>NW_017731400.1:3900611-3948662 GCF_001890085.2 Hipposideros armiger | reverse complement strand
GGGGGGGCGGTAGTCTGTGGCTAAAGTTGCCTTAAGCTCAAGCAATCTGCATACCACAGAGGATCATCTTGGGGTGACTCGTTCTGGACCCCCACAATAACATTCTTGAAATACCAGATTTGCAGGATGGAAAACAGATGAGTTGTTGCCAGGGGTTAGAGACGGGAGGGTAGAATGAGGGAGGCGTTTGGTGACGGCCCCAGTTCTGTACGTTGATTAGGATGGTGGTTACATCAAACTACACATGTGGTAAAATTGCATACAGACACACACAAACAGGCATACATGAGCATATGTAAAACTGGTGACATCTCAATTAGCTCTGTGGACTGTACTAATGTCATTTCCCTGGAATTGAAATCTTACCATAGTGTGTGATATTATCATTGAGGGAAACTGGGTGAAGGGTACACGGAGACTCCCTGTACATTTTGTTTTTCTTTATGCAATTTCCTGTGGGTTTATAATTATTTCAAAGTGAAGCTTTGAAGCAAAAAAAAAAAAAGTGCACTAATAAAATACTGATGCTTGGGCCCTGTTCCAGACCAATTAGATGAAAATCTCCTGAGATGAGACAGGACATCAGTATTTTTTAAACCTCTCCAGATGATTCTACTAATGTGCATTCAGAGTTGAACCACTGTTTTAAGCTAGCGTAGATTTCCAAAAGTATATAAATTAAGAAGATGATAACTTGCATTATAAAAAGAACCTTTGTTGTAGAATACAAAACTGATCACAAGCAGTCCTTCATTTAGTGAGCCCTGTAACTCACTTAAGAAATCTCAGGTACCCATTACCTTTTAGGAACACATGCATCTGTCACTCATGCTGAAGCACATGAAAAGTGCTGTGGAGGTGTTACCACAAAGGAAAATGAGTGGTTTTTAATAGCTGTAGGTCTGCCAGTGAGTGTTGTCCTTAGTGGTCATCTTTGGAAACATTACCATCTGATGGCAGTGCTCAAAACAGTATTAGAACTTGTTTGTTAGAAAGTCCCCAATCCATCCCTACCATTTGAAGAGTCTGGAACAAGAGTGCAAACTGAGACCCACCCACCATATGTCTACAACTAACGGTTAAATAAAATGTGTACCATCTTTCTCACTTGACAAATATGCCATCATAATAAAAGAAAACTAAAAAATGACATGTAAAGCCATGGTTTTTATATGATGGAAATTCAGCAAAACATCAAAGGCAACTGAGTTGAATTATTATTGCAGAAGTTTGGATATTTTGTTGATGGATTGGCAAACTTCGATGCGTAAAAAATTAAGATGTATAATTTGTAAATTATTTCAGAAAATTTCTTTTTCTTTCCTACCTATCAGTAAAAACCACTGATTATGCTGTACTAATTAAGATTGTCACATAATTTGTGTTCTATTGATGGTAATGATTTAAAGAATTAAAAAGTGAAATGTATTTGTAATGCAGGTATATATAATTCAAATACATTTTCATAAAAATGTAAAATAAGAGATAAAAATCAGGGCATGGCCAGGTGGCTCAGTTGGTTAGAGCACATGCTCTGAACAAAAAGATTGCTGGTTCGATTCTGGATGGCGGGCTGCACCCCCCCCCACCCCCACAACTAGATTGAAAATGGTGACTGGACTTGGAGCTGAGCTGCACCTGCCACAACTAGATTAAAGGGCAACAACTTGACTTGGAGCTGATGGATTCAGGAAAAAACACACTGTTGCCCAATAAAAATTTTTTTAAAAGTCATTTTTCTTCCAAACTTTTAACATCATCTGTTAAAATAGGTGGCAGATTACAAATTATAATTAATGAATATTAAAATTTAAATCAAATTATTTAATGTTGAAATTTTTGGGGGTTTTTTGAGATTTTTATTTACACATTACTAAATATTTATAAAAATAGCTACTCACAATTTTGGTCCTCAATATCCATCTATTACATAATGTAAAGAATTATCAGACTTCAAACATGTTCCATGGAGACCTACATATATCTTTTAAAATAATACCAGTTGCATAACATTGCAAAATCTTTTTCAGCCTACCGTGTGCAATTCTTGTGAACTACCTCCTCAGTCACAAATTGTAACGTGAAGAGAAGGGTGAAAATAGATGCTGGGAAATACTTCCTTAACTAAAAATCTCTGGAATCAGCTGAGAAAATATCTTACAGTAGTTTATTAATTTATCTTTTCCCTTACCTAATCACACCTACTGTGCACAACCACCCGGCTCTCCAAAGCAGTGTGGCAGATAGGACCT
Organism: Hipposideros armiger; assembly: GCF_001890085.2. Lineage (NCBI taxonomy): Eukaryota > Metazoa > Chordata > Mammalia > Chiroptera > Hipposideridae > Hipposideros > Hipposideros armiger. The sequence goes on along the minus strand of NW_017731400.1, from coordinate 3,946,410 downwards.
CACAGCATTCAGACATTTCCTTCTGTTTCGGGGATACCAAGGGCATTGCGCAGGAACTGTGGAAATATAGTTCCCTGGTGCCTGAACCAGGGTTCATCATGAGGGCAGATGTTTTAAGGATATGAGTTGTACTACACCCATGCTGAACACTAGACCCTGAGTGACAGAGCTACCATGCGTTCTTTATTTTTTAGTGTGTTTGTGATACCTTCAGGGTCCCTCTAAATCACGGGCCCAGTATAAGGGCTGAACTCACCCAGGATTAAGGACAGTATGGCACATATTCCATACTATGTGTCATTTGTCTGTTTATATATCATTTGTGCATCTGGCCCATTTGATTACCAACTTTATTTACCATACTGGGCTCAAAATAACTTTCATTCTAAAAATTAAGCCTGTCCACCAACGATGGTCTTTCACCACTGAAATAGTTCCTAAGACAATACTGGACTCAAAAGGGGAATCCGAAACCCTGTGAACAGCGGCAGCTTCTCTGGAATATTGGTGTAGATTCTCAGCATTACAACATAAAAATACTGATTTGTTTGTTACATAGCCTGTTATTTTAAAATCCCATCTTGAAAGCTCATGCGTACCTGGCTACAGCTCTGCAAAAATTAGCTGAAGCTCAGGAAGCTTTTGGGGAGATAGGGAGGTTTGAACGTTATCACAAACTGGGGCTTGATGATAAAGAAACGAGAAGAAAGTGGAGCTCTGGGAAATCGAACTCACAGAAGCTAAACCCATGACAAGTGAGGCAGTTCAGAAGCAGGGGCGGGGACTTGTATGGTGGCGGAGGTTGCGGTGAACTTGCAATGACAAGTGCTCTTGTTGAGAGATCAGACTGATGGACCAGAACTTGAAGTGTTCAAGCGTGCTGAAGAACAGTCCTCTCAAAGGAAGGCCAACATGAGGAAGAGATAAAAAGCCTTATTATTAAATCCAAGTTGGCAGAGAGTAGGACTGAACTTGCTAAGAGATTGACAACCACACTGGAAAAGACAACTGATGATTTGGAAAGCTAAATTGACACGTACCAAAAAGAAAGGCATCTCTAAACAGAGAACGCTGGGTCAGGCTTTGCTGGACCTGACTGGGGTGTGAAACACCCCTCATTCCAGCACATGGCTGCTCCCTCCAGACCTCACCTGAGCCTACCTGCCAAGAACTGACCTTTAAACTGAGGGCTGACCTTTACCTGGAAGGCTGCTTTCTTCTCCCTCCCTTCCCTCTTCCTACACTGTCTATGCCACTCTGCCCAGAAATCCCAGCTAGGGCCTGAGCCAAACATCTTTGGGGACAATATGTAAAGAAATAGGAATGGCAGAAAAGTTTCTTTAAAATATGTGACATACACATTTTGCAATTACCTTTATTGATGTTGTTTGTAAAACATTCCAGATTAATCTATAGCTCTTAAACTGTATCTAAGCATATTCTCAATTTAATAACTTTTCAGCCTAGTGCATCTTCGTCCCTCCCTCCTTTTCAGAGCCAAACATAGAAACTTTATTGTTCCATACCCAGGATCATCCAAACCAGAAAGATGATCGTGGGAGGAGTTTGCACAACTCCAAAAATAAAATCCCCAGGCTTAAGGCACCTAATGGCAGGTTTCTAAGTTGTTAGTGACCAAACAAAGCAACGTGATGAGACTGCTATATAAAAACCAAATCTTTGTCTTATCCTATCTCTAATCATCCATCCTCCAACAGAACCACTCACATACCATGTGCTCCATATGTTATGTTGTCTACTTCCTCCTATATCTTATTTGAAAAATAATTTTTTGCCCCTGATTTAGTCAAGCAAAATTTATCATTTGTTCCTAAATCAAAAGTTCCCGAGTGTCTTCTAGAGGGAAATGGCATTTCAAGACTAAAATCGGGCGCTAAGGATGCTTATTGCTACTAAGTTGATCATTGTTTCTAGGCATCTTCAGGGCCCAAACTAGAGTAGTTTGTTTTATTTTACTCTTTTAAAATAAAATATCTCACAGGTTCATAATGAACTTCCTATTTAAATCCAGGACTATAAGGTATTTACATTTTCTGTTATCTCTGTGTCTTCTCTCTTCCACACTGAGAATTTTGGTTCTTAAGGCCACAAAGTATAAGGTTAGAATATTCCATAATCACCCATTTATTTATCCCATATTACACACATGATGATCTCAGAATAACAATCTTACTTATTTTGGTGTTGTACTATACCTACACTATCTGAGTGTATAGTCATTGCGTTCCATACTCTCTCCATTTGAACCCTAATTTATTATTCTACATGATTCTACAAGTAACTACTCATTCAATGTTCCTCATCAGTTCTAAGGTAATGTCTCCCTAGTTACTTTAGTTCTTTGAAGATTGTTTTCCAGTAGATTCCTTAAGAAGGACGCATGAAAATAATATTCTACAAATTTTACAGGTTGAAAACGGATTGTTTGCGCCCTTCAGTTTTCCTGAATTTAACATAATATAACATCCTTAGCTCTCATGTTCTTTCCTTGAGTATTTAAAATATCACTCCATTTTTTTCTGGCATAAAGTGTTGTTAAAAAATCTGATGATAATCTAACTTTATGGCCTTTACAAGTAACATGATCTTTTTGGCTAGATGCCTAAAGGATTTTTTTTTCTATAAAGTCTTGTAATTTTACTAGAATATGTCTTTGAGCTGGCCATTCTGGGTCAATATTGTGAAATATGTAATGTGCTCTTTTCAATATAGAATTGAATTTTCAATAGAATCAAAAAATCTTTTATTTCAGAAAGTTTTCTGGAACTAGAATTTATAACATTTGTTCTTTTCCTAGTTGGTATTTTTCTTCAAAAATTCCTATTATCTGTATTTTGGAACTTCTTTGTCTCTGTTAAGTATTTGTCAGTTTCTCTCAAAACCTTTTATATATTTCTTCATTTATTTTTAATTTTAAAAATTTTCCTTTTTTTCACCTTTTTTATTTTTTCACCTATTTCTCTTAAGGCATTTACTCTTTTGTTCCTTCTAGTTTAGTTTTCATTTGCGAAATTATTTATTCTTTTATTTCTTTTTTTTAATTAAATTTATTGGAGTGACTTTACTTAGTTCTGTCAACACATTCAGAATTTTTATGATTATGATTTATGTTATTCTTTCATCTCTTGTATCATTTTCTTTTCTTTCTTTTTTATTTTTAAGATTTTATAGGGGAATTGGGGGAGGGCAACAGCATTGGGGAATCGGGGAAGGGGAACAGACAAGTTGCTTTCCTTTTGTTCTTCAGTCTAGTTGTGGAGGATGTGGCTTCACTGGCCCATGTTGGTATTATGATCATTGCACTCTTCCTGGCTGAGGCAGTCAGTTGCCGGCCGGCGGCTCACAGCAGCTCTTGCCAGCTGCCGGCTGCTCACACTGGCTGCTGGCGACTCACGGCAGCCCAGCTCCAGGTCGAACTGTTGTTCAACCATCTTAGCTGTAGAGGGTGCAGCGTCACTGGCCCATGGGAACCAAACTGGCGGCCCTGCTGCACAGAGCTCACACTCCCAAGCCAAATCTTAACCAACTGAGTGACTCGGCAGCTGCTTGTCATTTTCTTATTGTCTTTTAGCTCATTTTGAAGTAGAAGATTACAATTTTGATGTGCTCTGTGGACATATCTTTCTGCTATGCTTTCTTTGTCTCTAGATATATTATTTTTCTCTTTATTATCTTTTTTTTATAATAACTGTGTAGGATTTGATAGCTATAAATTTCTCCTGGTTATTTTATGTGAAACTAATTTCTTCAACTTTTAGAATGAGGCGTGGTTCAGGGTCTCTTTCTTAACTTCATAGAATTCCCACTCTGTTGCTTGTAAGCAACACAGTGTGATCAATGTAGTGTTCAAAAATAAACCAGCTTGCTTTCTGAGATTTCTTGGGTGTGTCTTTCCTGACATTTATCTGAATTTTCTCTTTACTTCTTCACTCTTATCCCTGCCCACAACTAGCATGTTTTCTTCAACGTGGAGTGTCGTCTTGTTAGGGAGTCCTGGTGAACCAGTTTTTAGAGTCCATGCATCTTCAGCCTCTTCAGACCTTACTGCAGGCCCCTTGCTCTCATTTGTTATTGGATTGTGTAAAATCTCTCCTGTTTTCAGCTACTGTCTATTTTGGTGTTCTCTGCTCCCAGGGCCATCAGATACCCTAGAATTTTCTACTGCTTTCTCTTGCACAAATGTTGATACCATGCAGACCCTATGTTTTGGTATTGGTGTTGATGTTTTGGCTTCACCCACTTATATTTTGGAATTTGTAAAGATATACTGTCATTCAGTTTTATTGCAAATGCTGTCCAAAGGTTTTGGGTTTTTGCTATCTTGTTTCTCTGTTTTTTAATAAACTTCTTTATCTTGGAATGATTTTGTAGTTACAGAAAAGCTACAAAGGCAGTGCAGAAAATGTCAGTATACCACTCACCCAGTTTCCCCCACTATTAATACCTGACATTACCATGATACATTTCTCAAAACTAAGAAACTGACCTTGGCACATTACTATTGACTAAACTCCAGGCTTTATTTGGATTTCATCATTTTTCCATTAATGTTACCATTCCGATCCAGGATCCAAATGTATTTACTTGTCTTGTCCCTCTAGTCTCCACTGATCTGTCACAGTTTCAAGTCTTTTTTTAGTGGTTATGACTTTGAGTCTCTTGAGGAGAACTGGCCAGGTATCTTGTAGGATGTTCCCAGTCTGAGTCTGTCTGAGAGTTTTCACATTATTGTACTGGGCTTATGGGTTTTTGGAAAGAATACCACAGAGATGAAGAGCGCTTCTCATTATACTAGATCAGGAGGTACATGATATCCACATGACATCACTTGGTTAAGGTGGTTCAGGTTATCCAGTGTATGTTTCTATTTTTCCCTTTGCATACTCTATTCTTTACAAGTGAGTCACTAATTCCAGCTCACTCTAAAGGGAGGTATGGCAGGAATTAAGTTCTACCTTTTGAGGAGGTAGGTGGTGGGGGGAGTATCTATGTATATTATTTGGGATTCTTTTGTAAGGAGTATTTGTCTCTTCTTTCCCATTTACTTATTTAGTAAAACATTTATTTGTATCATTATGGACTCATATATTTATTTTATACTTTAGGGTATAATCCAACGCCGTTTTATTTTTTATGTTACTCAGATTTTTGTAGCCCTGGCTTTTGGGAACTCTTTGAGGTTGGCTCCTGTGTTCTCTCTCTTTTTCTTATGTGGGAATTCAGAGACTACTGCCATCTTCCCTTCTTGCATTTTTTCCCACTATTTCTTTTTATAAACATCATTTCACATAATTGTGGTCATAAACATATTCATAAAATTATATATTCTTATTTGCTACTTAAGTACTTTCTGTCTCTGCTCTACTCACAGCATTTTACTTGTGGAAACTATACTTTGCAAGCTACAGATATGCCCCATTATTTTCTGAGAATTACTTTTTCTGGTTATCTCAAAGGGGAAAGTGAAGAGAAAATATATACAAAAATTTATCCAATTTGTCCAGGATCTTTACACTGAAAACTACAAAACACATTAAAAACAGAGAAAATTAAAGAAGACCTAAATAAATGGAGAGATTATACCCCATTCATGGACTGAAAGACTCAATATTATTAATATGGCAATTCTTCCCAAATTGGTGTATAGATTCAACAAAATTCCCATCTAAATTCTAGGCCTTTTTTTGTCAAAATTTACAAGGTTTAAGAAAACTTATAGGGAAGCATAAAGGATCTAAAATAATGAAAGCAAATTTAAAGACAACAAAGTTGAACATTCAGAGGAAGCAGTATCTCAGTTGGCCTTGATGAGTTGAAATCCATGCAGTTGGGTGCACGGGTAGCTTCCATCTCTGCTAGCATGGCCACACTATTCATGTTCCCAGTTCTGTGATGGCCAGTGACCCTTCTAATGTCAACTGGCCTGAATCATTTTGCCTACCTGGTTGTTTCATGAGTCTCCCATGGTTCATACTTTCTGATAGGTATTAACATGTGATACAAAAATCTTCACATTTTCATATGGCCATCCATATACCACTAACCCAGACCTCCTTGTCTCTGATCTTTCAGTCCTTTTTCTGCCAAGCTCCTGACCATCTGGCCAGGCCATTGACCATGGCCCAAGAATTTGTGAATAGTCATGTAGAGCCACTTCTTTTTCCACACAAAGTAGATGACAAGCTTTGCCCATTTGAAAACATCTCCTCCATCTACTATCTTTCAAGCCCATTGTGAGTATGGCTATAATGCAGCTGCTATCCACTCTCAGGTGGTATCCACATACTGATCAATCACCCACAAACTATCCTGGGCTTTACCCCTCTTCTTTCTACTGGCTGTATGGGACCTACCATATAGGTAGAGCTGGGGAGAGTGCTAGTGAAATTGTGGCATGTGACATGAAGGTTAAGGCCACCTGCTTATGAGCTGACTCATTCCCTCTGGTCCTGATCAGGTTCTATCTCAGATGTACAATTTCAATCTTATGATGGACTGTGGCTGGGCCTGTCTGACTTTATGATTTTATGTTCTTCCAAACACATTCTAATTGACAGTGCTAATCACGAAGTTACCTGGTGTCCCACAGGCAAGTATTCCATCTCTATCTAGACCCAGTCATATGCCAGGAGCTATTTTTCAAAAGGCATATAATTTTTGTGGCAATAGCACAGCCTTGCTTCAGAACTCCAGAGGCCTGCTTTGTGATTCTCCTACCCAGGGCTTGACATAAAATCCACACTGCAACTTTTTCAACCACTGATACTTCAATGCCACAGGATCTGCTAGTTGCATGACCCAATTCAGCCCTTTCCAGCACCATGACCTACTCAAAATTGGCAACCTTCCAGGCCTCCTGGTGGTGAGTTGTAGCCATATTCCCAAGTATATTTCCTCTAGAGCTCATAGAGGCCCATGAGGCACTGTACTCCCTTCTTTGTGTTAGGGAACACATGACGCAGCAATTAATCTTTACTTCAGAGGGCATGTTACCAACACACCCCTGTCCACTGGACCCCTGAACACCATCCTGAATGGCAGGTCCCTAAATCTTTGTAGGGTTTATTTTTTGTCCTCTGGAGCACATGTGCCTTACCACAGCCTCCAATTTTCTCAGCAACTTTTACTCATCCTGCCTGATCAACAAGGTATGACTGACAGAATGGATCAGTGTGTATAGCACTATTTCAAATACTAAAAAACTGGAAATAACTAAATGTCCATCAATATCCATGATTGAATAAATCATTGTGTAATACCTCATAAACGAACATGTAGTCATGAAAAAGAAACAGGTCTATAAATATACAAAGGTCTCTATGATACATAATTACATGGAAAAAACAAATTATAGAGTACTAAGTATAGTATGAGCCAGTTTATGTAAAAAGAATAAATATGTTTGTATATGGATGGAAAAGATGTGGAAAGATACACAGTAAACTGTTCTGTCAGGGGGTTTCTCTAGGGTGGAGAATAAAATATGGGAATGAGAATTGGAGAAGGGAGCTTTCAGTTTTAATTTCTCCAAGATTGTCAAGAGATTCTATTTTGCTCAACAATGCTTTGGACATAATTGGATGATTTTGAGGAAATGTAGAAATACCATGATTTTGACTTAGATGTCACATGTCTGAAATAAGGAGACCATGACTTAAGGGGGAAACGAACATCCTGGTCATATATACTTTTCCATATGACAACATGGTCTTCAAGGTTATCACTTTTGAACACTACATAGTAGTTCATGGAGAGGGCGTATCCATTTACTTAAGCTTTTTCCTCCTCTTAAATAATTTTCCTGAAATTTTCCCTGGTTTCTGTATAATTTTATTTGAATACGTAGGTTTAAAAAACTCTTTTGGACTGTTTCCTTGGATAAATCCCCACTGGGTCAAAATATGTAATCCTCTCTGTGATTCATGTTACCCATTGACTGGTTACCCTCCAGAACAACTGTCACTTTCAAGTGACATCGCCAAAAACAATTGCCATAGTCTCAACTTCCTGGAGCTTTATTCATTTAGTTTGAATTGTATTTATTCATCTGTGCACATCACATCTAAGGCTAGAGAATCCTGCCTGTATTATTTAGAAGGGGGAAAGCCCACTTTCTGGCAGTGCACTTGCCAAGACCTCCCTGCCCAGAGTTTATCTATCATGTGAGAGCAAGAGTCGCTAAACTTTCCTGCAGTAATAGTGTCATTCTCCAATAGGTGATCCAAATAGGTAAAACATAATAAAATGTAATTTTTAGTGGTAAAATAGGTTTAGGGAACACTGGGTTAAATCAAGCTTTAAATTTTTCCGTTTTACCATATATTGCAATGCTTTTAATATGCTAATTTACATTGTGAATCTCCAATAAAGGAATAAAATATTCACCCTTTCCAATCTTATTTGAACACAAACACTTTTTTCTTTTGTGAATATCTCTCCTGATTAATGTTCTGTGCAACTCACTTTAGGAAATATTACTCAATATGATGAAAACAGAACGTGTGCATTTTTTTCACATAACAGCTTTTCATTTTACTCTGCCACAGTCAATTGAAATTACCACTGATAGTAAAATTTGTGATATACCTCTTTGCAGTTTTTTCATTACTGTTCCAGTGTAGTACTAGCTTCCACATCTCTACTCTACTCTGCATCAGTAGTATGCCTTCATTTTAAATTTAAAATTTTTCTATACTTATGGAAATTACCTTTAAGGTTTTCAATCCCTAATACAGGATATAAGGCTTATTCACCATTAACTAAAGGATAGACTACTAAAAAAAGGTCTAAAGATATAATTAAAATAATAATAATATTTAAATGTATTTACCAATTATGATTCACATATGTATCACTTTACTTTGTGCTCTCTGCATGAAATACTCAAATAAACACCCTATAGTGTTACATTGGTACATGGAAAATATAATTCAAACTGAGTCAATCCATTGCTAAATTAGATAGGTGATGTATTTATGTATAATACTATTGGGTTGTCGAAAAAGTCATGACATATTTTTTTCTATGTTTTTCATTGCAAAAATGTGTCATGACTTTTCTGACAACCCAATAGCTCTCTCTCTCACACACACACACACACACACACACACACACACACACACACACCACATGCACTACAATACAATCGTATCTTATGCGATACAGTGGTTAAAGTGAAATAGAGTTCTACCCAAATGGTAGAGTTGTGTTTAATGAGAAAACATTTTACACTACTCCAGTTTTCTAAGTTAAAAAAAATTAATTAAAATTAAACAAAATGTAAAATACAGTTCCTCAGTTACACAAGTCATATTTCATGTGCTCAGCAGCCCCATGTAACTAGTAATGCCCACACTGGGTGGAAGTTCCAATGAAATGCAGGGACATACAGGAGCTTGTCAAGAAATAAGAGAGACTTGCACACATTGTACACTGAGGGGATGCTGATGATGGGGATGGAGAGTGGTACCACATAGTGATGAACAGTATCCCCAAGGAGATATGAGGACATACGAGGGACCAGACTTGGAAAGGAGGAGGGCCATCTTTCTCCAGCCCTGAAGCTGCTACTATAGCCTTCTACTCCATCTCCATATCTCTATCCATCCCCCTTCTCTTTAAAAAGGTCCATAGGTAAGACTGAAGTCTCCAAAGATGATTATGAAGGAAGGTGAGGCAGTAAGAGATATTTTAAGAGAGCATAACTTGTAGCATCAGACAGACCTGGGTTCAAATCCCGTTTCTACCATTTACTAAGTGACTTGTCAAGTTATTTGAACTTCTGAACCTATTCCCTTGTGATTAAAATAGGGAAGAAAATCCCTACCTTAAAGAACAGCATAAGAATTAATAAGATAATTTACAAAAATAAATGCTCAGCACAGTAACTGTCTCATTAGAAACACTCAGTCTCTCACATCAGATATTAAGAACACTTCACACCTATTTTACAAATTTACCTGCAAATATCTGATTACTATGAGAACCCCAAGCCTAGCATATAATAATTATGCTCAACAGAACTGTCAAACAACAGAATACTAATGGTGGACTGAGAGCATCATTGGAGATTGGGACATTTTCTAAAGTGCTTTCCCTTAACCACCATCTTTTACGTAAGGCTTTCTGCAGCTCAATGTCCTGCCCTCACATCACCATACAATCAGACAGAAGGAGCATAAATTATACGTAAAAGATGGTCAGGTATCCTAGTTTCGTATCATACGTTTGGCCTTTCTTCTCTGTATCACTGAAAATCTAAACTCAATGTGACATTTCACAAAGCACATGAGAGGTTCCCCCAGTTTCTGTGGGTGGGATACCTTTCCTAGACACTTGAAAAAGGCAATCTTTCGTTCTCCTGTTGCCAAATCAGCTCAGAATAAGCCCAGCCAATGACCAGCGGTGACAGACCCTGCCCCGGGGAAGATGACCCAGCCTCTATCCCTGCCACCCCAGGACCCCAGCAGTAAGCTCTGGGGGTGCTGGGCAATACAGAAGTTCTTGCTCCTCCAAAGTTCCCACTCCCCTCCCCAGTCACCTTCCCTACCTCCACAAATCGGTTACAAGTTCTAGTCACTTTATACTGTCGTTTTTTGTGGTGTAATTTCCCCCATGGTAAATCAAAGCTCTGCCCTAAGAGTGGGTGTGCAGAATGATTCAATGACTTACAACAATGATCAGTCTTTGTAAAGCCTGTGCGCAGGTGTTTTGTTATGAGGCATTTCAAGCAGACAATAAAGGAGGGAGAACAGAATAACAGGTCCTTAGTCACCACCATCCAGGTCGTTCTCATTTCCACCATCTCTACTTCAGATATTTATAAGGAAATAAAAAATCACAGATGTAGTTGAAGTCCTCTTTATACCCCTTCTCGAAGTTGCAGTTATTATTATTATTATTATTATTATTATTATTATTATTATTTAACTTGATCCTTAAATACTGAGGTTGTGAACACGGTACTAACAAATCTGAAAACAGCATTCAAAGGCAAGATGAAGTTTCTCCTCTCAAGTGGCTGTGGGCTTCCACGTAGCTAATCTTAGGGCATGTTTCCCTTCTTGTTTATAATGGTTTTTGTTTTCCATTTTTCAAAGAATCTCAAAAACAGAATTAGAATTCATTGTGCTATTAGATTGTGAACAAAAAGCAGGTCTAAATTTACTTTGAAATTCCTACCTGCTTTCAATCTATTAAAGTTTAAAATGCTCAAGGACATCATGAAGAGCTTGTGTATTTTCACAAGTTGAGATATTTGATTTTACATTGTATTTCCCCATACAGCATCCATGTAACATTGCAAAACTCCCAACAAAAATAACTGAGTGAGGCTCTTGCCCAATTGACTCTCTTGCTAGTCAATGGACTTTTTTTCATTTCCATCAAAATCTAAATGTTTACTTATGTGACAATTCATCCAAATTTACAGAACTCAGGGTGAGAGCCCAGCCCATGTAATAACTATGTTTTTTTAGTTATTAGCTAAATTTCAGTCAGCGTCTAAATTTTTACGTCTTAGGCGATTGCACTGTTCAGAAGTTTAGAAGTTTTTGTTATTTTCCAAGGACCTATTTGGAAAACTCCAAATTTCCTCATCTTCCCCTTAAGTTTATTAATTCAGATTACCCTTTGAGAAAACGTTGTATGCTCACTCTCAAAGAATGAAATGCATGTGCTCTCTTTCCCCACCTACAGGTCAAAGAGAGCCACGACATAATCTTTCCAAGGTATTAATATCTTCTTTGCAGAGTTCTTAAACCTCCTAAATTGTACAAAATTATCTTATTTTTCTCCAACACAGGAATTTCTGTAACACTTTCTACTTCTTTTAATTTGATACTACATTCTGTTTTGTACTATAGTTATTTGTGAACAAATCCTATATCTCCTTTCAGACATTGGATATCTTAAGGGGCAAGTTGTTCTTACCCATTCTTTTTTATCTTTCATAGCATCTAACTCAGTGCTTTGCAGAGAGAAAAATGAATGAAAGAACAAATGACCAAATGGGCAAAAATATAAATTTTGAAATAGATTCTCATTTATCCCCATTTGGTCTTGGTTATATAAGATGACAACCGTAAGAAGACGCTCCCTAGCAGTGTGATGTAGAGTATAACGGTGCTGCAGTATGGAAAGAATGACCTTGGAGATATGATTCTCACCTTTTTTTAACCCTAGCTCTGCCACTAGCCAGTCAGGAAATCATTGGTTAAGTGACAATTTCTCCTAGCCTTGCTTCCCCTTTCTCTAAAATAAAGATAATAATAGCTATCTTGCAAAGATGTGTGAATATTAATATAGCATAAGAGGAAGTGCCTTGCTCTCATAACAAATAAATAATAACTATCATGACTGCTCCTGGACAAGGCGCTCACTCACAGAAAGATGGAAGATCCAGGCTGCGTTCCTGGATCTGCCACAGGCTGACCAGCTGTACAACCTCAAGCAAGTCATTCCCCCTCTTTGGGACTGCCCTTTCTCATTAGTGAAATTGAAACATTATATGTATAATCTTCTAGGCTTCTCCCAGCTCTGTGATTTAGAAAATAAATGTTTACCATTTCAATTCATTATCATAGTATATCTGAGTAGAGGAACTCTACAATTTCTCTCTTTATAAAAAAAAATGGCAACACAGTTGACAAATTGATAGTAACTATTACTTATAAGTTTATTTCCCCCATGAGAAAATAAGAATCCAACAACAACAAAAAAAAAACTATCATATTTTAGAAAAGAGTATTTAATTGCCTTTATATATGACACCCCTCATTGAGCATATATTTGCTTCAACATACTTTTGCTGAATGAATAAATAATGTTTTAGTGGGTATTTGCCAAAAGTTCAAAGAATAATAATTCATATTTGCTACTGGGGTTGATTCTTTATAGACAAGCAGCTTAGCTTTTTTTCTCCCCAAATTGGCTTTGAGTCACTGATATGATTCATAACTTTGAAAAAACAGGTTGAACTTGAAATTGCAGGAAATGAGCTAAGGCACACACTACAAGTGAAAGGGAGATACCCCCACCAGAAAAAAAAAAAAAAGGCAGTTCTTCTTTTCATCTTCTAGTTTCAATATGAAACAAGAAAATGTCAACCAATAGCTTTAGTCTCATCTCTGATTACGTTGGTTGAAATAGTAAAATCAAATGCAAAGTACAGGGCCATTAAATCTCCAGAATCCAAATGGCACATTTTCCAGGTGTGGCCAGCTCCCCACTCCACCCCCAGATGAGTCATTCCATAGAAGGTCAGAGAGGAGGATGAACTGACATTTGCGGGCAGAAGGCACACACTGGGTTTCAGGAGATCCAGGTCAGGCCTTGACCCACAAAGGAGTTGTGATGTCAGACAGGGAGATACTGACGGCAAGAGCTAAGAGATGCCTATCAGAGAGGCGAAGACCATCTAGCACCACCAGCCTCGCTTGTGTCCTATGAAAGATGAGAGATGGCAAAGGAGTAAGATGCATGAGCACCCCTGACAAGAAGGTCTATTGAAAGTTTGCCATGTTTGAAGAAGGATCCTAAAAGGAAATCAGTTCCTTGCTTTCAATATCCTTTCTGCAACCCAAACTTCCAGTAATATCCGGAAGCCATTTTGCCTTCTCCTGGGCTGTTTTCCCATGGCAAATAGTATACCCTGGTATTTGTCCAGAAACCCATAAAAGCAATTATTCTAGGTAAGGGAACAAGACACTGTGGGACAGTTTAACACTATTAAATAGGAATAGGGTGGTTTCAGCTGAGGAAAAAAAAGGACATGTGGGCTATAGATTTTCTATTGCCCAATGCCTTGATGTTGCTCTTGTACCAGAGCAGGATGAGTCAAGGCAGCTATCTATTTTTCTCTACAGAAGGGCTGGGCAGTTCCATTCATTTTTGCTGACTAGCAGGCTGTGTAGTATCCTCTCCTTCAGGATGGTCTTTAACATCTCATAAGTCCCTTATCATAACACTTGTCTGTATCTCCTCGTATTTACTTGTCCACAGATACTATGAGGGCAGGGATTGTATCTACATTGCAAACTATTAGTTCTCTAGCACCTGGTCCTGCCACACCACGAATGCCCTATAAATGTCCCTTAAACTGAACTGAACCTCAAAACTTTGGGCAATACTGTGCAGGAATCTTTCAGAACTACAGTGTGTGTCTATTGATGCTCTTCCCCAGCCTTCAACTGCCTTCCCAGCCCAACAACCCAAAATTATGATCAAAGAGAAAACCATTATCACCTGGGTCTCCAGGCCAAGCCCCCCAGGGCATATGCAGGTTGTTCTGGATATCTGGGTTGCATTTTAGTTTTGGTGACTGAGGTTTTAAAACAACTACACAAAATTAGGGTTGTGAGGTGGGGGAAGCACATTTCTGTTAGGATCTACAAGGAATACAGCGTAAGCTCCCTGCCATGGGAACCATTCTCTGCATTGTAAGGGCTTGGGGCTTAAAACTATGGCCCTGCTGTGTCTACTCACCTGTCTTGGTTGGGTGGCAAAATGGGTTCAGGGGAGATAAGTACTATAGAAATAGAGTAGAGGAATAAGACATAGAAGAGGTATGTTTACATGTTCCATCTTAACTCTTATTCCAACAAAGTCATAATTAACTAAATTATAACTTCATTATCCTTTAAAGGGGGGTAATTCTAACTTTCCTTCTAGCATTTGGCATTTGTCTGTGATACTACTTGAAACAGTTCTTATCTGAGCTTGGGCTATGACTGTGCCCACCAAGGCAAGCCCAGCTGTGTTACCACTCTGAGGCGATACAAATACTGTTCCTTGGTTTGGAGCCACAGTTGCCATTTGCAGAACCATCATGACTGCTTATAAATTGGTGTCTTTGACAAAGAGCCTTTGTGGGTCAAACAGCCTCCTCCTAACTACCTCAGGCATTGTTTTGGCTACAGTTCTTAGCAACCAATAAAGAACACTCTTTAAAGTTTTTCTTTGTCTTTCAACTTGTACTATAGTTCACAAGATGGAGAATAATGACATTTTCTCCCTGACAATTCATTTCAGAATAATTTAGTATAGTGATGATAGCAGAAGAGAATAGATGAGACTCAACTGATATAAAACAGAAAGGTATTAACCCTCAGTGTATCATCCAACAAACATTTCTGGAATATCTAGCTGGGTTAGTTAGGTGTTAGGTGGTAAGAATGTGAAATGACATAGGATGGCTCAGGTAGCTAATAGTTTAACATGAGGGAAAGACTTAAATAAACTAGCTATTACAGCAAGTCTATTTGGTAAATGTTCTGATAGATTTTATACTTGAGTAGGGAGGGATATTTGTAGTACAAAAAGGGCATTCATTCACACTGGGGGAGGTGGTGTCAGGAAACGCTTCTAAGACACATTCTTAGGCTGAATGTTGATGACCAAGTATGATATGCAGAAGGTGAAGAGGGGAGAAGAGAGCAAGGGAATTCTGGGAAGAGGCCTTAGTACATGCAAAGGTGCGGAAGTACAAAACTGTAGTTTGTCTTAGGACTGCAAATACAGCTAGAGAAAGGGGCAGATTGGGAGATGGTGAGAGGTGGAACTACACAAATTGTCTAGAGCCAAACTGTGGAGAAGCTAGCATGCTAAGCTCAGTTTAGAGGAGCGCTGTGCTATAAATGCTACAAAGGTTGTGTAACAGAGTAAAATTCTGTCTTTCTTTCCCTCTCTTTGACTTTATCATAAATTCTAGCCTGCATTTCTCCTATGGCCTGCAGACTAATAGTTCTTGCTATAGATATGCTAATTGATGAGAGGAATTCTCCTTGAGTATTCTTCAAAAACAGCCCCTTGTCTGAAGGAGTCTTTGCTGAAAAGGAGGGGAAATATGTGTATAACAATGATTGCTTATCAAAGATTTGCAGGAATCTCAGACTGGACTCAGACCAGAGGTCAACTGACCAACCAGGAACAAAGAGATGTGGAGATTTTCCACTCTTTCTTGGACCCCTGTTGGCACCTGGATGGAGAGACTTCTGTAGCCAAGATATCCCTCCTAATTCTCAATTGCCACACAAAGGTGTGGGGCTGGCTCAACTATAACAAGAGGGCACACACAAGGGACATTCCTGGAGTATTGGTGCAGTTGATCGGGGAGACTGTGCCACTGGGCCCCACAGGGTACCTACTACATAAGGTCACCTGCCCAAGACTGGGAGACATAGCATATTTACCTAATACATATAAACAAACACAGAGAGGCAGCCAAAATGAGGAAGCAAGGAAACATGTTTCAAATGAAAGAATAGGAGAAAACTCTAGAAAAAGAACTAAATGAAATGGAGGTAAGCAGATACAGACTTCAAAACAATGGTTATAAAGACATTCAATGAACTTAGGGGAAGAATAGATAAATTCAGTGAGAACTGCAACAAAGAGATAGTAACCATACAAAAGTACATAGAATCCATGAAAAAGAACCAGTCAGAAATGAGGAATACAACAACTGAAATAAAGAATGCACTAGAAGGAATCACCAGCAGACTAGAGGAAGCAGAGGATCAAATCAGCAATCTGGAAGACAAGGTAGCATAAAACACCCAAGTAGAACAGCAAAAAGAATAAGAGAGTTTAAGAAACTTCTGGACTACATCAAGCATAACAACATTCACATCATAGTGGTACCAGAAGGAGAAGAGAGAGAATAAGGGATTGAGAACCTATTTGAGGAAATAATGATGAAAACTTCCCTAATCTGGCTAAGGAAATAGATATACGATCTCAGAAAGTGCAGAGAGTCCCAAACAAGATAAACCCAAATAGGCCCACACCAAGACACATCACAATTAAAATGCCAAAGTTTCAAGACAAAGAGAAAATCTTAAAAGCAGCAAGAGAAAGAAACTACCTACTTATAAGGGAGTTCCCATAAGATTGTCAGCTGATTTCTCAACAGAAACTTTGCAGGCCAGAAGGGATTGGCATGAATTATTCAAAGTGATGAAAAGCATGGATATACAACTAAGATTATTCTACCCAGAAAGGCTATCATTTAAAATTGAAGGAGAGATAAAGAGCTTCCCAGACGAGAAAAAGCTAAAGGAGATCATCATCACCAAACTAGTATTACAAGAAATGTTAAAAGGACTTCTTTGAGAAGATGAAAAGGGAAAAAGGACATAAAAATGAATAATAAAATGGCAATAACTATGTATCTATCATTAACCACTTTAAATGTAAATGTATTAAATGCTCTAAACAAAAGGCATAGGGTACCTGAATAGATAAGAAAATAAGACTCATACATATGTTGTCTACAAGAGACCCACTTCAGATCAAAAGACATACACAGACTGAAAGTAAAGGGATGAAAAGATATTTCATGTGAATGGAAACGAAAAAAAAAGCCGCAGCCGCAATACTTATATCAGACAAAATAGACTTTATAACAAAGGCTATAATAAGAGACAAAGAGAGACATTGTAAAATAATAAAGAGATCGATCCAATGAGAAGATATAACATGTGTAAAAATTTAGGCCCAATATAGGAGCACCTAAATATATAAATCAAATATTGACAATATAAAGGAAGGGATCAACAGTAACACAATCATAGTAGGGGATTTTAACATCCCCATTGACACCAACGGAGAGATCTTCCATACAGAAAATTAACAAGGAAACAGTATCCTTAAATGACACACTAAACCAGTTAGTTTTAGTTGATATTTTTAGAGCATTTCACCCCAAAGCAGCAGGATATACATTCTTTGCAAGTGCACCTGGAACATTTTCCAAGACAGACCACATTAGGCCACAAAACAAGTCTCAATAAATTTAAGAAGGTTAAAATCGTATTAAGCATCTTATCTGACCATATGGTATGAAACTATAAATCAATTACAGGAAAAACAACTGAAAAACACATAAACACATTGATGTTAAATAGCATGCAACTAAACAATGAATGGGTCAGCAATGAAAACAAGGAAGAAATCAAAACATACCTTGAGACAAATGAAGATGAAAACACGGTGACCTGAAATCTATGGGACACTACAAAGGCAGTTCTAAGAGGGAAATTTACAGCGATACAGGCCTAAGTCAAGAATCAAAAAAAGAAATCTCAAAAAAACAATCTAAGCTTACAGTTAAAGAAACTAGAAAAAGAACAGCAAATAAAGCCCAAAGTGAACATAAGAAAGGAAATAATAAACATCAGAGTGAAAATAAATGAAATAGAGTATTTAAAAAATATAAAAGATCAATGAAACCAAAAGCTTGTTCTTTGAAAAGATAAACAAAATTGATAAACCTTTAACCAGATTCATCAAGAAAAAAAGAGAGGACCCAAATAAATAAAATCAGAAATGAAAGAGGAGAGACAACTGACATCACAGAAATACAAAGGATTATGAGAAAATATTATGAACAAGTATAGCCAACAACCTGGGAGAAGTGGATAAATTCCTAGAAATATATAATCTTCCAAGAAAAAACAGAATGAATCAAGAAGAAACAGAAAATCTGAACAGATCAATTACTACTAACGAAATAAGTGAAATAAGTCAGGTCAAGCAAGCTAGGCAAATGTTACAACGCTTTGCCCCTTGTGAGCCTCTAAGTGAGGCTCTCTTTTTGAGATAATAAAAATTTGAAACAATAAAATGTATTTATTTGAGAAATAAATTGTTTTGGATCATAAAATGAGAAAGATGCTCACTCTGGGGTGAGGACCCTGGAATAATACAGAGTAGCCTCAGAGCCCCACTGAGTATCTTCAGGGAGAGCCTGGACAGCTTCTAGTGAACAAAGATGATAAACCGAAAGTAATTTCACAAGCCATGAGATCTGCAAAGGGCCTGGAAGATAGCATGAAAAGCGTCTTCATTTAGTGGGTTGTCTTTATGGTTTTATTCCAGTGACATACGTGTTGGTAATAGTGACAACCAAGCTTTCATATTCTACGCTTGTTATAAGAGCTTTATATACACATATAATAAGTCATTTCATCCTATTAACAACCCGTGGAGTTGGTACTATTGTTATTTTCATTTTATAAACAAGGAAACTGATATATAGAAAGAATGTTTGGCTCCTAAGTGGAGAAGCCATTTGAACCTAGTTGGTATGAGTATGAGTACATGTGCACATACACATACCCCCAGGGTGGGCTTCTTATAGGAACTGTTCATCCCTTCTCCTCAATGGGATACTAAGAATGAACAAGGTGGTGACTGTCAGGGGCCCATAATAAGGGCTGTCCAACACAAGCAAATGTACCAGTGGTCATGGGTCATGTACTGGGGGCTAAGTCACCGCCCAGAACAGAAGCTGCTCATGCTCACTTTGACCCAAAGAAGAGGACATGACCCAGGCTGAGTCAACAGACAGCCTACTGCCTAACCACAGTGATAATATAAGAGCTGGGCCTAAGAATCCAATCTGGACCATCTGATCCCTTTTTTAGGATTTTTCCAACTGAAATTCAGGGATTAAGAAACACCTCTGGTGGTAATTCTTTCAGGATGTGACTTTGATGCTTGCTGAGGGCCACTTTTCCTGTTGGGCAAAGAATGTCCATTACTATTAACAAAGAAGGAAGCTTAAGTGAAGCAGATGAGAGAGAGAGAGAGAGAGAGAGAGAGAGAGAGAGAGAGAGAGAGAGAGAGAGAGAACCAACAATGTTAGGGTTTCTGGTTCCAGTCCATGGGACCCTAGAATGGTTCTGGGTTCTGCTGATGGTTCTTTGAGCTACCTCTCTGCTTTTCAGATAAATCACTCTTTTTATTTAACCTAGTTTGGGTTGGTTTCTGTCACTTGCTGCTCGAAGTGTCCTGTTGGAACACTCTTCACCCTTTATGCAGCTCCATCAGTCCCTGTGCTGGTTCTCGATCAGCTGTGAGGTGCTTCTGATTCCCACACAGACCACATGCCTTGCCAGTCCACATCCTATGCTGATTCACATCTGTCCACACCATATCATCATTCTGATCAGCATTCTGATCCGTGCATTGCAGAGATTTTAGTCATTTACACCTACAAGTCTCAAAGTTTAGTTTTGTATTCATATTGCCATCGCTCTAGATATTCCCATTTTAATTGCTATTGTACAAATCTAAGGAAATGTGGAAGTGCAAGAAGTGCTCCAAAAGACAAGCTTAATCCTTGTCTTTAGGAACAAAATGAGTAATTTACAGGTAAAGTGTAGGCTGGAAAAGTTTCCTAGAAGTCTGTTCCTTTGATAGTCTCAAGTGACAGCTAGGGGGGAAAAATGGCTACTTCCTTTCCCTTGGAGTTTTGGGTTTTAACTATTTCATCTCCACTATTTGTGAGCCACAGTATGACTAAATGTTTTGCCTAATGTACATCTGATTAATAGGTAAGCAGGTCTTCTCTCCCTCAGCTTGTATTCTAGTAGACAACACGGTCTCTAAATACACCCACAAGAATTGAAGTACTTGAAAGTATAAATTAGTGAATCAAAGATGACAACCAAGAAAAGTTGAGGTTTAATTTACTTATATGTTTCTTCTAGGAGTTTTGAATTAAGGGCTAAATCTTAAATTCCAACCAAGTTTCATCTCATTCAGTTCTGACTTTCTTGTAGCATGACTTTGTAAATGATAAACCAATAGAAACCTTCTCCTAACAGACCACATCTCCTTCAGGTCAACTTCCAAGGTTCTCAACATAAGCACAGAAAGCTCTTGGTCCTTTTCCTCTCCTGTTAGCTCTGAGGACCAGCCTGTCCACCATAGCAATCTGGAAAGTGCTTCCATTTTCTGGGTGATGCAGGAGAAAACCATTTACAGTAACTTAACGAAGCTGTCAGTCAAGAAATTTTCCTTCAGGAAGGAAACTAACGACAAAGTCAACAGAGGAAGCCAGTGCCAAGGGGGTCAGCTGCCTCAAAGGCTCTAAGTAAAATTGCAAAATGGGAAAAATTTACCTGCCCTCTTCCTTTCTTTATGGTCTCTTCTCCCTTCTTTACTGATTCTTTTCCTAATATAACCAATGTTTTTATGCTGTCCCACCCACTTCTAGGCTGGCCATTCCATCATTCCTATATGCACACATTTATTCACTGGATAAAAATATATTGAGTACCTAGTATGTAGTAGGCGCTCTTCTAGGCAGTGGTGATACAACAGTGAATAAACAAAGTTCCTGGTCCTCAAGGTGGTGGATAGAAAGAAATCCATAATAGGTCTGATGTTAATAAGTGCTGTGGAGAAAAATTAACTAGGTTAAGGGGAGTAGAGAGTAAGGCTGTGCGTGCTATTTTTTAATTTTTTGTTTATTATTTTTATTGTATTTGTTTATTTCATTTTTGGTCAAAGAAGGGTCTACTGGAAATATGAATTTGGGCAGAGACAAATGGAAGTGAGAGGCCAATCCATGCAGATATGGGATGCTGGAGGCAGGAAGGCTCAGCCGGAGGAAACCACAGAAACAAAGACCCTAAAGCTGGAGAATACTCAGAATGTTATAGAAATAGAAGGGAATCCGTGTGGCTGGGGTCACATAAATGACAGGCATGAACGGAGAGGAGGAGCAAGCCAGGTCCTGGTGGCATGGAGGGAAGGGTTTTGGTTCCTTTGTGTGATATAGGAACCACTGGAGGCTTCTGAGAAGAATCTGTGCGTGACTCTGGCTAAAACTTTATTTAACACAGTGTCCTAAGCTTTTAGGAAGGGCCAGGTATATAAAAGGTGCTCAATAAATGTATGTTGAATTGAATTAAGTTGGGGAACTTAGTAAAGGCTTTACAACAACAAAAAAAAAGAGAGAGAGAGTTTTTGAGCTGAGACTCAAAGGGTAAAGAGTTTATCTAGGTGACAAATGGCCTTAGTTCATCAACCATCCCGACACCTTTCTCCTTCTCCAAAATAAAATGATCTCTCCTTATTTAGCATAAACTTGGGAAAGGAGAGGAGGATTTAAATCAGAGATCTCTAAGGTCTAAGATCTTTACATCAGTAAGTATCCAGTAAAGGTGGTAAGAGAATATGGGAGAATACATTTTTTACTTCAGGGTTATGAAGAAGTCCATAAACAAAACCCCAAATCATAAACTAAAAAGGAAAAAAATGAATTGATCTCTTTAGTATATTAAACAAAGTGGCATGGCACAGAAGGGGAAAAGATATTTAGAATATAACTGAAAAGGGATATATAAAGATGTCTGATAAATCAATGAGAAAAAGATAACTGCATATAAAATGAAAGAAGGACCATAAACTGTCCATACCCAAAAAGAATTCCAAGTGACAAACATGAACAGATGCTCAATTATGCTTAGTCAAATATATAACCTAGACTCTTGTATATATAACCCAGAGAAAGTCTACAAGTATTTACACAAGGATACAATATCAATAATGCTTATAACAGTATTAAGAAAAAATAAATTTGAATAACCCTAAATATCCAATAGTTAAATGTATAAATAAATGGTAGAGTTGCTATTTACAGCAGTATAGCTAAGTATTCTGAAAAGTCATCTCACTGAAAAACATCCAGATGCTGGATTAACTACCAAAAACACTTTCTAAATGCATTGCTAAGGTGTGAAAAGTAAAAGAAATCCCCATAGCACCCTCCACTCTGGAAAATAAAACGTGCAGATTTCTGAAATCAGAGTAGTACATGAATACAGAAGCTGGCACTTGCCTGGGGGTGAATGCTAATTCCAAAAATGTAAAGCTTTGAGGCTCAACAGCCCACTGCATGGGGAACAGAATACTAGGTCATGGTCCCTCAAAAGGTAGCCTGAGTGGTTCTGAACCTGGGACCCACACATTCACATAAATTTGGGACCTGGAAGGGCCTTGCTATCTGTGACAGTGTAGCCAGAAGAAACACTCCCTGCTTATAGCAAATAGAGTCAACAAGGAAATCCATCATTACCGAAGAAAAGGAAAAAAAAACAAACTCACATGAGAATTTGTGTCACCAAATTTATCTACATGTGAATCTGGGCTTTGAATTTAAATATTTGTGCGACTGCTAAATACCAAATTGAGAAATTAAATTAAAGTGGCCCCAGGTTATTAGTACCACCCAGGGCCAAAATAAACAAATGCAAATCCCCTTTGGAGGAAAACATCCTTATCTCAGGCTTCCCCACAGATTAAGTTCTGCCAAATAGGAGCTCACAATTGCTGTGGCTTCTTGCTAGTGGTTTGTGGAAGAATTCACGAGGCAGGTAGAAATACAGAAGGAAGACTTATTAAAGTAAGAGAAGTATCAGCTGGGCAGAGTCTAGGCCAAAGTAAATAGAAACATCGAAACTGGTATGCATAGTAAATATAGTAAACAGAATCATTAAGGTTTGGCAGAAAAAAGGCAAAGAAAAGAAAGGGGAGAAGCTTTCAAAAAGTCTCAAGCTAAATTACGCTTGTTAAATCGAATTACACCAGAGATCCAAATCTCAAAATAGAAGATATAATGCCACCATTATAATCCCCCTGGTTTTATCAACAATCAAAATGTGTGAAGCACTTGAAGGAGGAAATCCCACAAGCAAGAGGCAGTGGAAACAACAAACAAAATATTTAGAGCTCCCAATGGCTTCAAAGGTTGGAATTATGAAATATTGTATGATCAGAGTATAGAATAACTGTATACTATGTTTAAAGACATAAAAGTTGGAATTTCAAAATGTACAAGAAACAAATATGATTAAATATGCCTGGGAAGATTTGAAAAAAAGATATAAAAACCTAACAGAAATTCTTTAAAAGGAAAGACTAAATCATTGAAAAAAGAAATTGAGTGGAATCATAAAAAGCAGACACGTGATAGCCAAAAAGACAGTTAGTAAACTGGTAGATAGATCTGAAGAAATTGCCCATAAAATAGCACAGAAAAAAACATAGATGAAAAATATGAACGAAAGGTTAAGAGACATGTACTGTAGAGAAAGAGGGCCTAAAATACATGTAACGAGAGCTCTGAAGAATACAAATGATAGTATTGTCTTGAAGATATAATAGCTAAGAATTTCCTATAATATAATTGATAACAAGTATAAATTCTCAAATTTGGGGAAAATAGAAATAAAAATACACCTGTGTAGGATACAGTACAGTAAAACTTTAGAAAATCAAAGCTAGAAAGATCAAAAAGCACTCATATTGCTGGAGGGAATGCAAAATTGTATAGCCACGTTAGAAAACAGTTGGCAGATTCCTGTAGTTAAACATACATTTACCATAAAACCCAGCAATCCCATTGCTAGCTATTTACTCAAGAGAAATTAAGATATATATTGTTGACTGTAAACAAAAGTCAACTAGGTATTCTGTCACCAAAAGGGGTTTATTTGGGAAAAGGAAGGATTGCAATCTGGTATATGCAGACATGGTAAACCGCATGCATGAAAGAGTAGTCAGAAAAAGGAAGCTCTTTTACAGAGGAGAAGAGGAGGGGCTGCTATAACCAAAGAGCTTCATTACCCTAGAGTTCCTCCTGAAGTGCTTATATGACTCACACAGGTTGTGAGAGCTCCAATGACAGGCCCTCTGGATTCCTGACTTGGTTCAAGTCTCAGTCATAAAATTTGAAAATATCTGCAAAAGTCTTATATGTAAATTTTTATAACAGCTTTATTCACAAATCATCAAAACCTGGAAACAATCCAAATGTCTTTCAACAAATGAATAAACAACTTGTGGTACATCCATACAATTGGATACTGTTGAGCAATAAAAAGGGACAAAATTAAAAATACACACAACAACATGGGTAAATCGTAAAACATTATGCTAAATGAAAGAATCCAGACTGATGGACTACATATAGTATAATTTCATTTATATGATATCCAGTAAGGACTGTGAATGGGGGAGGAAAATGACTACAAATGGGCACTAGGGAACTTTTTAGGATGATGAATATATTTTATATCTTGATTGTGGTGATAGCGGATAAATTATGTGTTTGTCAAAATTCATAGAACTTTACACCTAAAAAGGCTGAATTTTATTGTATGTCTAGTATACACTTTTAAACCTGAATTTACTTTTTTAAATGTTAAAGAAGATGTGAAAGCATCCAGAAATAAAGGACAGGTCACTGTAAAGGCATTAAAATGATACTGCCAGCAGACTCTTCAACAACAAGAAAATCCAGAAGAGAGTGGGAAAATAAATGAGATAAAATAACTGTCAACCTAGAGTTATATATCGACCCCTCAAAAAAATATATGTTTCACAAGTGAGGGTAACATATTTTTTAGATTAAAAAAGATTTAGAAAGAATTAACCTTCAGTGGGCATAAAGAGGGACATATGAAGAGCTCTGATGATCCATTCCCCAGCAAAACTGGTAAAAATTATGACCTTTAAAAAAAAAAAACAGAGCTGGCCGAGTGGCGCGATGGTTAAGAACTGGCTTGGGATGCCAGAGGGCCCTGGTTCGGATCCCACATATGAGGGCCAGTGACACTGCCCTCTACAACTAAGATGCTGAACAACAGCTCAACCTGGAGCTGGGCTGCCATGAGTCACCAGCAACGGCGTAGGCTGCAGCCCCTGCTGCAGTGGGTTGCCATGGGCTACCGTATGTAGCCAGCAGCCAGCGCAAGCGGCCAGCAGCTGCTCCGTCCAGAAGCCGGTGACTGATCTGCCTCTCCCGGGAAGAGCACAATGATGGTGCCAACTTGGGCCAGTGAAGCAACGTCCTCCACAACTACACTGAAGAACAAAAGGACAGCAACTTGTCTGTTCCCCTTCCCCCAATTCCCCAGCTATGTTCCCATCCCCCCAATTTCCCAATTTAAAAAATCTTTAAAAAACAAAACAATCATTTAAAGTCTCTGAAAATGGATCCAAGGATGTACAGAAATTAAAGAAACATTTACTCAAAAGAAGCTACTAAAATTTAGTAAGAACAACAAGAGTCTGTGGTATTTGAACAGAGCTTCTCTCCCCCATCACAACTCAGCAAAATGAAAACTTCACTCTAAAAACTTAGGGCTCATTCTGTCCCAGCTCTCGGTCAAGGGGCTATCTTCTCAGGGGAAGCAGAACGTCAACATCTCTTGTGCTGTCCCCAGGTACCTGTTACTAAGGCAAAGTTCCAGCCAAGAGCAGCCAAGAGGTGGAGCCCCCTTTGTTTTCACCCAAACAACGTTTTTGGGATGGAGGCTGTATCTTGGGTGTGGCATTGCTGAGAATACTGGGACCCTGATTACTCATGACCCAGCTCATAAGGCAGTTCAAGGATAAGCTAAGAAAACTTGGGACTACGGTCCCTCCTCTACCACCAAGAAGTTAGCTCTTAAAGTGGGAGTGTCTCTCAGGGAGAAGTATGCCATTGCCCCTACTTGCTTTCTCCAGAGCCAGGCTCAGAGACTTGCAGAGAAGCAGACCATAAAACTAATAACTTCTAATCTCTTCCCAAAGGTACTGACTTTATTTGCAACAGAGTGTAGAGAAGTTCAAGCCTACAGGCACTCTCAAAATAGTAATAATAATAATAATAATAATAATAATAATAATAATAATAATAATAAAAAGAACCAAATGGAAATTCTGGAATTGAATAGAAAAATTCACTAGAGGAGCTCAACAGAAATTTGAACTAGCAGAAGAAAGAATTATTGTACTTGAAGAAAGATTAGTATAGATTATGCAGTTCTAAGAAGAGAGAGAAAAGAGAATAAAAATGGAGCAGCAGAGAAATATGGGACACCATTAAGTACACCAACATACTCATATGTGGACCAGAAGTACCAGAAGAAGAGGAGAGAGAAAGGAATAGAAAAAGTATGTGAAGAAATAATGACTGAAAATTCCCCAAGTTTATCAAAAAACAATAATCTACACATCCAGGAAGTCTAATAAACTCCAATTAGATAAATGCAAAGAAACCTACAAACAGACACATCTTAGTAAAACTGCTAAAAGACAAGGAGTAAGAGAAAAATTACTTATCAATTACAAGGGAACTCCAATATGATCAACAACTACCTTTTGAGCAGGAACAATGGAGGCCAGAAGACAGTGGCATAACATATTCAAAGTACCAAAGAGAAAAATCTTCAATCAAGAATCCTCTATTCAGCAAAGCTATCTTTCAAAAATGAAGGCTAAATAAAGAAATTTCCAGTTAAAGAAAACTGAGAGCGAGCATCTGTTGACAGCAGACCTGTTTTACAAGAAATATTAAAGGAAGCTCTATAGGCTGAAAGGAAGTGATTTCAGATGATAATTTGAATTCACATGAAAAATAAAGAGCACTGGGAAAGCTAATTATATAATTGCAAAATACAGTACAGGCATACCTATTTTATTGTGCTTCACTTTATTTCACTTCTCAGATATTGTAAATTTTTTTTACAAATTCAAGGTAAGATCCTCCACCAGCAAAAAGATTATGACTCACTGAAAGCTGAGATGATGGTTAGCATTTTGGTAGCAATAAAGTATTTTTTAGTTAAGGCAAGTACATTGATTTTTTTAAAGGCATAATGTTATTGCACACTTAATAGACTACAGTATAGTATAAACATAACTTTTATATGCACTGGGAAAAAAAATTCATGTGAGTCACTTAATTGCAATATTCTCTTTACTACAGTGGTCTGGAACCAAACCAGCAATATCGCTAAGGAATGCCTGTATAAATGCATGTTTTTCTTCTTTTTCTCTTAACTGATTTACAAAGCAATTGTCTAAAGCAAAAACTGTTAGGCCTATAACATATATAAATGTAATGTATTTACCAGTAAGAGCACAAGAGGGGTGTATGGGAACAAAGATGTACTGGGCTGAGAAAATGATTCCAGTTGGTAACTCTACAAGAATAAATGAAGAGAATCAGAAATGATAATATGCTTATGAGAGTACCACAGATGCTAAATAAGCTTAGTATAACAAAAGCTATAAATACATACTTTCCCTTTTTTTATCTCAGCTTCCTTAAAAGACATAAAATTATAAAAAGTAATAATTATAACAATGTACTGTTGGGTTTGTAACATTTATAGATGTAATGTCTATAACAATCATACCACAAAAAAGGAGGAAAATAGAATAGAGCTAAATAGGAGTAATGTTTCTATATCTTACTGGAATTAAGTTCATGTAAATCTGAAGCTGATTGAGAAAAGTTCAGAGGTATATGAGAAGCTCTAGAGGAACCAATAAAAACAGAAAGGCAAAAAATGGTAACAAAATGGAGAAAAAGAGAGGCAATTCAATGGAGAAAAGATAGTCTTTACAACAAATGGTGCTAAAACAAGTGAACATCCACATGCAAAAAAAGATGAATCTAGACACAAACCTTACATCTTTTACAAAAAATTTACTCAAAGTGGATCATAGACCTAAATGTGGTTTGAGGCAGCAACTCATAATCAAACACAGTAATATTTCTGAAAGGAACATATAAATATTCACACTAAGTTGAATACCTCAAGACTATAAATAGTTTCACATCAGCAATTCATTTGCTGCCAAATGTATTATGAACAAAACTTTGTTCTCAGAGCTGTTTGGTTTTCATAACAGCAGATATGGTACTATAGACCGGAATCAGGCAAATATTAGCCAAAGGAACTGGTATTTCTGTGGCAATATTAAACAAAATAAGTTCTAAGGCACACATTATTATGTGTTATCAAATAATGGTATTTTTTTCCAAAGATGGTATGTTCTTTTTATTATGTCTTGAGAACACTAATGTGACTTATTTATTTTAATTTTAATTTTTATTATATTAGTTTCAGGTGTACAAAACCACAATATAATGATTAGACATTTACACACCTCACAAAGTGATAACCACCCCCCAATCTAGTACCACTCTGGTATCATATATAGCTGTTACAATACCATTGACTATATTCCCTATGCTGTACTTTACATCCCGTGATGATATATAGATAGATAGATAGATAGATAGATAGATAGATAGATAGATAGATATCTATATATATATATATATTTAATTATACTTAACAAACAATATTATTCTACTTCAGTTTCAGGCATACAGCACAGTGGTCAGGCATCTACACAATCTATGAAATGATCCACCTGATAAGTCCAGTGCCCATCTGACACCCTACATGATCTTTACATTATTGATTATATTCCCCATACTGTATTTCACATCCCCATGACTATTTTGTGAAATAATAATATTTTAAAAGCTTCAATTGGGCCGGCCGAGTGACACATTGGTTAGGATTTGGCTTGGGAACCCAGCTCTGAGCAGCAGGGCCCCTGTTCAGATCCCACATGAGGACCAGTGACACTGCGTCCTCTACAGCTAAGATGGTGAACAACAGCTCCACCTAGAGCTGGGCTGCTATGAGTAGCTGGCGATGGCGTAGGCTGCAGTGGAGCTGCTGTGGGCTCCTGTAAGCTACCATGAGCAGCTGGCAGCCAGCGTGAGCTGCCAAGAGCCGCCGTGAGCGGCCGTCCAGTGGCTGGCAACCGATCTGCCTCACCCAGGAAGAGCGCAATGATAATACCAACATGAGTCAGTGAAGCGATGTCTTCCACAACTAGACTGAAGAACTAAAGGATGGCAACTTGTCTGTTCCCCCTCCCCCAATTCCCCAATAAAATCTTAAAAAAAAAAAAAGTTTCGATTCACATGGAAGATATAACAATTCTAAATTTATATACTCTTATTGAGATAGACTCCAAACATAAAGAAAAATTGATAGTACAAATATGTGGTGTACATACTAAATAATTTCAAATTACTATATCCTGTTTGTTCAGTATTTCAGTGTTTATCTTGTTGTCCCAACAATAAGACGGTAATGAGTGGGTGTTTTCATGGAAGTATGCCTTCCAAGTGAAAGGCAATGGGTGAGGCTCTTTACACTCATGACCTCCTTTGAGCTACATGACTCAATAAAGTGGGAGTTGGTGTCCCCTTGTTGCAACAAAGGAGATTAAGTAATTCATCCAAAGTCGCACTGCTAAGTATCAGAGTTTGGATTCAAATTTAATTCTATTTGACGCCAAAGATCCAAGAGCTTTTCAAGGGATCATGAAATACGCATAAGACATTGTCTATTGACTTAATGAAAACAAAATGGCAGCAATTATACATAATTAAAATCAGGACTAGGGATCTATACATACTACTTATTATCATTTTCCAGGAAGCATATAATCAAGTGTCCATGCACGGGAGACATGTTCTAAGGGCTCACACAATCATCATCCTCTTGCATCGCCCCAGATCTTGCCATTTTCTCCCTGACCTTAAGACAGCTTTGAAAAGAGGTGAACTTACAATCAACCCCAAGATATTCTGATATGTCTTAGCCTTAAACTGGTATTATGCTTTTCACACAAAAATGCAGTTGTTTGAGAAATAAAGTTAGAATTTAAAGCCTTTTTAAACTGTTTTAAATGTTTTTCTACTCTCATTCACCAATTATCCTTCATAAAATAGAAAGAGAAAATAATTATAACTGAAATTGGTCACAGCAACAGCAGTTGGCATAAAAATACACAGTACAGAGTAAAGTCTAGAAATAAAAACAACATATTTGTCCTGATATTTAAATAGCACCAAAGACTATTCAAGAAGTAAAATCGTACAGGGTGTATGTACTTCTCTTCATCACCTATACCAGAGAACGCTCAAGACAAAACACTGCTCCCATCTCACAAAGAAGCTGGGAGCAAGATGGAGGCGTGCATACTCCCAATTCACCACAAGAGGGCGCCCTTATCAAAAGGGAGTGAAAGGTCATCCTGCCCTAAATATGCACCGGAAGAGTAAATCCCTGTCTACAGAGGTTGAGAATATTTTTATAATCAGGGGCTGCTGCTAGAATTGG
This sequence comes from Hipposideros armiger, assembly GCF_001890085.2. NCBI lineage: Eukaryota > Metazoa > Chordata > Mammalia > Chiroptera > Hipposideridae > Hipposideros > Hipposideros armiger. Next base: position 3,915,610 of record NW_017731400.1, on the reverse strand, counting down.
TAAAACAACGATCCAAATTAAGATTTTTCTCCAGTACTATTTTTGTGTTGTCAATCTCATTTCTAAAATGATTAGCTATACTATCTAAAGAATAACAAATTGTCTGGTCTGTATGGTAGAACAGAAACCAAATGAATTGCTCACATAAAATAATTCTAGTAAACATCAGTTTAAATGAATTTTATTTATAGTGGACTTCACCAAAAATCAGAGGGTAAAAGGGTTTCAGCCTGCATGTCCAGTTACAGTTTAAATAGGATGGTCAGGTAGGCCTCATTTTATGGGTGGGGCTTAAGTAAAGAACTGAAGAAGGTGTGGGTGATATATGAGGTGGGGCCAAGGGAACAGCCAATTCAGTGGCCCTGCAGCAGAAGTGTGCCTGACTTGTTCTACAACAGCAAAGGAGCCCAGGGCAGCTAGAGTGGAGAGCACATCTCCAAAATGAATTACCATTCTCACATCAAGCTACATGAGATCCAAAACAAAATATGGCATCTTCCCCCTTTCAAACCTTCTGCCATATTTTCCCCCTTTATTAATGTTAAATTCTTCCAAGATCATAACTTTGAAGTCACTTTTATTTTTATTTTTTTCAGACATTAAAATTTTTTATTTAAATTTTTAAAAATTTAAATTATAAAAGATTTCAAACATACAGAAAACCCCATGAGATTGTAACTCTTTTATTCACTGTTGTATCCCCAGAGCTTAGAACATTGTCTGTAACTTAGTAGCAATTCAGTGAGTGGTTTTTTAATTATTAGTTTTAGGTGTACAAAGCAATGTAATAGGTCGACATTTAAACCCCTCATAAAGTGATAACCCACTCCCAAGATACCCCTCTGACATCTTATCTAGCTGTTACAATATCATTTACTCTCTTCCCTATGTTGTACTCCACATCACGTGTGCTATATATACCTGTATATTTAGTTATAGTTGACATTCAGTATTATTCAACTTCAGCTTCAGGTGTATAGTGCATTGGTCAGGCATTTACACAGTCTATGACACGATCTCCCTGATGGGTCCAATGCCCATCTGGCACCTTATGTGATCTTTACAGCATTGTTGATTATATTCTCCATATTGTATTAACTACCAATTTGTATTTCTTAATGCCTTCATCTTTTTCACTCTGCCCCAACCCCATTCCCATCTACCAACCTGATAGATCTAGTACCTATCTGGCACCACACCTAGTTATTACAATATTATTGACTATACTCCCTATGTTATACTGAAGTTATTTTTTTTTTAAAGATTTTATTGAGGAATTGGGGGAGGGGAACAACGTTAGGGAATCGGGGAAGGGGAACAGACAAGTTGCTGTCCTTTTGTTCTTCAGTCTAGTTGTGGAGGACGTGGCTTCACTGGCCTATGTTGGTATTATTGCGCTCTTCCTGGGTGACACAATCGGTCATCAGCTACTGGACGGCCACTCACTGCGGTTCTTGGCGGCTCACGCTGGCTGCTGGCTGCTCACCATAGCTTACGGCAGCCCACTGCAGCCTACGCCGTCACTCATGGCAGCCCAGCTCCAGGTTGAGCTGTTGTTCACCATCTTAGCTGTAGAGGGCGCAGCATCACTAGCCCTCATGTGGGATCTGAACCGGGGCCTGCTGCTCAGAGCTGGCGTGCCAAGCCAACTCTTAACCAATACTCCACTCAGCCAGCACTGAAGTCATTTTTAAAAATCCTTCTGTACTTCATTCCTTACGTTCTTTTTTTTTCTTTTTTTTTTCTCTCTTTAGTGTCTCTGGATTTATCCTTTTCTTTCCATCTCCACTGTCATGACACGGAGGCAGATTAATATTTGGCCCTAAGACTGGAAAAGGTGAAGTGCCCTTAAGGTGCAAAGATCTGTAAAACTTTACAAAAGCTGAGGATTTCTCCTTTTCAGGTGCCTGTCCCTGCTTTGTCCCTGAGTATGTGCTTATTCTGCCTCTCAGGTATCCAAAACTGCTATCTTGTCACCCACCCCACTTCTAAGTTAGTTTAGTAGTTTCATTTCTTTCTTTCTTTTTCTATTACTTTCAGATGTACAAAACAATGTAATAGTTAGACATTTACACCCCTCACAAACTGATAACCCTCCTCCCCTATCTATTACTCCTCTGACATCGTATATAGCTGTTACAGTTCCATTGATTTTATTCCCTATGCTGTACTGCACATCCTGTGACTATATATACATAATATTATAGTTGACAGTAGTTTCTTAACTAGTCACCCCTTCAGTACCTCCCACCTATAATCTATACAACACAAAACCTTGTAATTGACTTTTCTAAGATGTTGCCTTCATTAGCCATCTCTCTACTTAAGGACTTGTAATGACCATTTATTTATTACTTAGCAGAAACATCTAAATTGCAATACCTGTCCTCATAATTATGAACTACTTGAGATCAAAGGCCTTGTTTTAAACTTCTGTTGCAGTCAAAGAAATGCACAGCATGGTGAATGATACATGTATACACTCAACACTTGCTGAATTGATTTAAAAAGAAAAGAAACTTGAAAGAAAAAAAAAAGAGCAAAACTCACATAGTACCAAGTTCTTCCAGTTCTGAGGACAATATTGTTTGGGGGGGGGGGGTTGTCAGGTTTACTGAGTTATAATTCACATACAGTAAGATTTACTCTTTATAGTGTACAAATCTGAGTTTTGATAAATGCAAATGGTTATGTAATCATGGTCATGATTAAGATATAGAACACTTAGAGTTTAGCACTCTAAAACATTCCCTTATGTCCCTTTGTAGTCACCCCCTCCCTCTGCCCCCAGCAATCATTGATCTGTTTCCTGTTCCCATAGTTTTTTCCTTTTCTGCATGTCATATAAATGGAATCATCCAGTATATTAACTTTTGAGCCTGGCTTCTTTCACTTAGTATAATGTATTTGAGATTTATCCGGTTTATATCAATATAAACCGGATATCATATCCGGTTTTTTATATTGATATAAATATTGATATAAATATAATATATTGATATTTATATCAATATGCATATATCAATAGTTTGTTCCTTTTTCTATTGTATGGATGGACTACAGTTTGTTTATACCAGCTGAAGAACATTTAGATGGTTTCCAGTTTGGGGCCATTATGAATAAAGCTGCTATAATCACTCATGTTCAGGTGTTTGTATGAACATGTTTTCATTTTTCTTGGATAAATACATAAAAGTGGAATTGGTGGAGCATGTGGTATATTTAGCTTTTTAAGGAAACGCCAGACTGTTTTTCAAAGTTTGTGGCTGTAACCATTTCACATTCCCACCAGCAGTATAGGACCTTCCAGTTGCTCCTGATCCTCGCCAGCACTTGGTTGTGTCAGCTTTTCCTTTTTAATTATTTTTACCAATTCTAACAGCCATATTTCACTGTGGTTTTAAGTGTGCATTTGCGTCATGACAATGTTGAACATCTTTTCACCTGCTTACTTGCCATCTGTATGTATTCCTTGGTGAAATGCCTATTCAAATATTTTGTCATTTTTAATTGCTTTGTTTTCTTATTTTTGAGTTTTGAGAATTCTTTATAACTCTAGGTACAAGTCCTTTGGCAAATATATGTTTTGCAAATATTGGCTTGTTGGAAAAGTCATGACACATGTTTGCGACAGATGGCACTAGTTCATTTTTGGAAGTACTAGAGTCATTTGCATCTATGTTATTGCTATGTCATTTGACAGCTGACAGTTGTAGCTTTGTTCTAAAAAAAATTGAGCGGTTTGGTTGAGTTTTAGAGATTTTACAACAAGTCGAAGATGGAAGACAAAACTGTGCATTTTTGCCATATTTTACTGTTTTACTTCCATAAAGGGAAGAACGCACGTTAAGCTTGTGAAAAGTTGCATAAAGTTCACATTGACAATGCTCTACAAGAACATCAGTGCTGGGCAGGTTGAATGGCTCAGCTGGTTAAGAGCTTGCTTGGGAGCACCAGCTCTGGGCAGCAGGGCTATGGTTCGGATCCCACATTGAGGGCCAGTGACGCTCACCCTCTACAGCAAAGATGATGAACAATAGCTTGACCTGGAGCTGGGCTGCTGTGAGTCGCTGGCGATGGCGTAGGCTGCAGCAGGGCTGCAGTGGGCTGCCGTGAGCTACGTGAGTAGCTGGCAGCCAGCATGAGCAGCTGGTAGCCGGTGTGAGCTACTGGGAGCCGCTGTGAGTGGCCAACCAATGACCGGCGACCGATTGCCTCACCCGGGAAGAGCACAATGATCATACCAACAGGGGCCAGTGAAGCGACATCCTCCACAACTAGACTGAAGAACAAAACAGCAATTTGTCTACCTGTCTATTCCCCTTTCCCGATTCCCCAACTCTGTTACCCTCCCCCTAATTCCCCAATAAAATCTTAATCTTTTTTAGCTGAGCCATCCTGCTACCTGTTGGCAGCTCAGCGGCTGCTCAGCTCGGGCTGGACTCGAACTGCTGTTGCTCAGAGCTCAAACTCTTGAGCGAGCTCTTAACCAACTGAGCCACTCGGCCGGCCCTCCCCAATAAAATCTTAAAAAAAAAAAATCAGTGCCAACGATGGTTCACAAAATTCCATACTGGTGATTTTGATCTCAGCGATGCTCCTCGGTCGTCAGGGAGGCCCACCGAGGTTGTGGCAACAAAATAAAGGCTTGATCCAGTCAAACCCACGTTACACGACACGAGAGATTGCAGAAACATTGAACATCCATCATTCAAGCTTTCACGACCACCTGAAGAAGCTGGGATACGTAAGCAAGTTCAATATTTGGGTTCTGCATGAACTCAAAGAAGTTAATTTGACCGCGTTTATAAACATTTGCAATACGATCATTAAACATGAAGAAAACTATCCTTTTTTGAAGCGACTGATAACTGGCGATGAGAAGTGGATTGTTTACAACAATATGGTGTGCAATCAGTCTCGATCCAGACATGATTATTCGCCTCAAACGACGTCGAAAGCAGACATTCATCAGAGGAAGGTTATGCTCTCAGTGTGGTGGGATTTGAAAGGTGTCATGGTTTTTGAGCTCCTACCAAAGAACCAAACAATTGATTCGAATGTGTATTGTCGGCAATTGGACAGTTTGAACGAATCCACCATCCAGAAACATCCAGAGCTTATTAATTTTAAAGGAGTTGTGTTTCATCGCGACAACGCAAGACCACACACAAGTTTGATCACCCGTCAAAAATGATTGGAGCTTGGATGGGATGTGTTGCCAACACCCACCATACTCGCTGACCTTGTGCAGTCAGACTTCCACTTGTTTCGCTCTCTTCAAAACTCCTTGCGTGGTATAATGTTCAATTCAGATGAGGCTATAAATCAGCACCTTGTTCAGTTTTTCACCAATAAAGACAGGTCCTTCTATGAACGAGGAATTATGAAGCTCACTGAAAGATGGCAAAAGGTTATCAAACAAAACGGACAATAGATCATTGATTGATCTTTGTTCTTTATATAAATAAATGACCTTCGAAAACATAGACAAAATATGTCATGACTTTTCCGACAACCCAATACTTTCTCCTGGCCTATGGGTTGTCTTTTTTTAAGAAAATTTACATATAATCGAATTCACATTGGTGTACAATCTATGAGTTTTAACACTTGCATAGATTCTTGTGACCATCACCACAAACAACATATACAACATTCGAATACCCTAAATAATTCCCTCACGTCCCCCTTTTGGTCAAACCCCTTTTCCTCTCCAATCTCAGACAACTCATTCTCTGTTCCTATCGTTTTTGCCTTTTCTAGTATCTCAAGTAAATGAAATAACATAATATGCAATCTTTTGAGACTGGCTTCTTTCACATAACATAATGCTGAGCACTGGTCCATTTTATGGCTAGTCCACAGTTTGTTTATCAAGTTGCCCACTAAAGGATATTTAAGCTGTTACCCAGTTTTTGGCAATGAGGATTTTTGGGAAATAAATGTAATTCTCATGATGAATAAAAACAAAATATTAAACGTTATTGAAAACAACAGATTCGAGCCACACTGTTGAGAAAGTCAGTGAAGAAGAGCTATCAGGAAAATGGAGACAAAGGGCACCATGGGACCACCTCTATTAAGATGACATATCCACAGGGCATGAGAGGAACCAAAATCAGTTTGAGGAGTATCATGAGCCAGAAAGGCAGCCCAGGTCAACACTGAACGCTGGCTTGCAGTTGAATGCAGGAAATGTGACTGACATAGTAGTAACAACAACTATACGAAGTTACAACTGTATTCACTATTTTCCCTATATTTTTATAATTTCTCCTCCTTACTTTTCAGAAAGTGTTATAATAATAAAGCTATTTGGACCAGAACATCCAAAGCCTAAATCAGAAAGGAAGTTCAGACGCCATATTGATGAAGCAGCAAGAAAAAAATTCATCTGAGAACCTGAAACAAGATGCTTATTTGTTCTCTGAGCTTCCTATATATTCCAAGGCAAAAAGAGAATTGTTTTTTTGGTTGTTTATTGGAGGAAAACCAGTTATTCAGGAAAGGAAAACATTTCCCTGTCATGAAATTCTCAAGTAAATTTGTCACATAATTTCTTATTTGTATATAAAAGACCCATAAGAAATATTGAATACCATCATGAAAACAACAGTTTTGCAAGAGATACAAAAATTCCTTCATAGGACATTGCACTGTATACATCTTCAGCATAATCTATCAGAACATGGTGTGTGGGAAATTTTGATGTATTCACACCCATTTTCTCAAACATGGTCAGTAGTGAAAATCACCAGGGGCTACTTGATACACATGCAAATTCCTAAGCCCAACCCCAGAACAACTAAATCAAATTTGGGGGAATGGGGTGGGTGTGGGGTAGAGAGGGGAACAGGGAGCTGGAATTGGGTACATTAAAGTTTGAGAAACACCTCTATAGAAAATTATGGCTGCTTTTAGGTCACATAATAATGCAGAAACATAAATGGAGAGGTTTAGGAAAGTGAATAATTAACATGTCCTTTAAACCGCTTCTCTTGATATTAATTGTTTCTGCTGTGCTTTTGGCAGCCAATTAAGAGCAGAGTCTCTGGTAAGTGCCTGGGGTGAAAACCTTTGGTATTATTAACTGAACCTCGTTAATTCAAACACTTTGAAGTGTGTAAGTCTACAAAAGAAGCTGTACTATTGCTCATATCTCTAAAAATCTTGATAAGCATATTAATAAAGAAAATAAGAGGTTGAGCGTATTGTTGTGTCTATTTGCCCAAAGTGCTCTAAGCATTTTAACATGCTGCATATCAGTGTCCATCACCAACGAGACATAAACACAGACCAGGAGGCCCTGGACTTGGAAATACCTTGCCTGCAGCTTTAGTTTATGTGTAGACCTGAAAGTCATAAAATATAGTTCTTAAAAAATATTCTCGGGTTTAGGCTATGCTCCCACTGTTAGCTGAGGTTACTGGCGTGTTATGTTCTATGTTTCATGCATATCCTTATTCTTGCTTCAGGAAACCATGAGAGGATTTGACAGGTTCTCTTTAAAAGCAGGACAAATAGAAGAGGCTAGCCAGTGATAAATAAGGGGAAGTTTCAAGTCAAGAAAACATGTTGCATTTATTTTATATTCCCATTGATGCTTAGGTCTACTGCATGCCCAAAGATCTTGCTATGCATATACTTCCTGGGAGAAGAGGCCAGCTTGTATAACAAGGTCCATGGTCATTATCTGAGTCTGGCAGCAAATACCATTTGTTAAGCCCTGTGGGCTTGTGTGAAATGCTGGATGTGCTACAAAGCCTCTGTAAGAGCTTACATTTTAGGGGGGGAAATAATACCATGTTAATGTCGAAAGACATGTTCAAATAACTTGATGTCTAAAACCCAATAGAAAAATAGGAAGAATACTCCCACTGAAAATAACACAATATTGAACTTTAAATCCATAAAATAAAAAAACACCATTTTTTGCCTATCAGAATGTGCAAAGAAAATCAATTCACCACCACCACTGTTTGCTTTGAAAAAATTAGAAAAAAAATATGTGAACACTATATTTGACTTACTGATTATATTTAGCTTTCATTTGTATTTAACCCAATCCTTTCTGTCTCATGGAATGAAAAATTCTGATTGTAAGTTTTTCATTCAATATGGACTATCCTTTCTTTTCCCCACCCCCACCTTCAACTCTCAAGGAATGTTCTCATTTCTGGACTGTATACTGTATTACATATACATGTAAATACATACTTTGTGATGTTTTCCCTTAAAGAACTTGGATTTGGCTCGTTACCCGAACACCTGATTCCTTTTCAATCCTGCAGTTGATAATAGCTAGAGGTCCCCTGAGAGTTCCCCAATTTTTAAACATTAAATCTTTTAGACTCATTCCAGACCATTTCCTTTTCTAGTCCTTGACTCTTTCATGAAATGACCCCTTTTAATTCAGCCAAATGTAAACAAAATTGAATTTTAGCTCGGCTCTTACAAGAGCTGTGTTTAGACTATGATTTGCTCTAGGCCAGTGCTTTTCAAAGGGAAGATTTTGATCTCTGGGACTTCTTGAAGGTGAAAGATGCCAGGGATCAGGAAGGCAAGATTTTAAAATACATATATATACATATTTGTCATTCATAACTTTTATTATAAAAGAAAATAAGCTTCAGATGCAGGTAAAAAACATCTAAGAATGCAGGGCCACTTACATAATTCAAAAATGCAAAATTATCCTATAACTCATTAAAATAGCAATTTATTTATACTCCCATCTTATTATGTAATTCCATTTATATGAAAGGTCCAAAATAAGCAAATCTGAAGAGACAGAAAGTAGATTGGTGGTTGCCTGGGGCTGGGAGGTGGGGATGGGAGAAATGAGGAATGGCTGCTAATGGGTACAAGGTTTCTTTTTGGAATAATGAAAATGGTCTAAAATTAGTTAGTGGTGATGGCTGCACAACTCTGTGAATATACTAAAAACCACGGAATTGTACACTTTGTTTTGTTTTTTTTTTTAATTTTTTTTTATTAATTTCAAGTATACAAAACAACATAGTGATTAGACATTGCTATACCTCCTCAAGTAATAACCCCAATAAGTCTATTACCACTCTGTCACTGTAGCTATTAGAATATTATTGACAGGCCGGCAGAGTGGTGCATTGGTTAGAGCTGGCTTGGGAGGCCAGCTCTGAGCAGCAGGGTCCCGGTTCCGATCCCACATTAGGGCCAGTGACGCTGCATGCTCTACAACTAAGATGGTGAACAACAGCTCGACCTGGAGCTGGGCTGCTGTGAGTTATCAGTGGCAGCGTAGGCTGCAGTGAGGCTGCAGGGGGCTACCATAAGCTACCTTGAGTGGCCGGTAGCCGGCATGAGCTGCCAAGAGCCACCGTGGGTGGCCGTTCAGTGGCCGGCGACCCATCTGCCTCACCCAGGAAGAGCACAATGATAATACCAACATGGGCCAGTGAAGCAACGTCCTCCACAGCTAGACTGAAGAACAAAAGGACAGCAACTTTTCTGTTTCCCTTCCCCGATTCCCCAACACTGTTCCCCTCCCCCAATTCCCCAATAAAATCTTTTAAAAAAAAGAATATAATTGACTACATTTCCTCTGCTGTACTATATCCCTGTGACTATTTTTTAAATTATACTTGACATTCAATATTATTTTATATTAGTTTCTGATGTACAGCATAGTGATTAGACATTTATATAGTTTATGAAGTGATCCCCCCAACAGGCCTAGTAGAATTGTACACTTTAAAAGGGTGAATCTTATAGTTATGTACAGTATATCCCAATAAAGCTTTCATTTTAAAAAATTGATTTATATAGCTCCTCTCAGTCAATAAGAAGTTGATAAAACAATCCAGTAGAAAGTGGGCAAAGGATATGTATTGGAAACTCGCATAGAAGGAACCACAATTAGGCAAATAAGTATGAAAACAGACAGGGTATCACAGGTGGTTGGAGAAAATGCAAAACAACACAATGAGATATTTCTAACCCATTATATTGGCAAAAATTATAACATTCCAAATGACAGCAGGATGTCAGAGTGAGAATCTCATATATAGCTGGTGGGAGTTTAAATTGGTACAACAGCTTTGGAGGGCAATTTGGCAATATCTCAAAGTTAAAATAAGCATATTCAACAACCCGGCAGTTGCTTTCCTTAGTGTACTCTCACACACAGGAGCAAAGATATATGCACAGGAACATCCATTAGCACTGTTTGTAATAGGGAAAAATGGAGACAACTCAAATACCTATCAATAAAGGGATGCAAGACTAAACTGTGGTGGCTATATACACTGGAATATCACATAGCATCAAAATAAATAAATTAGATTCACTAGGGGGAAAATATTTTTACAAAACACATGCCATAGGATTTTTTTAAGGGAGGTAAACTAGGAAAAATAAGATGAAGCTAAGGATTTTATGCACAGAATGAGGTTTGGCTCACCTGCAGGCTCTAAACTTTTAGCAGCCAGTGCAGAAGGGGATATCTGATCAATTCTAGAACTAAACTGTGATGTAAAACATACAACTCTTCCTGACACTAAGAGCAGAGAGAAACTTCCTCCGGGATTTTCAGAAAGGGGCCACCATGTACGGTGGATAATAAGCAACGTCCTCAATGCCATTCTCTCTTCTACAGGACCGGCTCTCATCTCCACAAAGCTGCCCTCTCCAAGCCTCTGGCTTTATCAAAAGGTTCGTTTTTGAGAGCAGGGGTAAGAAGCAGAGATGACCAAGTATTTTGCCTGGCCGGCACAGTGTTTAACATTGTTACATTTCAGTGCCTTAGGTGGGACAGACACTTAGAATGGCGCTATCGAAGACAACTTTCTGCAATGATGACATGTTCTCTGTCCTCACGGTCCAGTGTCACGGGTGGTTGCCTACTGAGTATGTGTGGCTAGTTTGATGGAAGAACTGAATGTAAATTTCATTTAATTTTAATTAAATTTCATTTAAATATTCACATGTGGCTAGTGGTGTCACTATAGCACAGTAAAAGCTCTAGGAGGCCATGGACCCTACCCTTCTCTTCTTTATTAACCCCTGCCTCCACCAGCTTCACACATCTGGCCCCTGGAGGTGTTTTTTCTTTTTGAACTCATGTTCTAAAGTACCATGTCTTGAGGAATGGACAGATTGCAATATTATTGTATATTCTCCTTCGTCCCTTTATTTAATTAATATTCATTCTACCTGAGAGGTATCAATTCTGTGTCAGACACAGCACTTACCATCTCAAGGGCAGCATAAGCAAATCTAGGACAGTACTGCGGGATAAGCACTACTTGTGATAGGAGAATAGCAACGTCAACCGGTAGCACACAGGATGGTGGTGTTAGCAAGCCTGACCTGAACTTGGTGGGACAGAGACGTGCCCTGTCAGGGAGAACTGACAGTGAGTACAAATCAGTTGGAGTGGGAGCAGTTCTCAGAAGAGGAACCAGCATGGTTTGTTCTAGGGGTTTAAAGTAATTCAATAGAATTTAGAACGTGGGGGCAGGTGATTGTTAAAGATTGGCAGGAGTGAGGTCATGCGGGATGTTTGAACTGTGTGAGACTGACTTTGGACTTTGTCCTGACTTTGGACAGAAAAACCACTGAAAATTTTTAAGCAAAGGAAGACATTCCCGTCATCTCTTATTCAAAACCAATCTACTAGAGTGACCGTATGATCCAGCAATCCCACTTCGGGGGACCTACCCAAAAGTACTGAAAGCAGGGATTCCCACAGATCAGTGCACACCCGTATTCATAGCAGCATCAGTCACAGTAGCCAAAATGTGGATACAACCCAAGTATCCACTGACGTATGAATGGATAAACAAAATGTGATCTATACATACAATGAAATATTATTCAGCCAAAAAAAAAAAAGGAAATTCTGACACATGCTACATCATGGATAAAACTTGAGGATATTATACTTTACATGAGGTACCTAAAATAGTCAAACTCACAGAAAAAGAAAGTAGAATGGTGGTGGCCAGGGGCTGGAGTGAAGGGGGAGGGGGAGTCACTGTTTAATGGGTAGCGTTTCAGTTTGAGAAGATGCAAAAGTTCTGGAGGCAGAGGGCGGTGATGGTTGCACAACATGTGAATGTATTTAATGCCACTGAACTGTACACTTAGGGTGGTTGAAATGGTAAATTTTATGTAATGTCTATTTTACCACAATATAAAAATTAAAATAAATCCTTCATCACCTCTTGCTAAAACAACGCATAAGCCTCCTAAATGCAACCACTCTTGATTCCTCACAGTTTATTTTCTGCAAAGCAGGGAGAGTGCTAGCTTTGAAACATAAGTCAGTTCGTGTCTAATCTTTGCTGAAAAGCTTTCAATAGGGCTGGGCCTTGAGTAATCTGGTCCCTCGTCACCTCTCTGGCTCACTCCACTCCAGCCCCACTGGCCTCTGTGGGGCTCTTTGAACACACTAAGCAAGCTTCCCCTTTAGGGTTTTCTCTCTGAAAAATCTTTCCTCTGATATTCCCCTAGTATGCTTCCTCATTTCATTATGCCTCAATATCACGCACAGGCACCTTTCCTGACCACCTGATCTAAAAACATTCCTTTCTTGCTTTTCTTTATAGCACTTACTCCACCCATTATTTTAGGATATGGATGATCTCTGACCTACAATTTTTACTTTATGATGGTGCGAAAGTGATACACATTCAGTAGAAACCATACTTTGCTATTTGAACATTGATCTTTTCCCAGAATGGCGATATGTGATGCTGAGCAGTGTGGCAGGGAGTCACAGCTCCCAGTAAACCATACAATCACAACCGATACTCTGCAGTGTGCTATGTTGCCATAGTTCTTGGATATTGTGTTCTGAGCATGTTTAAGCTTGGCTAAGCTAAGCTATGATGTTTGGTAGGTTAGGTGTATTAAATGCATTTTCAACTTATGGTATTTGTAACTTACCATGTAACCCTATCATAAGGTGAGGAGCATTTGTGTAAATGCTGGTTAATTTGTTTATTGTCTGTCTCTCTGGCAATGTAAGTTCCATGAAGGCAAGAACTTTGTTTTTTGTTTTGTATGCTGCAGAATTCCCAGTGACTAGAAGAGTGCCAGACATGTAGGAAACGTTTAAAAAATATTTGCTGAGTGAAAGAATAATTGCATTTGTGTTTGAGAAAGATTGAGAAAACAGAGTACAGTGGAAGACTAGAATAGGAGAAACCAGCTGGGTGGCTGCTGTAGAGATCACACAAGCAGTTGACATGGCCAAGACAGGGGCAGTGGGGACACAGAGAGAATTAGAGGGAGATAGATCTTTAGAAGAGCGAATCAAGAGGCTGGATGGAGGGCTCATTCGCTGAGCTAGAAAACTCAAAAGGAGGAGCAGATTTGCAGGAGAAGATGAGCTCTGTTTTAAACTCATTGAGTGGACTATGCCCACAGAGATGTTCAGTGGGCAGTTAGGTATGTTCAACAGAGAGATCCGGGCTAGAAATGTAGATTTAGCAATTCATAAATCTTAGTGGAAATTTTGATAACTGTTGAGCAGCATTTAGCTGGAGGCTATACTTTTTGAATAAGTACGTGACTGTACATATTCAATGCTGCCAATTAATTTCAGACTCATGTGCTTTCACAGTCAGCCAAGCTGGTCATATTTTAAAATTATATGGAAGGCAGGAAATAAAACTTCTGTTTTATTTTTTTTTAAAGTAGAATAAAGCTACTCTTTTTTTTCTTTTTCACTGCTACTGGGTCAATTTTAATAGAGGATATCCAATCCTCAAGCCATATATTCTGTACTCCATCTACAAATTAAATATACAAATTAATGTTCATCCTTCATGGGAACATCATTATATTTAAAAGAAATCTAACCCAACTTCATTATTTCACATATTGGAAATAAAATCTCTCAGGCATTACTGATCTGCCTAAAATCACACAGTTGGACATTGGCAGAGTCAGAACTGGAATCCAGATCTCCGACTCTGTCTCCAACTCATTCATAATTATGGTTCCATTGTTTTGATTTCTGTTTTGGTCAACCCCTGGAAGGACTCCTTCAAAATTGTGCATCGTGACTGCACTGTAGTTCACCAAGACCACAGCTACCTGGATATCCTGCAGTCACTCATCTGTTCCACCCAGTGAAGCTATTGTCAGACACCAAGTTTTCACTCTTTATTACTTTTCAGCAACATTGAACTCACTGTTGAGTATGTAGTGGAACAGCTTGAGAATAAAGATATGACCCCCAGGACATGCTCAGATTTCACAGTACTAAAAATTACAGCCATTTCTGCCTTCTAGATTTAAAGTCTAGACTTCGATACCTCTCAAAGGCTCTCCTTGAATGAATTTCTTACAACATGGAAAAGCGTTATTTGATGGTGTCCCTAAGGATCAAAATTTAGCAACCACTTCCAGCAGTGAAAACCTTACATTAAAGGCAGAATAAAGTATCACCTCAATTGTGATGGTCAACCAGCCAGAGCTAGTAATTTTTCTGACTATTCCAGAAATGAATTGTGGCAGATTCTTTGAAAGGCTACCCCAAAGCCTTCCCAACCTCTTCTTCCTGGCAGCAGCTGGAAGTGGCCAACTGACCCAACAGAGAGCCATGAGACATAAGCAAAAGTCTTCCCAAGCAACTGCTGGAAATTTGGCATGAACCCCTAGTTCCCTTTCCCCTTTTGGACAGGAAGGCTTCAACTACAGCAGCTATCTTATATTTAGGAAGGAAAAGGCCAAGGGAATCACACAATATAGGCCCTGCCATTGTCTAACTGCTGACCCGAAACCCACGAACTCCAGATTTATTGTTGTGTGAGAAAATTATTTTGGTTAAAGCCACAGTAGATATATTTTCTGTTTTCTACAACTAAATAAAGCTGTAGCCAAAACACGAATGAAATAACTCAAAATAAAAGGATTGGGGAATAGGATGGGGCCTATCAGAATATTTTTGGGTACGGTCCAGTTTTATATTTCTTTCTATCTATCTATCTATCTATCTATCTATC
>NW_017731400.1:3855225-3900556 GCF_001890085.2 Hipposideros armiger | reverse complement strand
TATATATATATATATATATATATGAAGGTCTCCAATACCTCCTCTCCCAATTGGGAACTACTTGTATAAGGTTTTCTTAATCGGTCTAGTTTTACCTCTTTTTCACAGTCACAATCAACTATGAAAAAAAGGACTTAGAAAGTCGGTATCTGGAGAAACTCCCATACACATGAAAATTTTCCTAATTGGGTAAGCTCTGAATATCACCAAAAGATTACAGAAGATATCCATGAAATTATACAAACCATTACAGACACTCTTAGAGAATTTGTGACCAAGTGCTGAGGAGATCAGGGGAAATCTGCTTTGTCCAGCCAGGACCCAGGCTCCACGCTTGTCCTTGCACAACCCTCTAACATCCCACTCCCTCGCCTGTGCGGTATGTGGGGCCTCTGCTGACTACGCAGTTGCGAGCCCTGAGCTCTGTTGCTATTGATGCGTTGGCCACATCACTGTAAACCATCTGCTAACTTTGCCTGCATGTATCCTTCTGCAAGGATCGCGGTTCAATCTGTTCTACCACACTGAGGCGAAAGCTCCCTGATTGATAATGTTTGTCAATTCAAAAGTCAAGCACTTGCCCACAATGGGTTGTTTCTTAGATCCCGTGTGGTTTTCCTCCAAGTCTTAAAAAATAACACTGAGAGTAGGCCTTTGAAAGTGGAGGCATTTCCTTGGTTTCCCAACTCTGCAGAAAATAGCTGGGCATATAGCTGAACAATATTTTGTCATCCTCCTTGAATTTACCACCAGCCCAGGAAATCTATAAAACTGGTGAAATCTCTAAAATTGACTTTTCCTGGCTGTGTGAGAACACCCCTTGACACCCTTAGAGCTTCTTCCTCTCCCAGCTGCACCTGGTGACTTTCTGCCTGCCCATAACCACCCCCTGGATGTCTATACACATGGGTCCCAGCCAATCATCTGCCACATTGTGGAAAATGGCGCCTCACGAATAAGCCGGGCTAGACTTAAGGTTTTATACTGCTTGGGCACTGGCCCTTTAATTACCACTCTGAATCTAAAGAAATGAACCTGATGGTACTACTTCAGGCACCAGTGACAGGTTGCTGGGAGACATTCTGCGGCAATACCAACCCCAGCATGTGTAGACCCAGCCTGCTTTCATTAGGGAGCCTGTGCATTCTCCTGTGAGACATTCTAATTACTCTAGCACTTCAACATGACAAAATGAAAACAAATACAACTTGTACATGTTTTATTTGTCCTCTTCCTGCTATCATTTATTTCTTAAACCAAGTCATCTTTTATGCTAATCATGTAAGTTAGAAAATGGTGTCAATGCTTGCTGTGGTGGAAATCCTCGAAGCTCACCCACCCAGTTGACTTGTGTACCACATCACTAGAACCATACACAGGCAAAGCTTTCTGTCAGAACAAGCCAGAAAAGCAGCCCGTTCGGTCACTTCAGATCAGTGGCTCTCTCCAGTGACCACTAAGGGTCATCTGGCTCGTCTCTGAGTGCGTGAGTGTTCTCTACTGTGACCTGGTCTGTATGTTTGTCTCATGAGTGAATTTCTTTGTTTATTCTGTTTAATATAAATGAAACATCACCCAATTGTTCTCTCGTTAAGTGCACTGTTAGGCTCCCCCACTAATTCTGCAAATTATTTTTTTCAGTGATATGTAGAAGTGGGCAGAGTAAGCAACCTGTTAAGTACTTGTTCTATTGCAGTGGTATGAAGAAAAAAGCATAACAATTACAATAGCAATGTTCTGAGTACTTAAGACTGATGTCACAAGTAATTTCAAAAGCCTTTATAATCACAGTCTCCGCTCATACCTTCTGCCAGATCTTTTGGGTCCTGTTAAAAAAAGCCTCTAAAATCACAGGAACTGTGTTCAAAGTAATTTAAGAAAACCAACTTTACGACTTTGCAAAAAATAGCCCGTGGGGAATTATTGGTGTCATTTCCCAGCTCCACAGACTGCCTGGTGTGAATTTCACCTGCCACTTGCTAGTACCCCGGGGCTTGATTCAGGATACCTGGGAAGTGAACAGGTGACTTGCAGAAATATAATTAGAAGGGGGCCCCTTGTCCCATGAGTATTTTTTTATTTCTTCCTTGCTCTCTGTAGAATGGGCTCCCGGCCTAAAACTGCTAACTCTTAGAAGATACCTAACAAGGAATGAATGAGCAAATGCACTCATGTCTGTGATGCAAACAAGCCCATGCTGCTCATTCTTACAGGACAAAAACAAGCCAACATGTATTGCCAGGAACATGAAGTCACGGATGGAAGATTTCATCTTCTAGGCCGCTTCTGTCACACGATGGCAGGTGCTCAAACACATCCAGACCTGTGAACCAGTTCTGTTGTGTGCCCTTCTCTCCCTGTATTTCCCTGAGTGGGACTTCACAGGAGGCCTCTGCTCTTCCAGGTGTGAAACAAGCAGATGATAACCTCACATATTAGGTATGACCATGAGGATTGGCCTCACAGCCAGGTCACCATCTAATCTGTGTCACTTTACTTGCCTGTGCCTGCAAGGCCCATTTGGAAATATGCAAGAGGAATTTCTGTTTCTCTGCCTTTATCACAACCTCTTTTCCTATTCCTGCTGCTGCCACTGTCTCCCTAGTTCTACTAACTTCCATCTGGCTGTCAGTTCCTTCCCACAAAGCCAGATGGAATTACAACCCAATGGTGTACAGTTTGAATGTGGGTTACCTATTTGTTCTATACACCCTATTTATACTTTAATAAAATGAGAATCTTTGAACATCATAAAATGAGGATTACTTTTTAGTGTTACATGTACAAAGGTCACAAAGAAATATAGGAGGGAGAGTTTTATCCAGTTTCTTTTTTAAAGTGTATGCTTCCAATCAATCTAATGGGATTACATAGTGAATTTGTGTAAGGAGTAATTTTGCACCTATTGCCTCTTAATCTGGGGGGGAGGGGGGCAGAAAGCAGGGGAATGACAGTGCCATAATGCAATGAATTAGGTCAGGTGTACCCAGTTTCTGCAGTGACTTTGTTAGGTAATGATACTCTCAAATACTTTAAGGATTAGAAAAACCCAGTGCTGGAGAGACAAATACATTGATCTGTCAAACAATGTCAACCCGGTCGGCAGTTTTCCTTACTTTTAATCCTGAAAGGAATTAGACTCAGTATTAATGTTATGACCAATTTTTCAAAAGCTAGAATCAAATCACTGCTCCTCAAAAAATCTTTTAGAAGCAGTACACTTAACAATATAATATTGAGAGGCAGTGTTGCCTGATGTAAAGATCTGGGCGATTAGGCTTTAGGCTGAGATAGGTTCAAATCATGGCTCTGCCACTCACCAGCTGTATGAACTTGAACAGAGTACTAAGCCTTGGCTTCCACATCTGAAAAAGAGGAACGAGAGTATTTTTGTGACATTTAAATGCCATTATGAATATAAAAGAGGCACAGCATGAAGGGTGAAGTGGAGTCCCTGACTTGAGGTCAGATCCTGACATTGCTGCTTACTAGTTATGTGACTTTGAGCAGATTATATAACCTCTCTGAGATTAAATGATGCTATGACACAAATCTTACAGGGTTGCTGTAGCATCAAATGAGACTCTAGTACAAGGCTCAGTGGACTTATTTTTGAATAGCAAGACAGTAAGTATTTTAGGCTTTGTGGGCCATATGTTCTTTGTCACAACTACTCAACTCTGCCCTTGTCACACAAAAGCAGCCATAGATAATGTTTAAATAAATGGGCATGGCTGTATTCTCATAAAATTTTACTTACGAAAACAGAAGATAAGCCAATTTTGTTCATCAGCCATCGTTTGCTAATTTCTACTCTAGTAAATGATTGATAAGTGATAAAACTCTAGTAATAAACACAATCTTTTTAATTAACGTAATTGACAATAGGTGAGATAAAGAGAAAGAATTAAAGATGCCAGTCTTCCCCTAGACATCTGTATGTTTTAACACAATTACTCCATGTTAGATATCCACATGAATTCTATGAACAATAGTTCAGGTCACTTTCTTCTGACAAAATCCTTTTATAAAATACACACCATTGTAACAACTGATGGCTGCTAGTGGGAGGGGGTGAGGATGAGGGAGAAGGGGAAGGGATTAGACAGCATAAATACGTAACTACAATATTGTCACAGGGACATGAAAGACAGTTCGAGGAATATAATTAATAATGTTGTAAATATTTTGTAGGGTTTTAGATGGTCATATGTCTTGCTAGGGAGACTGCATCATGGATGGGATAGAGGCTTGATCACTGCACTGTACACCTGAAGCTGATGTTGTATAATATTGTATGTCAACTATAAGTGAATATATAGACATGGGACGTGGAATATAGTGTGGGAGTGGAGTCAAGGGAATTGTAATAGATATGTATGATATTGAGGTGGAAGTGGGGTGGCGGATTGGGGGAGGGGAGTTGTCACCTCGAGGGGTAAAAAGTATAACTATTGCACTGTGTTGTACAACTGAAACTAATTCTAAAAAATGTGTATTTCACAATAAAAAATAATTAAAAAAAATACACACCATTGTAATTTCTGAGGGGCAGAGAAAATAAAAATGCAACAACAAAGACCAAAAAGACAAGCTTTCAAATCTAAATATTTTAACAGGAATTACATTTTAAAAATTATAAAACTGACGGGCCAGCCGAGTGGTGCGTTGGTTAAGAGTTGGCTTGGGACACCAGTTTGGAGCAACAGGGCCCCTGTTCAGATCCCACATTAGGGCCAATGACGCTGCACCCTCTATAGCTAAGATGGTGAACAACAGTTTGACCTGGAGCTGGGCTGCCATGAGTCACCGGCGACAGCGTAGGCTGCAGTGGAGCTGTAGTGGGCTCCTGTAAGCTACCGTGGGCGGCCGGCAGCCAGCATGAGCTGCCAAAGAGCCACCGTGACCGGCCGTCCAGTGGCCAGCGACCAATCTGCCTTACCCGGGAAGAGCACAATGATCACAATACCAACATGGGCCAGTGAAGCAACATCCTCCACAACTAGACTGAAGAACAAAAAAGGACAGCAACTTGTCTGTTCCCCTTCCCCAATTCCCCAATAAAATTAAAAAAAAAATTACAAAACTGACACAGAAGACAAGTTATGCACAATAGTAGAATTGGCAATACAGTCATACCTCAGAGACATTGCGGGTTCAGCTCCAGACCAACACAATAAAGCGAGTTGTAGTCTTTTTGCTGGTGCAGGATCTTGCCTTCAACTTGTAAAAAAGTGCAACATCTGTTGAGGCAATAAAACAAGGTATCCCTATACTCCCCAAAGACTCGAAGGCAAGAAGAATCACCTGATATTCACGAGGTTGAGAGAGAAAGAGGCAAATGTGACTACAAAATAAGAACATACTGTAATACAGAAAGGTTTCAATAAGCTTGAACACTGTTGATACAACAAAGTGAATCTATGAATTTATAAAGAATACAATTAATGGAGCATTGATGGTGCACTTAGAAAAACAAAAATCACAGCTAAATAACACACAATTGATACGAATAGGAAAAAAAATGGCAACCTGAAAGTAAAGAATAAGAAATTCCAACTTAAGGATAATAGAGGAACTAAAGTAAACACATAAGGTCCTCATGGAAACCACTGTTGCCAGACACTGCTAGCTGCCTGCTCAGTAGCCACTCTTGTGAGCATGAGGAACCATGAGGAAGAAAGCCTCATGCTAAGCATGGCAGAGAAGAAAAATAGAAGGAGCCTGGTGACTGATGGGAACCAAGATTGATGACATCATAGAGCTGGTAGCCCAACCCAGGACTGCCTGCTTCCATGCTTCCTGGCATGTGAGAAAAATTAACTGTATTTAATATTGCCATTAGAGTTCAGTTTTACTTACATGCCGTTCAATATAATCCCTAACTGATGTTCCTATCATATATTATCATGTCCAGGATGCTGTAGATGTAAGAGGCACCTTTAATGTTGTGCACAATTTATTAGGAAAACAATGTTGCCAATTATATTATAACACAATCCCATGATAGTCCTATTAGATATGAAATCGTCTTTCTTGCTTTGAAATTGCATTTATTCTGAAGGACCTTCCAGTGCCTCTGGCTATGCATTTCATTGTAGAGAGATGACAAGCAAACCTTTGACACATATCTCAGTGACTAGAGCAAATCTAACTGGAGGCGTCTTCTTTCTTAGGTCCCACAAAGCACTCGGCTGTTCTTTTCAAGGCCACTGTGCATCGTTGTGTAGCTTGTACTTTGCACGAGAATACCTGACCAAGTGGGGCAAATGAAGCCTGAAATCTAGCCTGAACTCTAATATTTTGGCATGTGGTTGCCACCAAAAAGAGAGAAAGGAACTTTTTACAGCTCATCTACCTGGAAAGGAGCCTTGTTCTAATTTGCACAAAGCTTTGCTGCAGCCCTGGCACTAGGTATATGGTGGAGAAAAGGAGAGACGTGGTTCCTGACTTCAAAGTTCTCAAAGACTTGTGAGGAAGAAGGATAGCAAACAATGCAATGTGATGATGGGTGTGAAGGAGAATATCAAGGCTCTGGGGACACAAAACAAGAGTGCCTAACAGCAGGGAGGGGGCGGCGGTCAGGAGAGGCTGAAACCTGAATGCTGAGTGGGCCTTCGCTAGGTGCAGGGGTGGGGGGATGTGTGGGATGGCTGAGGGGAATAAAGGGAACATGATTTGACTGAGGCAAGAGTGCTTTTAGGAGAAGAATGTGGAGGGGGGATTTTTTAAATGGTGAAAAATGATATGTTAACAGGCCGAGGTCAAATAAACTGGGGTCATGTGGGCCATGATCAGTATTTTAGACTTCATGCTGAGGCAGATGAGGCCTCCTACAGGCCTGTCAGCAGGAGGATGTCATGTTCAGATTTGTGGCGGTTCAGAAGACACGGTGGCCCTGGGGCCACCACGTGGAGACTAGATTGGAGTTGTAAATTGGGAATCTATCTCATAGTTCAAGCATGATGTAATGGTGGTATAGACAGGACTGGTGGCATAGGGGACAGAGAAAGGTGAATGGATTTGAGAAATAT
The DNA here is from genome assembly GCF_001890085.2 of Hipposideros armiger. Classification (NCBI taxonomy): domain Eukaryota; kingdom Metazoa; phylum Chordata; class Mammalia; order Chiroptera; family Hipposideridae; genus Hipposideros; species Hipposideros armiger. The sequence goes on along the minus strand of NW_017731400.1, from coordinate 3,893,522 downwards.
TTAGAAGGTACAACTGACAAAATAATGTTAGATTGACTTCTGAGGAGAGAAAGATATGAGGAAGACTGAAGTGAGAAGAGAAGGATACTAGTCTGGGAGGAGACCAGAAGATATGGCCAGATGGTCACAGCATCTACCGAACTGGCAAAGAAGAACAGATATAATTAAGGGACAAAGTGCTTCTATTTCATACATGTTGGGGTTGAGGGACCCATGAGACACACAGTTGGAGATAACTCTTTCCAACTCTCCTCATCTGCCCACCTCCTGCCATGCTCTTCTCACCAGCTTATCTTCTCTTCCTTGTTCTCTTGCTCTCCTAAGTCCAAGGCCTCCCAGCCTCAGGTCTCCCATTCCCATCAGAGGAAGTGAATAAAAATTAAAACATAAGAAACAAGAAAGATTAATGATATAATACTCCCTAGAGAAGACATTTAACAATTTAATATCAGAGTTCGAAGCATCTGCTTTAGTTGGATTATGTCCAGTGGTCCGGACCTTCCCCCAAATGATGGTTTAGTAATTCATCTTATACCTGCTGATTAAAAAAGATCTCCAGTGGGACCTTTCTCAGAAGACAACAACAACAACAAAAATCACTGAAAGACAAATTCTAACATCTTTCCTTAGAACCACCAGGGATTCCATTTGCCCTGGTAGATGGATCACCACATGACTGAATTAGATCCATGATTTTTACATGGCATTTACTTGTGGTACCCTTTGGTCTAAGGACAAGTTTCTAAGACATAGAACCTGAGATGAAAATTCTTATGCAAGTGATTCGTGGAGGAATGCTCTCGGGGAAGCAGAACAGGGTAGGGTGGAAAAGCTGACTGAGGATGTGGTCTCAACTGGAACCCAGTGTCATCCTGATCTCCAGGGAGCCCAGGTGCCACTCTTCCCACTAGGCAAGAGGCCAGCCTTTTGTATCCTATCAGTTGGTCATTGGCTGAGGGCAGCTGAGTGGAGTTGTAACCTCCAAGCAGCCCTATGCTGAGGGCAATTCTTTGGCCATGGAGGCAGCTGTGGGTCATGGGCAGCTAATGTTCACAGCAGCTGGGAGATGGGTGCACCAGGCCTGGTAAAGGGAATCTAGAAAGAGAACTGATGGCTTTCTTCAAACAAATCTTACCTGGAAGCCTAATGGATATAAAGGAACACACACACACACACACACACACACACACACACACACACACACACACACACTTCTGGTAGATGGGCCTGCCTGTGCCTCTGTCCGTGAGGCACTTTCACAGGAAATCTTTAGGCTTGGGCTGGCCAAGTAGCACGTTGGTTAAGAGCTGGCTTGGGATGCCAGCTCTGAGCAGCAGGACCCTGGTTCGGATCCCACATATGAGGGCCACTGACACTGCCCTCTACAGCTAAGATGGTGAACAACAGCTCGGCCTGGAGCTGGGCTGCCGTGAGTCGCCAGCAACAGTGTAGGCTGCAGCTCCTGCTGCAGTGGGCTACCATAAGCTACCGTGTGTGGCCGGCAGCCAGCGTGAGAGGCCGGCATGCCAAGTGCTGCCATGAGTGGCCGTCCAATGGCTGGCGACCGATCTGCCTCACCCAGGAGGATCACAATGATGATACCAACATGGGCCAGTGAAGCAACGTCCTCCGCAGCTAGACTAAAGAACAAAAGGACAGGAACTTGTCTGTTCCCCTTACCCTGATTCCCCAGCACTGTTCCCCTCCCCCAATTGCCCAATAAAATCTTTAAAAAAAAAAAAAAAAGAAAAAGAAAATCTTTAGGCTCCTTATAACCTCCAGAAGAAGAGAAAGCTCATCAGTCTGTTTGAGAAACTATGGGGGTAAACAGTAACCCCTGTGTTAATTAATGTTTAAACATGTTAGAAAAGTAAACATGTTAGATAAGATCATTATCCTCTCAAAAAGATATAAAGAGTTTAAAGCACACTTTCAAAACCCTATGAAAGAAGAAAGAATCACAAAAATAAAGAAACATTTTACAAGGAGATACAGGGAAAATAAAAGTATGACTAGCTCAATTATTGGACCCAATGCACACTGAACGCTTAATAAAGATTTGTGAAACTGAATTAAATATCCACCAAAACATTATATACCGAATGTTTAACATACCAGAACACCATGTGAGGAAAATATAGGCAGAAATGGAATTGAAATTTGAAATGTCAGTGTTCTTAAATTCGTGTGTTGAAGCCCTAATCCCTAGTACCTCAGACCTGATTTGCAGAGAGGGTCTATACAAAGATAATCAAGTTCAAATGAGGTTGTTAGGGTTAGCCTTAATCCAATATGACTGGTGTCCTTAAAAAGAGGGGGAAATTTGGACACAAATTCACACATAGAAGGAAGACAACGTGAAGAGACATGGGGAGAAGATGGTCATCTATAAGCCAAGGAGAAGGGCCTAGTATGCATCCTTCCCACACAGCCCTCAGAAGGAACCAACCTGCAAACACCTTGATCTTGGACTTCTAGCCTATAGAACTGTGAGATAAGACATTTCCATTGTTTAAGCCCCCCAGTCTGTGGTCCTTTGTTACAGCAGTCCCAGGAAACCAATTCATATGCCAAGGAACATGCTTGGGGAAACACTGAGGGAGGGTGGGCATGGCTTACCTATTTGATTACAAGAAAAGTAAGAGCTGCTGTCTCACTGTTTGATTTCAAAATGAAATCAATAAAGTCATTATATAATAATAAAAGGCACAACTCATGACAAAAGCCTCAGAGCACCATTGAGGAAAAATATAGGCAGAAATAGAATTGAAATTTGAAATATCAGTGTTCTACCTGACTAATCAGGAGAATCCAGATTTAATGAAGACAGTGTGGAGTTGACTAGTATAATAAATTCGGTAAAATTAACAGACATGTTTAATCATAGACGCTAATACATTTTTTCCAGTGTAATGAATCACCCAGAATATCAATCAAATAAGGCACAAAAAATTTCTTCATATGAAGAAAAAGACAGAGATTCTACATACCACATTCCCAAAGTCAAAAAGAGTGCAATTTGAAATAAAGAACAATAGCAGAAATGATTATAATTTTAACATAATCTCTTACTAACCTTCATCAGAGAAGAAATCAACTACAAAATTCCAGTATATTTTAAGCAGTATATTCATACTCTACAATACACACATATGAGCAATAATATATACAATTGTACATATGGCTGACACATAATTGTGTAAACAATATGCAAGTAATGCATCAAAACTGTCTTTGGGTTGTGGGACCAAGCCTTAATTTCTTTTAAATGTTATGAATTTCTAAATTATCTGCCTTTTAAAAAGGAAGAAAAATATGAAGAGAAAGTAGAAAAAGGAGAATAAACTAAGCATAAACAAAGTATGTAAAAGCTGTAGGATCAAGAACAAGTGGTTCTTTGAAAATGTTTAAAAAGTGTTTATCATTGAAATAAGAGGAAAACTCAAATTCAATGCCAGAAAAAAGCTATTGCAATTTGATTCAAAAATTTTTATTTCACTGAAATGGAGAAATGTTATGTTCAATTATATGTTAAAATACTTACTTAATAACCAAAATTAAATGGAAATGTTTTAAAAAATATCAAATATAAAAAGCTAACAGAAATAGCAGAAATAGAAGGTCTCGTTCCCATTGGTGTAGCCTCCTGAAGAACATCTTATAAGGTTTTCTGAGAACTTTAAAAAGTAGTGTACAGGCACCAGTTACCTCTGTTATTACACCTTTGAGTGAAAAATTTAAAACAGGAGATAATTTATTTTAATAGACTTATTATACTAGAGAAAAAATCCAACAGAACAAAATAGAAAAAAACAGGAAAAGCTCTTTCAACATAATAAAAGGAAAGGAGGTGGATGAGGGGGAGGAGGAGAAAAGGCCCCTGGCCTTGCTGAATTTGCAAATATTTCTAATAAATAATTCTATCACATGTTGTTTCAAAAAAACTGGACAAAATATGTTTCTGAACTGATTTTATAAGTTAAACATGGATTTGTTTCCCAAGCCTAAAGCCAATATCAAAAAAGAAAATTATAATTATTAGCATAGATGCAAAGGAAGAAGTGGGGAAAAGGAGAGAGAGAAGAAAAGGAAGAAAAAACGAGGGTGGTAAGGCAGCAAAGGAAGAAAAAATAAAATTATTCCAAACATCTAAATACAAGTGATCACTGATGAACAAGTTAGGTTTATTCCAGGAGTGCAAGGTTAATATAACACAGAAAACATTATCGACATGATTCATCATATTAACAGAAAACACTAAAGATCATATCATTATATGAATAGGAGCAAAGTATTTGATTGAGGTACAAAGAAAGTATTTGATTGAATACAAAATATTTTCTTGGTTAAAACTCTAGGAATTTTTCTTTCTTAATTTGATACAGAGTGTGCATTTTAAAAACTGATAGTAACTATTAACATTTAGCACAGATTAGAAATGTGCAGCTTAAAAACAAGCACATGTCAAATTTCCCTTTGTCATTAATCCTACTTAATATTGTACTAGAAACGTTTTCCATTGAAATTTTAAATAAGATCAAAGAGATGCAAATATAGAAAAAGGAAAAAAAAACGTGACTTTTTTACAAAATATTATAAATGAGTTTCATGAAGAAGTAGGTTATAAGGAAGATCCATACATTTTAATTGGCTTGCCATAAATTAGTGACATACTGTAAAAAACAACCAATGAAATAGATGTAGTTTGTTCTAGAAAACAAAAAACATGTTAATGAAATAGAACACAAAACAGGAAAGGGGTCACTATTTAATGAATATTATTGGGATAACTAAGTATCAATATCAAGAATTATGTGAATTGGGCCAGCGAGTGGCTCAGTTGGTTAAGAGCGCAAGCTCTGAGCAACAGGGTCACTGGTTCTATTCCCACATGGGCCAGTGAGCTGCGCCTGAGCTGAGCTGAGCTGAGCTGCCACTGAGCTGCCAACAGGTGGCAGGATGGGTTAGTGGTTAGAGTGTGCACTCTTAGCAACATGGTTTCCGGTTCAACTCCCACATGGGAGGGATGGTGGACTTTGCCCACCAGCAACTAAGATTGAACACGGCACCTTAAGCTGAATGGCCGCAAGCTGCAGATGGGCAGCTGGATGGTGACTGGACTTGGAGCTGAGTTAGCTGCGCCCTTCACAACTAAGATTGAAGGGCAACAACTTGGCTGTTCTGCCTCCCCAATTCCCCAATAAAATCTGAAAAAAAAAAAAAAAACACCAAAAACCAGAATTATGTGAATTATTACCTTATGTTGTACAATGAAATAAAGCCTATTTTTAAAACTACAAGCTATGAGAGTGTTACAGCCATGGAGGCTTGGTATCACTATTGTCAATCAAAAATAAGATATCAAAGTAACGTGAAAAATACAGCAAAACAACACATACAAAATTCATAGGCTTACCATTCATTATGGAACTCAAAATGTAAATAACTCTAGGATCCACCTTCTGAATAAGCTAAAAAAAAATGATTTATATACCTTATTTCCCCATGTATATGATGCACCCTTTTTTCGAAAAATTTGGGGTCTAAAAAACTGGATGCGTCTTATACAGTGGTTGTAGATTTTTTTTTACTTGCATTTCCCGCAAATGATGAGGAGTTGTATGAATTTTATGATGAATAAAACTTGAGTTCAATAACTTTATGTAACACATTTTTTTCAAATTTTGAGCCCCAAAATTAAGGTGCATCTTATCTTATACCTGGGGAAATACGGTAATAGAAATCCAATACATTGGGACTGTATACAGATAGGTGCACTGACAATATGGTAAGCTATAAAGTGGTATGTCTTTCCAGAAAGCAATCTGACAATCTTTAAAAGCATTATTAAATTGCTTTGCATGTTGAAAAAAATAGTCATAACTATGGAGATATAGTCTCATTCCCTCAGAATTCCAAATTTTAAAATAACAATTTATACATAAATATTCAATGGCAGCACTTTAACAGCAAGGTGTTTAACAAGCAGCCCAAATGCTCAATAATAAGGAGAGGTTTAGGCAGACGATGGTGAATGCCACGTGGAGGGACTCCTTGTTTTCACACCTTCTCTCAGTGAATGACAGCACAACCACAGGGGAACCCAACTGAGAAACCTAAGGCTTCTTTCTGTACCTTAGTCCAGCCCTTCCCCCATCTATTAGCTCCCTAACTGGTCTTGCCTCCAATATCATACTCCTGCAACTCATTTTCTGCAGTGCTGCCAGGGTGCTAATTCTGAAATCTGAATTTACTTAAACCCTATTATGCCCACCCCCCCTTCCACAATTGCCGGTAAAAATAAAATCTAAACAGTCTGGCATCCAATGTCCTCCAAGACCTGACCCTACCTACCAGTTTATGTCATCCGTCTCTCCACCCCCTCACACGCATACCCTATTCTCTAAGCATAGAGACAATTCTTAGTTCCACCAGTCCATCATGCTGTGACAACCTAATGCCTTTGCTAGAATGCCCTCCCCTGTCCTCTTGTCTTCCTGACAAACACACCCCATCTTTTAACCTTAATTCCAGCTTCACTTCCTTATAAATCCTTCCTAATAGAGCAGGGTGGAAATGCATGCACTTCCTCTCAGATATGCAAAAGTATACCACTATATTTATGTTCTCCATATTATATTATTCCTGCTAATGATAGGGGCTGTGGAGTGGGAGCACCCCAATTTGGCAATTAAAGGTAATTCGGCCTCTTTAGGTTTAAAACTGTTGCTTTCAGGAACATTGGGAAGTTTCCAACTCCTCATGGACCATTTCTTCCCTTTCAAGGAAACTCACGCACCCACCACCACCACCACTTCCCAGGTTGGAACATGGATGCAGGGAAATACCTATCTTCAACACACCTCAGCCACCTCCCAGGCTTTTCTGAGATATCACTTGCCTTATCAGATTTCCGAAGGTATTGAACTGGTAGCCGCTGAGATATGGCTTGTCCAACTTGTTTTTTTGGGACATTGTGACGATACCAGCTGCAAAAATCTGTGACCTCTGGCATGGTCCCTAGTGAGGAGGCTTCCTCGTGCTGGGCCCAGGGGCCGCTCCGCTCCTTTGGTTTTTCAGCCCTTTAACAGCCATATTCTGAGTCATGTGGAGCTTCTGGATGTCCTCAGTGCTATGTGCAGGCTGCTGGCACCTGCCGTGCTCATAAATTTAGACCCATCCTCTGCCAATGCCATTCTGTTGTTCTTGTGTCACAAGGCACGTGACGGTGTGACAAATTGACCCCGAACAATACCCAAAGCAACAAGGAACTGCCCCAATTTTCTTGGCTGCCACAAAACCACCTGGCTCTTTGTACACGATTTCCCAGCCCTGAAGAGAGAGCCCAACACTCACGACTGACCTCTTACCCTTCTCCTCCTCTCTCCTCGGCCCCTTCTCTTAGTGCTGGAATGGGTTTCTAATTTCCTTCTCTGACCGAAAGGACTTACTTACATCAGTGCTTCTCAAAAGTGGATGTGAATATCAGTCGCCTGGGGCCTCTATTCAGATGCAGATTCTAATGCAATAGCTCTGGAATGGGGCCTGAGAGTCTGCGTTCTAAGGAGCTTCCTGATGCCTCCAACCAGGCTGTCTATGACCCCTCTTTGAGAAGCAGGGCTGATCGTTCCTCGTTCACTGAATTTTATTTGCGTCCCCCACTCTACCTTTTGGGACAATAATAGCAGACAAGGTACCGGGGAAACGAAATAGGTGAGCAATGGGGAAAGACATCAAGAGGTATTTCACAAATGTTATCCCAGCTACGCTGACCACCACGACCCTTTCCTCTCCCACGGGAACCCCACGGCTTCTTTGAAACCCCTTATATGCTATACAGATTTCAGCCGTTGCTCCTGTATTTGATTATATATATTTCTCCTTCACTATACTATAATTTCCTTGAAAGTGTAGATCAGAATCCCCAAACTGGTGGCGACAGGCTGCATATGGCCCCACAGATGTTTTGTGTTACCATCACAGTGTTTTTAAAATATATGAATTGGTTGCCAAATGCAAAGCACTGATTCTCAGCCCCAACTGCACATTAAAATCACCTGGAAAACTTTCCAAAAATGTCAGTACTAGAGTCCGACCCCTCTTAGTGATTGTGCTTTAATTTGTCTGGGAGGGGTCCTAGACATCACTCTTTGTTTTTAATAAACTTTTTATTCTAGAACAGTTTGAGATTTACAGAATTATTGCGAAGATAGTACTGAGTATTTTCCTATACCCACATCCAGTTTCCCCCTCTTAACATCTTACACTACTATAATGGTCACAATTTATCACAATTAATGAACCATATTGATTTATTATTATTATTATTATTATTATTATTATTATTATTATTATTATTAACTAGTGCCATACTTTATTCAGACTTCTGTGGTTTTCCTAATGTCCTTTTCTGTTCCAGGACCCCATCCAGGTTACCACATTATATTTAGTTGTCATGTCTCCTTACGCTCTTTTTGGTCATCACAATTTCTCAGACTTACATTGGTTTGGTGACTTTGACAGTGCTGATGAGAACTAATCAGAATGTCCCTCACTTGGGATTTGTTTGATGTTTTTCTCATGATTAGACTGGAGTAGGCATCAGTCTTTTTTAAAGATCCCTAGGTTATTCAAATGTCCAGCTAGTGTTGTAAAAACTCATTGATTTTAAGAATGTGAAAAGTTCACTTGAGAGTTCAGATTCTGGCTTCTCTTGACACGTGGGGAGATCTGAAAACACTGAGCCCGCAATCCTTCACAGGAACAAACGACTGATGATGAAAAGTGGTTGCCACCACCCTCCAGCTCTCCACAAATCACTTCACTACTGGCCCCCATCTCCTCAGCCCCAGTGTAGACCTTAACTTTATCTTTTATGCATAACACATACCATGGTACCTGACACAAAGCGTGAACTTGCTAAATGTTTATTAAGTAAGTAAATGAGTTTATAAAGGAAAGAACATATAGTTACTGAAAATGGCAAATTTGTGTATTATATGATCAGGTTAAAATATTGGGACAAATATTGCAGATTAATGTACTCAACATTCATTCTAACCTACTTTCTGTATCATAGAGACTCGAAGGTGAAAAACTACATTTCCTAGACTCTGTCATGCAGCTAGGTTTCCTCATGGGAGGGTAGTCCTGACAACCTTATCTTGCCAAAACTTGGAAAGAGGAATGAAGCCACATAAGGAGGAATAGGGGTTTTTCCATAAGTCCAGTGGTGGGGACATTTGGTTATTCTGAGACCAGTAGTGTCCTGGTTGGTGCAAAGGCAGCGTGGTTCTGGGGCCTGGAGATGGCCAGTTCCGCTGTGTGGCTCTCAGCGTTGCTCCTTAAGCACAGCTTCGTTAAGTCTGCTCTTTCATCCTCCCGACGATTTCTCTATAAATTTATAGGATGAATTCTGTTATCCTCATTTACTCATCTTGAGTGATATAATAATTGGTCAGAAACTGCTAATTGCTGGGCCAGCCAAGTGGTGCACTGGTTAAGAGTTGGCTTGGGACACCAGCTCTGAGCAACAGGGCCCCAGTTCGGATCCTACATGAGGGCCAGTGACACTGCCCTTTAGAGCTAAGATGATGAACAACAGCTCGGCCTGGAGCTGGGCTGCCATGAGTCGCTAGTGATGGCGTAGGCTGCAGCCCCTGCAGCAGTGGGCTGCGGTAGGCTACTGTGAGTGGCTCGCAGCCAGCGTGAGCTGCCGTGAGCAGCCGTGAGTGCCTTTCCAATGGCCGGCAAGCAACTGCTTCACCCGGGAAGAGCGCAATGATGACAAAATCAACATGGCCCAGTGAAGTGACATCCTTTACAACTAGACTGAAGAACAAAAGGACAGCAACTTGTCTGTTCCCCTCCCCCAAATCCCCAATAAAATCTTAAAGAAAAAAAGAAAAAGAAACTGCTAACTGCTTACCCAGGACCCGATATTTTATTCACTAACTCCTATATTTGGGAGGTGTAAATATGTCATGCTTTAAAAACATATGCTCTGTTTCCATATTCCCTTGCAGAATGAATGGCCAAGGAGGTGATATGAGAGACTTTGGATGGAGCTTCTGAGAAAGCTCTTTAAAGGGGTCTACTCTACTAGCAGGCACTCACGTCATCCTCTTCCAACTTGGATGTGATGTTTTCAGCACCAGCGGCCTCTGGTGTAGACGGAAACCACATGCTAAGCATGGCAGAGAAGAAAGCCAGAAGGAGGCTACATATTGACGCCACGGCCATCTGAGCAGCCCTCGACTACCTGCCTCCAGCCTTCTTGTTATATGAGAGTAAAACAAAATTGTCTTGCTTAAGCTACTATTATAATACTTAGGGAATCTCAATTCCTATGTTTATAGTAGTTCCTTAACAATATAATATAATGTAACATAACGCCCAGCTGGAAATTACATTTTTTGAGTGTTTTTATTTAGCTCTAGGGAAAGGGGCCAATGTGAACATCTCGCCTGCCCAGTCTAATCTCCTTTGAATCATCAAAGTATCTCCCTTCACCTTCTGAGCCAGTTGAAGGTCTCTAGATGCTTGTCTGGGGAGTCAACCCTAAGAGGGTGAAGGATAGCCCTATTGTCTGGTAAAGGGATTCTATAATAATCAGCCCTTCCACATTTTCACACATCCAGACAGAGCCCTCGGGGGAGATAGAGGAAAGGATGGTGGTCAGGGCTCTAGACCCATCTGTTTATACAGTGCTTCCTAAATGCTCAGTGTGTGTGGACAGCTTTCCAGTCACTGTCTAGACACTGAGGCCCAGCAATGAATGAGCGATCAGGTCTCTGCCCTCAAGGAGAGTACACTCTAGTGGGGCCTCTGCAAAGCAGCAGAGCTGTGTCACAAAATCAGCCTAGTGGTGATGACTGTGCAGGTGGAAAGGGAGAAGAAATATGCCACCTGACCTCAGCCATGAAGGCTCTGCTGCCTGGAATAGAGCCCCTGATCCTTTTAGGGAGGGCTTCTCTCAGGCCAGCTGTCACTCTAATCTGCCCTCCCCACTGTGATCCCAGCTGGACACATGACTCACCAGTTTCCCTGTTAGTTTGTAAGTTATGGATAGGAACACTGGCTGGGAATACTCTGGGAATAGAAGAGAGTAAACTGGGGTACAATGAGCTTGGAGAAGGGGAAGTAGGGGATTGGTTAAATATTTAGAAAATCTTGGTTTTTAGAGAGAGAAGTCAATTAGAATATACACTGATTATAACCATTCTGTTTTCTATAATTTAAAAAAATGTATTAAATTTATTGGGGTGACAATGGTTCCATAGGTTTCAAGTGTACATTTCTATACTACATCATCTATATATCACAGTGGGTGCTCAGATGAAAATAGAATGTAAACAGCAACATGCGAGGCACTTGATCTTACTCACTTTTCACAGAAACCCTGGAAAGGAGGTATTATTATCTTAATTTTACAAATAAGATCAATGTTCAGAGAAGTTAATTATCTAGATCGGGTACAGTAAGAAATCAAAATAGATCTGTCTGACTCTGAGGTCAGGTTCTTTCCACTTCATTATTCTGCCTCTTCCATGCCAGCCTGCAGCTGAAGACAGTAGAGAGCATTGCCAGTCTTCAAGCAAACCTTGCAAATTCAAAACAGTCACAGCAGTCATCCCATAAGAACTGTTGCTGACTAATGAAGTAGGCTGCCCAGCTTGGAGGAGAGCACAGGAGCCATAGGAATTTAGGAATTTAGTGTTTTTCAGTAGTATTTTTTTTTCCTCAAGAGTATATCCAGCCATTAGAAATATTCAACACTGTAATAATTTGCACTTTTTTTGGGTAATTTACATGACCTATTCTTGCTGTGGAGGGGGTTTAATGCCAATTACTACTTCCCTAAAGAGAGAAAAATGGTTTCTCTTGCCATTTTCACCTGCTCAGTCTTTAACTAAAACTGTAGGGTCTTCAGCAATATTCACCAGTTAATGGAATCAAACACACTAGGCGAAATTAGAGAAAAAAAGGGAGTTGCCAGAAATTTTTTCCAGACCACTGGTTCCTCCTAGAACTAATTAACTTGAGGCATGTAGGAAGAGAGATTGTATGTCTTATGGTCAGTAGGTGGGTAGGCTAGTCACCAACTGTTACCCTCCCCTAGCTGAGGAAACTTACTCCCCCAGACAGAATCCCTCTCTGCACGGATCACACTCAGAATGCCTCTCTAAATTTGCACTTACCACACATCTACCACCTCAGTATCAGGAATGATATCCTTTCTTCAATGCCTCTATATTAAAATTCAGTATTGATGGCAAAGGACATAAAAATGAATTCAACTTGGTTTAAGCCTAAGGGGGTTAAAAAAAACAAAACAAAAAAATGGAAATCTGTTGGCTCATAAAAGTGAAATATTCAGGGCTAGTGCTAGACTGATTTAGCCTGGATCCAGAGGCTCTAAAAATACCTTCAGAATCCATTTTTTCTCCATTAGCTCTGCCTCTCACAGTGTGGATGAGGTGCTCTGTCCTGGGAATTCCAGGCTCACTTCATTCTTGCTATTAGTAATCCCGGGAGAAAGATATGTTCCTCGTGCTTCCCTCTTAAATCTGGGTTCATTCTGATTGGAGAAACCTGAGTGACTTAGACACCTCTGAACCAATCACTAGCTAGGGGGATTCAGTGCAGTGATTGGCTAGCCTTGAGGCACGTGCTCCATCCCTGCTGGGGGTGGAGACCCTCTGAACCATGTGGGCCTTGCCAGGATGGGTGGCAGTGATTCCCTAAAAGAAATTCATGGAGTTCTTACCAGAAGAATAGGTGAGATGGATAGTACATGACCAAAAAATCACATGTTCCTGTGGTATCCTTACTGCCTACCGTAGTGCTTGGCACACTGTAGGAGCTCAGAAGTCTTTATTAAAATGTATTGTTGGAGAAGGAGATACTGTGTGGTGCAGACCTATGCTTGGAGCAGTACCCTGCCTCAGGTACCCTATGGCAGTGGTAAGTGATGCTCATCTTGGCTTTCTTTTCACTTGGCTCCTCTCCTCTGAGTTCTGACTCCAGTCTGGTAAGTTGTACTTGATCCTGGGTAATTTTCTCTGTTTCACAACATGTCCTCTATTTCCAGTCATGACCAGTCTTCCCTCTTTCCACCAAAGTAGAGCTCTTCAGAAGGCAAGGCCCAAGTTTCTTCCTTTCCTGTTCTACAGAACTCTAATGAGACACTAATTGGGTCAGGTTCATTGCTACACCAGGATGAAGGACAGGGAGTAAAGGAATGCCAGAACTGAAATTCTATTCTCTAGATCCCTCAGTCCATCTTTCCAAACAATCTCTGGCCTCTTTTCCACAGTTTATCCGGGTGAGATACTGAAAGTACGTCCAAGGCCTTTCAAGATGGCAGCAGTTAGTATCTAAACAGTTATAGCTGCATTGGTAAAGTTCCATCTTAGAGTATTTTACAAATTGGCCCAGATATATTGTGTCCTTGAAACAGTAAGTCAGCAGCTAAACGCTGTATAGCATCTGTGAAAAGACACACTTATTCCCAGGCTGCTGTGATTTTGGAAGCAGTCTCCTGCTCTCAAAGAATTCAGAGTTGACTCAATCTTCTTATATCATAAAATTCATACACTAAGTCAGCATAACCGGATGCTGGCAATCCTCTTTGTTTTTCTACAAAAATAATTTTTTCTATCTTTCTTCCTAATCGATGTGCTCATTTAAAATTTTACATTGTACAAGGTTTGACAATTAAGTTCATGAACTTGTTGCAATGATGTTGCTAACCTTTCTGGATTTCAGAAGGATTATTCATTGTGAATTTGTACCAGCTAGACAAACAGTTAACCAAGTTTACTATTTGGAAGTGCTGAAAAAGTTAGATAACCTGAACTTTTTGCCAACAATTCATGGCTCTTACATCACAACAATGCACCAGCTCACATGGTACTGTCTGTGAGGAAGTTTTTAACCAGTAAACAAATAACTATTGGAATACCCTCCCTACTCACCTGATCTGGCCCCCAATGACTTCTTTCTTTACCCAAGGATAAAGGAAATATTGAAAGGAAGACATTTTGATGACATTCAGGACATCAAGGGTAATACAATGACAGCTCTGATGGCCATTCCAGAAAAAGAGTTCCAAAATTGCTTTGAAGCGTGGACTAGGCACTGGCATCGGTGCATAGCTTCCCAAGGGGAGTACTTTGAAGGTGACGGTAGTGATATTCAACAATGAGGTATGTAGCACTTTTTCTAGGAGGAGTCTGCAAACTTAATTGTCTGACCTCATATATAACAATGTTTAAAAGTAATCATAAAATTGTGCTGCGGAGGATAAAAATTCAATTTCTTATTTTCACCAACCATATCTTTTAAATAAACCTGAAATTTAAGACACTAAATGTAGCTATGTATGTATTCCAGTTCAGGCATCATATATGAAGCTTGAAGTAACCAATAAGCTTGATTTCTTATGCGTGCCAAATAAGGACTTATGAAAGAAAATGGGGAAGTAATCATCCAGGGGACAGGGAACTTGATGAATACCTGAGGATTTGTCTTAGAATATTATTTTAGTACACTTTAGTCAGAGGAAATTGAAAGTAAAATATAGCATAGTTTATAATAAGAGCTGTATTCCATATTTGTGCAGTGTATTTCTTCACAGTATTTTGTAATCCTTATCTTGGTAATCTTTGTAACTGCAAGGGGAGTTGCGTAGGCAGTCAATGACTCCATTTTAGAGATAAAGAAGTTGAGGCACAGAAAAATTGAGTTTCTCAAAGTCGCATACATCAGAGATAACACTGGGAATCAAATCTACTCTTAATTATCAGTCCGTCCAGAACTTCACCTACTCATATTTTTAGATACTAAGACCCACCCAGCTTGGTTATTAACCTTTATCTGACATACTGTTGTTCTTTCTGTCTTCCTTGAAATCCTGTTCTTAATTTCTTCCCAGATGTGAATTCTCTTCCTGACACCAGCATTTTTTTTCCTAATCCTTATTTTTCTCTCAGTATAAATTGATTTCCTGTTTGTGTTTCTGAAGCTCATGAGTGCACTTATTTTACCAGCTAAAAGACATGAGACAAAATCCATGTGACATACATTGAAATGCAGTTAAGTTGTTAAGTGGAGCACAAAATGTTGCAAAATCAAAATGTAAAGGTTTATGGATGCCAAGTGTATAGGCTTTATGTTACTCAGCCCTTGTTACCAGGAGTCTTGTGTCTGTCCTTCCCTGATAGAAGTCTAAAGTTAAAAAATTTATTTTTTTCAGCCAGTTTTAAATAACTATTAATTTCCCATGAGTATAACTTCCTTTAGGGGTTATAGTGAAATGCCTTTGCAATGCCTCTCACGGTTAGGTGACAGAAAAGTCACATCTTTGATTTTTAAATATGCTTTTAACAGGCAATAAGTAAAATGTTTAAAATGCTTTCTATGGCTGGCACTAAATACCAAACTCTTTCTTAATCATATCAGTTGTTCTTACACATATTGCAGCTTCTGAAAGGAGAAGCATTTATTTAGCATTAATTGCTTTCTAGGATGCAGGGTCTTCTAGGCCTTGTCTCCCTAGTCGAAAATATATTGTTGAAGAATTAAGTACAGAGAATAAAGAATCAATATTTGATTAGGCATTTGATAGGAGGGTAGAGCATATTGATTAACAACTTGGGCTTCAGAGAGACATGGATTCAGAGCCCATCCAGCCCTGCTGCCTTGGAAAGTCACTTGATTTCCTGTGCCTGTCCTCTCATGTATAAAACTTAATGATACCTACTTCCTAGCATCTAGGTGAAGCTGAAATGAGATGATGTATATGAAGTTTATTATACTCAATGACTAGCAATTATTTGAGGGTATGTTTAAAAAGAAATAAGACTTTTCACTGCCCTTGTGTGTATGAGAGTGTTTAAGGCTATTTGTCCCTGATGACTGGTGATAACTTGAGCCCTGCATCTTTTTCTGATCATTGTACATATTTTGGCATAGATCAGGTCCAAGATGGCAAGTCACCAGGTGTCCATTTATGATTTGAATGAATAGAGGTTCTCTGATCTGCATGTAGTCAAGCTTTACACCTCCATAAGAAATGAGAGAATTGATTTCCTGTCTCTACAAAGAGGAGAGAGACAGGGTTCTTTTCACTTCCTCCAGGGTCACAGAGAGGTAGTGGTGTATCCTGAAAGATTAGAGAACTGCACTGGTTATATTGTTTTAAATAGAAAATCTTGATAGATGTGATGGAATTCAACTTAACTATTTTCTGAAAATGATCTAATTTGAAGCTCTGAGGTTAAGGCAAAAACTGAACTGGAGCCGGAGCTTATTATGTATCCTTTGACACCACTGTGGCCGTAAGTCAGCTGAGCCACCAGAGCGTGGATGTAACCCAAACTCCGTTTCTCTTCCTTTTCTGTGTGGTGTATTTTACAAACATGCAGGAAAATCCTGTGGCCAATCTGTACTTCTGTACACCAACAAGGCAGCTGGAATTACCAGCAGCTGCCACTAGCAGGGCTTTATTTATGAGCCTGTCAACCTTTCCTTCAGGTTCACTGTGTTATAAGTGCATAGAGCCCTGCAGATTCCCTGCTGACCAGACTGTTGGTGTTCACAGCATAGAAGGAGCTCAGTAGCACTTCCGTTTCCTGTGTGAATGAGGCAGACACCATGGTGTTCTACTGGTGGGAGTCATTTAGCTTCAGTGAGACCAATAACCACCTATAAGCCACTGACCCCCACCGTCTGGCGTATCTGTGCACAAGCAGCACCATCACAGCCCCGTCACATGGCCAACACCACCCCTAGGAAGCAAATCAATAGGACTCCTTCGTGTTTGGGGCAGTGGGCAGTGCTACTAGAGGAAGATCCTCGTACCATCATTGCTGGGAAAAGCCATGCTAAGTGTGTATTAGGAATAAGGTAGGAAGAGTGAGGATGTGGAATGATTCAGTGAGCAGGAATCAGAGAAATAAGCACGTGGTTATGGTGGTTAGATATTATTATTGCAATTTTTTTAAACCACAGAATATACATGTGTGTACAGGAGGACCAAAAAAGTCAACTAGTACCTATTAAGAACAACTTTTATCACAGTATTGGGTTGGATGTGGTTGGAAGTCCATCAGAAGTATCTACATTCCACCCATCTTTTAAGGACTAACTTAAGTACTATGGCTTCTAAAAGCCTACCAGCCCAAGAAGAATCTCTCCTCTAATCTGACCTTCCATTTTATTGATTGTCTACCAAAAGGTTTCATACTTTTTCAAGCCATAAAACTCTTGCTTGAGGACAGAACTTCTGCAGAAGCCAATATGGGAACCAGACAAAAGCAGAGGATCTCTGTCAAAGTGGAGATGTGGTAACCTGTGTATCTCTCCACTGATAGCCTGAGGAACACTGGGTTACTTTAGATCGGCATTTGAAAAATGCTTGCCTGTATCATTTAGCTGCCAGTTAATGGCTATACACTGTCTTATGTTTTTTTTCTGATTCTTGTTCATGTGCTAACTAGCTTACAAATATCTAAAGGACAAATATTCAAATGAAAGACAATAGCGAGGTCTGGGAGCCAGGAGATGGAGGTCCCGGGCCTGATGCTGCCACTGGCCAGACCTTGCACAGGAGCCCACTCAGCGTGCTGGGCCTGCACAGGGCAAACTAGACAGTATGTAAGAAATGTGAACATAGTTCCCAATTTCAATGATAGTCCTGGTTTACATGTACTGTAATTAATGTAATTATTTTTCAGACCCCTTTCACCCTCAAAAGCCTCCCAATGTGGATGACCAATCATATGACCTCCTGCACTTAAGGCCACATTTTACCCATGATGCTCTGCTTATCCTTCCCTCCTACCCACTCACATCTACTCTAAGATCCAGTAAGGACTAAGGACTTAATGACTCAATACATATTACATGAATTCAAAATAAGACATGTCTATTAGCCCAAAGGAGCTCAAAAATCTAATTGAGGCGGTGATGTACACATATGAAGCTTCTAGAAATTAATACAAACCACTGTGTAGTGAAGAGGGGTAACTTGTGAGACAGACAAGAAGGTCTACAGGCAGACCCTGTGTTCTCTGTACTATAGACAGTCATTCTCACCATAGCACATCAGATTTTGAACAGCCGAGCCAGGGACAGGGGCCAGATGAAGAAAGGCCAGGACCCGACACTGGGCAGACCTTCGCATGTAGCATGTGATTGGGTTACAAGGTGGTGCATGTCAAGGAGGCAGAGCGTGGGCCTGGTTAGATGTCTAGCCACTGGCAGTGCTCCACAGAGTGAGGCAATCGGCGGCAACCCAGGCAGGCAGTTGGTGCCAGGGAGGCCCATATGTGGATGCACCAACAGCAGTAGGGGCAGCATGGTACAGGAAAGCCAAGCATTGGCTCCTGGCAACCCCAGGCAGTCTCCAGCCCTGGAGAAAGGGAGTCCTGAGGCAAAAACACGGCACAGCGGTTTAGGCAGGGACTTCCTGAAAGTCAGGGGAAAGTAGATGCTATAATTTGGGCTGACTTGGCTGCAGGACATGCTGGGATCTCCATGACGGGTGAGCACTCAAAGAATGAGCTGAAAAATTGGCAGTGACCAAGCAAGAGGGATTAATTTGGTCTTGGACATGGCCCCAAGGAGAGAAGCCAGCTGTCCAAACCACAAAGTACGATCTGACATGTGTTGGTGCCAGTGTTCAAATCCACCAGCAGGAGTCCAATCTCTGCCTCTCCTGTTAGACAGAAGCTAGGGCAAATCCCACGAGCTAAGATAGGTCACTGGGCACGGCACATCCTCCCAAGGGTGATAGTTACAGTGGGTGAGGCTAAAGGTAGGGACTGGGAATCATGTCAAATCTTAGACAGCCAATCCAAAACTGGGTCATAAAATAAGAGTTCAACTGAGAATAGTTTTTGAGCTAAAGAGCCCAGTGGGAGATTATGAAACTAGGAAAAAAGGGGTGAAGAGTGGAGGGTCAGGGCACACAGGACATATCCCAGAGCAATTTCACAGCAAAGTACAAACCCCTATGGCGGCCTTATATATTGCAATTCAAACATGGGATGACATAGGTGTACTTGAGCCATTGAAAGTAGAGCTGAAGATGATGTGTGGCAACCACCATCTTCAGGGAGAGAGCATACATGTTGTCAAGCAGCAGGGGGGTCCTGCTGAACATGAGACTCCACCTAGCAGCTGGAGGAAGCAGGCGTAGCCCTCCAGGAAAGGAGGTAATCAAAACTCAAGGCAGGGTGTGAGGGCCTCAGCAAAGTAGACTGGGGTTCAGGGTGGGGCTTCAGTCCAGGGATAGAAGTTGGAATCCAGAACAGAAGCACAATCACATAGAGAAGACACATGCATGTGAGGTGAGATGGGATGTAGGAGCGTGTTAGAAACCCCCCCCCACACCCTCCAGGCCTACCAGATATTAGCCGGGGGCAGCAAGAGAGTGGGGTGACGGCATTGGTCAATGATGCTCTGGACTCAGACTAATTGAGGTTTTAATCTTGATTCTATCATTTGCTGGAGGTGAGACTGTCACCTAGTTAATTAACATCTATGAGTTGTGGTTGCCTCATCTTTAAGGTGGGGATAACAGCATGTACTTGGCACGGTTGTTGGGAAGACAAAGTGATGTAATGTGTATGACGCACCAAGCTTGGTGCCTAGTACCATTATAGAAGCTCCATAAACAGAACTATTACTATCATTAAGACTAAATCCAAGCCACACCTATTGGAAGGGAGGCAGATGGAGCTTTCAATACACGGCCAGGCAGGTCCAGATTACCAAAGGTCATGGATGATATCCAGCCTGGAGAGTTAAAGCTTAATGGTGCTGAGATAGGCAGGGACTCAGAGTGGGCTTGACCCCGTAGGAAAAGCAAGAGCTAGTTTTCTAAGAACAGGAGTTTAGAGTCAGAGAAGGATCAGCTTTGAGGTACTGATTTACTGGCCTCCGTTTCCAACACAAGGAGCACTGAGCCTACAGGCAGGGTCCAAACAACCTTTGCAGAAAGAGGGAAGGGACATGGGATTAGGCAACCAACCCTCTCTTTACACTGAAAGCCAGTTGACCCTGTATTTAAAAAAAAAAAATCCAAACAAACAAACAAACAAACAAACAAAAACCCTCCTAATTCAGGATCAATGGTACCTAAAATTCCACTGTTATATGTTCATTTCTTTGAATTAAATATTCTTCTCCTTAGGCATAACTGTTCCAAATGTAAGCATTGCAGGATATGGAACACATTGAGTCATTCATAGTTCATGTATCCAGATCTCCATCATCTGAGATGCCTGCAACTCCCCCAGAGGATTCAAGAGGTCATTGACTTTCCCCACCCAGGAGACAGCCAGCACCAGAAGAGAAGGGAAAGCATGTTTAGGACTAGAAAATCTTGAGACGAAATCGGATAAAGATGGACACTCACACAGTGTTTATTTTCCACTTCCTGCTCATAACAGGGTTTCATGGGAATCTAATTTACACATTCAGATCTCTTTATGGAACAGAGGGTCTTAAAGAACAAGAGGATTACAGACATCTGGTCGTGGGGAAGATGGTCTAGAAAAGCAGGGAGAGGGACGTTGTGCAATTTCCTTGCCCTGGAGCCCAAACTTCCTTTGGTCTCCAGACTTCCCCTGAAGAAGCTCATACCTATAAGCTGTGGATATGGAAATGGCTGAGGCAGCTTGACTTATGGCTCCACGGCTACATTGGAAATGTATGTGTGTTATGTGATTGGCTTGCAAAGGTTAAGTTTTTGACCTGTGTTGTGAACTATACAGTATCCCAAGCCACACGTGGCTCCCAAGCCCTTGAAATGTGGCTGGTCTAAACTGAGATAGGCTATAGGTATAAAATACACTCTGGATTCCAAAGGCTCATTAACCAAAAAAAAATTAAAGAATGTAAAACACAGTTTTAATAACTTTGTACATTGATTACATATTGAAATGATAATTCCTGAGATATGGTGGCTTAAATAAAATACATCATTGAGATTAATTCCACTTTTTAAAAACATTTTAAAAGTACTACTAAAATTTTTTTATTTCATATGTGTCTCACATTTACACGAAGTGTGACCAAACAATACGGTGAATGTTTAAATAAAAAACTATTACAATAAAAGGCACATTGCCATTAATTTCCCTGAAAAGACTTCCCCTCATTTCAAATACACTTATTCCATCCTTCTTGCCACTTTCTGAAGCAGTTCTGGAAGTCCTCTTTTATGAGTGTGTTTAGTTGTGCTGTCGTGCCGCCTTGATGTCCTGAATCACTTTGACATTGGGGAAGAGCCAGAAGTCCCATGGTGCAAGATCTGGTGAGTAAGGTGGATGAGGACACACCGTAATGTTTTTATTTGACAGAAATTGCTATATAATAGAAACGATGTGTGACCGGGGCTTTGTCATGATGGAGGATGATTTATGACACACTTTAAACATACCCTCTCAACCATAGCTCACACCTGACTGATGGCACTGAGCAAGTTGAAACTTGTCACACACTGTCACTAAGGCTCCATGTGCCGCTTCCCATATCGAAGATCCCTGCCTTTCCTTTGGATGGCACTTGGCAGCAGCATTCATCGTATTTTGTGACCACAATGGAAAGGCTCTGTGTCACACATTGCTTCTGGTACGGCAATTTCTGTCAAATAAAAACGTCATGGTGTGTCTTCATCCACCTTATTTGCCATATCTGGTACCAAGAGACTTCTGGCTCTTCCCCAAAGTCAAAATCACCATGGTAGTGCAACTAAAGACATTCATGAAAGAGGACTTCCAGAACTGCTTCAGAAAAGTGGCAAGAATGATGGGATAAGTGTGTTCGAAGCGAGGGGGAGGATTTTGAGGGGAATTAATGACAATGTGTCTTTTACTATAATACATTTTTTTTTAATTTAAACATTAACCGTATTTTATTTTTTAAAGATTTTATTGGGGAATTGGGGGAGGAGAACAGCATTGGGGAATCGGGAGAAGAGGAACAGACAAGTTGCTGTACTGTTTGTTCTTCAGTCTAGTTGTGGAGGATGTCGCTTCACTGGCCTATGTTGGTATTAACATTGCGCTCTTCCCGGATGAGGCAGATCAGTCGCTGGCCATTGGACAGCCACTCATGGCAACCCACGGCAGCCCAGCTCCAGGTCGAGCTGTTGTTCACTATCTTAGCTGTACAGGGCGCAGTGTCACTGGCCCTCATGTGGGATTCAAACCAGGGCCCTGCAGCTCAGAGCTGGCGTCCCAAGCGAACTCCTAACCAACGCACCATTCTGCCAGCCCTTAACCATATTTTTTTATCACACTCTGTACCAATTGGACAGCACTGTTTTAGACAAATTGATGAGTTAATTTTGCCTGAGGAGCCCCAGCCCCTGAAGGTCTGGGCACTCCTGCTGTAATTTGTCAGTCTGGTGGGAACCTGACCTCTGCCCAGTCACAGGGGGGTCAATACCTCTGGTGAGAGGGAGGGTAGTGTCTCCAGACAGTCAAGATAACTGAACATTCCCTTTATTCCTACTGTTGGGATATGTTAGGGAATTGCTATCTTGCTTATCAGACACAAAGGGCACTTAGGTGGTTGAGAATCCCTCCTATTCTTCACCACCGTAGCCACTTTTGGTTTCTGCCTATGCTGAGAAAAGGAAACTCTGCACTCTTTTTTTTTTGCCAGCTGGCACTGGAAAACAGGGTCTCCTTTAAAGCATCTTGTGCATTTCTGTCTTGGTGAGCTCAAGACTCTGTGTTAACACCCTCTCATCTAGATCTCAAAACCTGCTGTAGCTCCACTTGGACACTAGAACATCTGTTCTTCATTAGCTTAATTAAGACACAAACTCCACCTCATTTCTTTATTCATTCAACACATATTTGTATCACATCTATTACTGCCCATCATTGAAGAGAAGAGCTAACAAGCAGACATCTGGCTCTGTTTACCAGCAGCATTTGATAAGTCCACCACTCTCTGCTTTTTAAAAAACTTGTTTCACATGTGGCCTCTAGACATCCCTTCACCTCAGATCTTCCTATTTTACTGTCCATGCCTCCATCTCCTTAACTAGTTCCTAATTGCCCTGATCTTAGAATGTTGGTGTTCCCTTAGTCTCTCAGGCTTCTCTTTTTTATTGTCACAAACTTCCCACGTTATCTCCCCATTCTCATGGCTGTAAATACTCGTATACCTTGTGCCCTGACAACACCTCATCTTCTCCATGACCAAATGCCTGGTCCCAACCTCTGTCTTGGCAGAGACTCATATAGCCAGCCCCCTCTTCAACATTTCCATTTGGATGTCTACTAGGCATCTCACCTGTAACAGATCCAAAGCTAACTTTTGGTTTCTTCTCCAAAATCTGCTTTAATTACATATATTGAGAATCCATTCTTCCAGTTGTTAATATTTTTCTTTAAATCTTGGGATCATCCTTGAGTTCTCTTTTTCTCACATCTCACTTATAATCTGTCAGCAAATCCTACCAGCTCTACTTCAAAATCTATCCACTTCCTAACCACTCTCTCCATCTCAACCTCTGCTCCGTTGGGTTAAGCCACTGTCATCACGTATGGAGGATTATTGCAATTGTTTCCTAATTAGTCTTCCTGCTATTATCTTGCCTTCCTAAATAGTCTATTCTTAAGTTAAAAGCCAGAGTGATTCTCAAAATATGTCAGTTCTAGCCTGTCACTGCCCTGCTCAGAACCATCTCCCAACAACTTCCTTCTCCCTCTAAGTGAAATTCACAGTATTTATTGCATCTCCCTGACCTACCAAACTCTCCCTCACTGTCTCCAACCCAGCCACTCTGGCTTCTTTGTTTTCCTCAGACATACCAGCCAAGCTGCTCCCACTTCAGAGGCTCTGTATTTGCTGTTGCCTCTACCTGGAAAACTCTTCTCCCAGATATCAGCACAGCTTGCTTCCTTACTTCCATCAGGTCTCTGCTCAGATGTCCCCTTCTCCAGGAGGCCTTCTCTGACCACCTCTTATAAAGTAGCACTCTGCACCATACCTTTCTATCTCCTTATCCTGTTTGTTTATTTTTCCTCATGCTCATCGCCACCTGATATGTTGTATATTCACTTGTCTGATGAGTGCCTGCCTCGCATTAGAATGTGAGTCCTCTGATACCAGGGAGTCCATCCTTTTGTTCACTGCTGCCTCCAAGCATTGGGTACAGCACTTGGCATATTGTTAGTGCTCAATATTTGTTGAATACATGAAGGTAAAGAAGTGGTTTTCCTTCGTGAGGATTATTATTGTAAGAGGCAGACAATAAACAAGTAAAAGAATAAAATACTTAAAATTGCAAATTGTGGTGAGTACTGGGATGTAGCTAACAGGTGCAGTGGGGGAGAACCTACTTTAAATAGGGTGATCAAAGGGGATCTGTCACAAAGAATGACATGTAGTTTGGGATTAGAAGTATGAGATGGGGCCAGCCCTGCAAATGGTGAAAGAAAGCCATTCTGGAAGGAAAAAAATAATACATTCAAAGCAGGAATGTGTTTGACACCTTCAAAGAATCAAAAGGGAACCAGAGGTAATAAGACAAATGACAAGAGATGATGTTCAAGAGGTATCCGGAGAACAACTCATAAAAGACTTAGTGGACCAAAGTGGAGCTTAGCTCTTATTCACATTTTTGTCTAAGGCTGGACATGTTAGCAGCAAGTTGAGAGGAATAACTGACATGGTGTCCAGAGATGGAATTTGGATGCAGACCATGAACTGAAGCTTCTGCAGAAAGCTTCTTAGTTAGGAATGGAGTGGCCTTCACAAGGAGAGTATAGACTGATCATCCTGCCGCAGGCGCCATGTCCTACCCAGATGCCATTTCCTGTGCAGGAAGCAACAGCAGTCTCCCTCTGTCAGAAGCAGCCCCAGCTGCTCCAGCTCTTGTTATTTGGTCCCTCTTTAATGATGTAGTCACTCTGACCTCACATTACAACAAAATATCATATATGACACTTCCAGTCCAGGAGCCTTGTCCTGTTTCTCTACTCTGCGTCCTCACAGCTGTCTCTGGGCCTTCACTCATGCTCTTTCCCTGGGGGAAAAAAAAATGCCCTATTCCTCATCCACACCTAAATCCCAGTTCTAGTTCTAAAATAATCATAAACTCAGATTTCTAGGCCTCGATTATGATTTCAAATTTACTTTGTTTATTACTGTAGTTGGCTTAATGATATCCCTTCCCCCACTCCCATAAGATATCCACATCCTAATGTCTGGAACCTGGGGTTGTTACTTTATGTGGCAAAAAAGGACTTTGTAGATGTGACTAAATTAAGGATCTTGACATGGGGAGATTATCCTGGATTACCTGGGTGCATCCTAGATATAATCACACACATCTTTACGGGACAGAAATGGGGAGAAAACATAGAGAAGAGGAAGGCAGAGATTGGACTGATGCAGCCACAAGCCAAGAACACCAGCAGCTACCAGAAGCTGGAAGAGGCAAGAAATAGATTCACCCATAGAGCCTCTGGAGAGAGTGTGACCTTGATGACACCTTGATTTCAAGCCCAGTGATACTGATTTCAGATTTCTGGGTCTCCAGAACAGTAAGAGAATATATTTCTGTTGCTTTAAGCCTTCAAATTTGTAGTAATTTTTCATAACAGCCACAAGACCTTAAGATACTTACCTTGCACTTGACCTTGACATCTTGTCTCTTCAGGTCATCATTGCTTCCCTATTGGCTTTCCTGGTGACTTGCTAGGTATGTCCTGTTCTCTTACCCTTCTTGATGTTATACCCACTCATATTTATTGCATACTAGTTTCACAGGTTTTGTAGGTATTTTTTTCCTCCTGTTCTCTTTATCTTAAAGCCACACATTTAAGCCAGCCAGACTCCAGGCAAATATCTTATCGGTGGCAGTATCCAGGAGAGATCATCTCAGCAGGCCTGGGCTAGCGAGGAGGCTAGTTCAGTACTGCACAGTGAAGTGATAGAGTATGGACTGGTAGGTGGTTTGAGCTAGTGAGGTTGTTTTTTGTTTGTTTGTTTGTTTGTTTTTTTAACATTGACAATACTAGGTGCCTGTAATTGTGAGGACTAGAAAACAA
The DNA here is from genome assembly GCF_001890085.2 of Hipposideros armiger. NCBI lineage: Eukaryota > Metazoa > Chordata > Mammalia > Chiroptera > Hipposideridae > Hipposideros > Hipposideros armiger. The sequence continues at coordinate 3,867,435 of NW_017731400.1, read as the reverse complement.
AGGCTTTGGGCATTGCTGTACCCAGGAATTTGGGGACCTGAAATGCAAGGGAAACCTGACAAAATGTAATGTCTGAATAGCTTTAGGGGATAAGGAAAATAGAAACACCAAGTTTTGAACCTGAATCACCGGAAAAATAAACACTAGTACTATTTACAGAAATGGACACATTAGGAAGCAATGAGAGTTTTAGAGACAAAAATGATTAATTCTTTATTTGAAATATTGAGTCTTAGGTAAGTGGAAATGACCACTTGAAAGGTCATCTCCTATAGAAAGTCCCCTCCTCAACTCAACCAGAATCCCCTGGTTATGCCTTTATCGTAGCTCTAATAACCCTATATCATAATTACACACTTGTCTGTCTCCCTAACAGTCTGTGAACCTTTTTTTTTTATTTTTTATTGGGGAACAGTGTGTTTTTCCAGGACCCATCAGCTCCAAGTCAAGTAGTTGTTTCATTCTAGTTGTGGAGGGTACAACTCAGTGGCCCATGTGGGGATCGAACCAGCAACCTTGGTGTTATAAGCACTGCGCTCTAACCAACTGAACTAACCAGCCGCCCCCAGTCTGTGAACTTCTTAAGGAAAGAGATTGTGTCTTATATCTCTGGTGCCAAATATACTAAGTAGATACTTCATAAATACATTTTAAGTGAATTAATGAATGAGATTGAGCTCAGCCAAAGGTTCAGCCTGGAAAAGAAGATCTCGGAGTGCATAGCCCACTTGCACATGTGGCAGTGGAACCCACGATAAAGAGCACAACTGAAAGGATGACAGTTTGATCTGCTGTCATCTGGGTTCCACAATAATAGGAGGTAGTTCTAGTTGATTTTTAAGCTTTGACCTGATATTCCGGTGTCAAGGATCATAATAATCAAATAAGGAAGAAGACAAGAGTCTGAGACATTGTCATCTATCCAGAGCTTTCATGAAACTAAAAGTAGTTTTTCATTTGCCAGCCAGTTCAAAGTTCACTCACCCTTATCACTGTTGTCATGCAACATTATAATAAGCATCAGTCAGAGGCTTAAAGATATTCTGCATATGACATGTCTGACTTCTGGGTACTGGTAATTATTATTTTATGCCATATCAAAGATCTGGTCAGGTAGAAAGCTATATAGGGAATATATATATATATATATATATATATATATATATATATATATATAAATTTAGTTGGACATTGCTACTCCTTAAAAGCTGCCAAAGGTACGGAACATTCTTTTAAAAAATGCATTTCAAGCATTACTGCAGAATGCTTTTCCTTATATTCCCAACCAGATCCTCTTTATACTCGCTGTAGTCATGAGGATATGGGGGTCAACTTCTTCTGAATGCCAAAAGAAATAGATAATAATCCTGGCTGTTTTCAACACTGTTCTTACCACCTGCAATCGAAATTCCCTGGGAATTTTATGACATATTTATTAAACTTAATTAAGTCAAGGATCTGCTTTCTGTTATCTATCCGTCTTAGCAGAACTCTCCCCACAGTTATTCAATTCAAACAACATTTACTAAGCTACTAATAATTTCAAACCCCATGCTAGGCCTTTGCTAGACACGAAGAAATAAGGCCTAGTCCCGACATTGGTCATTTAGCACTCCAATGTCTTGGAAGTTAGGGTGTGTGTACAGTAAGTAACACAGGAGACCTAAGATAAATGCTGTAAAAGAAATGTAAAAAGCTATCAACTTGATCACAAAGTTTACCATTAATTATTGGGTTGAAATGGTAAAGATCTAAACAACTTATTTGAAATAGTAATGACTTGATCTATAGATTTTTAAGCACTTATTCTTTTAAGTAGTATTCATAAGGACTACTGACTCCCTTGGGCCTCAGTCACTTCCTTCATAATTAACTCAGACAAGTCCTGGTAACAATCATCCTTGTTCCTCCATTTCTGGAGCCCTTGTTTGAATGTACATAACAAGGATGGGGATTATCTCTTGGGAAAATGCAGGAACATTTTTAGGATGACCTTGGGTAGCTTTTGTTTCTGTAGTTGCAGAATTCCTTTTTCACATTCTTTTTTATTATTATTTTTTTCAGTTATAGTTGACAATGTTATTTTATATTAGTTTCAGCATATTAGTACAGCATAGTGGTTAGACATTTATATAATTTATGCAGTGATTCTCCCCAATTATTACCAATTTCCAGTTCCAATAGTTTAGCATCTTGTTACCTGGAAGCTTTTGACCATTAAATTTCAACACTCATAGGTGTGAGTCTTCTTTCCAAAGGACCTTAGCAAAGAGGATGCAGTGCCGAGTTAACATCCTTCTTAACTCTTTCCTCCTGAGAGATACTAATATTCTGACATGTCTCCACCACTGCCCACACTTTAAGCCAGGCATTCAAGAATTGGATGAAACCAAATTTCAAATAGACATCACTCCACCCTAACTTTTGAGAGGTAATTATGTTTGAAGAAAATCATTGTTATTTCTCTAGTATTTCATTTTACGTAATCCTGCCATATAGCTTTAAGATAAATGGTACTTGAGTGTGTGTGTGTGTGTGTGTGTGTGTGTGTGCGCCCTAATGTATATACCCTATATCCTCACTTAACATCATAAATAGATTCTGCAACTTTAAGCAAAATGACATATAACTAAACCAGTTTTACCACAGGCTAAACGATATCAACAAGAGTTAAGTTCCTGCACTGTTATAACAAAACAACATTAAATAAAACAATGTTATTCAAGGACCTGCTGTGTGTGTGTGTGTGTGTGTGTGTGTATCCTAAAGCACATATATAGTGTGTGTGTGTGTGTGTTTGCATGTGTGTGTGTGCACGTGTGTAAACTTGTAATTTCAAACTTGGTTATTTTCAGAAACTGCACCCACAATTAGAGCAGACAACAAGGCAGAAAGTGTTTTGATTATGTCACACAGACTTCCAGAGTTAAACTGCATGTGTGGTTAATTTAGAGAGAGAATACCATGCTTTTTCTCCACATGGTAGCTTGAGCAAGTCACTTAATCTAAATCTTAGTTATCTTTACAAAATGAGAGTGATAATATCTGCCCTTCTGAACTTTGAAAGTCATTACAAGGAAAAATAGGATTATATTGATAAAACCACTTTATATAAAACAAGGGAGTTGTGGTTATAATTACAGTCATGTGCCACTTAACAACAGGGATACCTTCTGAGAAATGCATCACTAGGCAATTTCATCATTGTGTGAACATCATAGAGTGCACTTACACAAGCCTAGATGGTCTAGCCTACACACATCTAGGCTGTATGGTATAGCCTATTGCTCCTAGGCTACAAGCCAGTACAGCATGTTACTGTACAAAACAACCCAAAATTACATCAAGTATAAGAGAAAACAATGCAATCAAGAGGTGCAGTTAACACAAGAGGTGTGAGGCTGCTGCCGGTTTTATAGCAAACTTTTTTTTTTTAAGTAAAAAGAGCACACTCTAAAACAACGATAAAAAAAATTTCAAGACTTTATTTCAGAAAGAGGCAACTTCAGATTCTTGGTCTCATTTGGAAGCCTCCAAATAGGCATTCCACTCAGTTTTACCAATTTTCTCACTATTATTGTCCAATTCGGTTTTAAGAAAATGAAGCTTGGGAATCCCAGAAGTTCCCTAGAGTAGCCACTATTTTCTGAATCGCTTTTAGTCAGCTCTGTCCATTTAATTAAATATGTGCATGAAAATTGACCCTTGTTTTTAACCAGGGACTTGGCTGGGGTCCCTGGGGGAAGGAGGGACTTAAAACATTTAGATAGCTGAGATCCCATTCTTCAGATACTTTTCTCTAGAACTATGGGCCTAAGACAATTTACAAAAGCTCAAGCAACCTGCTGGTCAGACGCCAGCCATCCCTCATTCTAGAATGGTCTGATCACAGAGGACCAGGCTGAAGGCTGAAAGGCAGTTCTAGGAAAATAACCAACCCTCAGACAGTCCAGGTATAGTATGAGCTGGGTGGCCCTCTTCTCAACAAGGTGGCACAGTCTAATACTGGGCCGAGCTGACTAATTTCAGTAGAAATAACCTCTGTCCCCAAAGGGATCTTTAGGCAAAAGCCAGTTTTGTCTCAAAGGACAACTTGTTTCTGAAGAAATCAGGCAGATGTGCCAAATCGAGTACTCATAGACAACATATAGACAAACAAGCAAGGCCTTTTTAATATATGCACACACACATACACACACACACACACACACACACACACACCTCTAAAGAACCAAATAAAACCCAGAGAGCTTCAAAACACAAAAAGTGGAAGCTCAATTCTAGGTAAAAAATTTAAAATAATCCAATTAAATTAAAACAAAATAAAATAATGATAAAAAGTATAATTTAGTAAACACATAAACTAGTACATAGTCATTTAGTATTGTTATCAAGTATCACGTACTGTACATAATTGTCTGTGCTATACTTTTATATGACCAGCAGAGTAGTAGGTCTGTTTACACCAGCATCACTACAAACATGGGAGGAATGTGCTGTGTGATGATGTTACCTTGGCTACGACATCACTAGGTGATAGCAATTTTTCAGCTCCATTACAGTCTTACGGAACCACCATTATATATGTGGTCCATCACTGACTGGGGCATCGTCTTGTTAGCATGACTGTATTCAAAAGTGTCTCCTAGATCTTTGGTTGCTTTGCTATCTGTAGACCACCAGGCAACCTAGCTATTATGGGTGTTGAAAGTGGACTTTTTTGTGTTTCCATTAAAATTATTTATAATCTTGGACCCAGAAGTTATTCTACTCAGAAAATTCTAGAACTTTACCAGTCATTTATTCAATAAGTGTTTTGTTAAATATTCTTCTGTGCCTGTCACAGCAATAGGCCTTGGAGAGTCTAAGATAAATAATTCAGAGTCCGAGCCTATAAAGGGCTAGGGATACAGACGAAAGAAACAAATAAATACATGCAATAAAATTTTATAGGTGCTATATAGAAGCATGGATGGAGAGGAAACAGCACAGAGGAGGGAATGGTTGAGTCTAGCCATGGGTGGGGAGTGTGACAAACTTTGCTGATTGCCTACCTAACAATCATCTTTTCCCCTCCCCCCACATCACCTCCCATTACATAGACTTGAAAGTCAAATACTCCATTTCTCACCCTCCTTAGCAACTAAGCGTGCATGTGACATAGATGTGTTCAATAAGATATGTGTAAATTTCCTGAGTGGTTTCTGGGAAAGTGTTGCTTTCTTAGTAAAAGGGTTTGTGGCAGACTGTGTTTTTCAAAGATGGCCACAACATTATCTTCCACCCCATGTGGTCTTCTTACCATGTGATCTTGAATCTCCTCCCATTAAGAGATGGGGTCAATGCCCTCTTCCCTTGATCATGGAGGGAGCTTTGTGATTGTTAGCCAACAAAGGACAGTGGAAGTGATACAGTGATATCTGAGGCTAGATCATAAAATTGCCATGTATTTCCACCTTATTCTTTTGGGGTACTTGCCTCTGGAAGCCAGCACCCATGCTGTGAGGAAGCCCAAACTAGCCTATGCCAAGAGACCACATGGAGAGATGATGACAAGATGTTCTGGATGACAGCATAGCAGAAATCCCAGTCAGCAATCAGCACCAACTACAAGACATGTGAGTAAGGACATGTGGCAGCCCCCACCATTGAATGATGCCCAGCATTCAAGCCTTCCTTGCTGAGATCCCAGACACTGTAGAGCAGAAATGACCTTTCCCCTCCGTGCTCTGTACAAATTCCATGCCACAGCATTTGTGAGCATAATAAAATGGTTGTTTTTACACTACTTAACTTTGGGGTGATTGGTTTTGCATCTGGGATGTGACTATGACTGGCAGGACCCTTTATCTCTCCCTCCAGCCTTGATTCTAGTTGCTGAGTAGGGTAGGAGTGGGGGAAATCCTAAGACCATGCGGGGGTGTGGGTGGGGTGAAGCATGATGTTGGGCTTGACTGACACTGTTGATCTGCTGAGCCAACACACACAACTGTCTATCTCCAGACCTCTTGGAATTCGAGAAAAATAAATAAGCTCTTGCTTGTTCATGCCACTGTATGCCAGATTATCTGTTACTTATAGTTAGAAGCACCCCTAACTCATACAAGTGGCCCTTACTGGTAAGATTTGGTGGATTCATGGGGAATCAAATTTGATGTTAAAATGTCAATGACCGTCTAATCAGAATAAAATTAGCGTTAGAAATTTAGCCTCATCTTCTGAGAAGTTTGGCTGTGAAGAAAATGAGAGACTCACTGCTGATGGGTTTTTGTCTTAAGGATACTATATTCCTCAGTTTTTTAAAAAAAAACATGTTGTCATATAGACATGTCCTCAGATGGCCACCAAGACAGTGACCTTTTCCATTTGGCAATTTTCCAGGCCTGGGGAGTCCTGGGCCAGTCTAACCTAGTTAGACTCCTGGCAGCTCCTTGCTCAAACCTTGCCATTCAAGCCCATGCAACATCTGCCCAGTGAGTGCCTGCATCAGGTGGTCAAATAGACTAGTGTACCTGTGAATCAATTCCTCGAGAAGGATACCACCAATCACCCGGGGTACAGGGCAGGTTGGTGACCCACTGCTGACTAGTACCATCCATATGACCAGCTGAAACAGTCCTTCCACAGTAATTCCAAATTCTCTCATCCATCTTTCCTATCCACCACAGAACTACAATTGTGCCTACAGGATAAGCTCCAGGTCAATCTCTGAGACACACCTCATGGGGCAAAGGCTTGAGATGAAGTCTCTTTAAAAACACAGCTAATTAAAGGGGGTCCTCTATAGATGGAATGACCTTGGTTGATTCTTTATGTCATCGTTCCAACTGTCCAGAAGACTTCCAGAGGTCTCTCTGAAGATATGGATAGCTAAAAATGGTCAAGCAAGTGATTCCTTCATCTCTCACTGATGTGGACAAACAAAGCACCATTCTCTATTCCCTTTTTGTGGGGAGATTACCAGAACCTGGGACTTAACCCATTGTCCTCCATGGACACTTGTTGAGGTGGGGCAAAGGGAAAAACAGAATGATGTGCAAAGCTGTCATTTTCAAGCCAACAGGTATGTGCCATAACTATAGATCAGGAATTCCTGAGCCAGAGTTCGTTCGCTTTCTAGATACAGACATGGTGATCAGGTCTCCAGCCATCTGGGCTGAGTTTCAGTCCTACCAAGAATGAAAACCAGGAATGGAAACAGTGGATGTGTTGGGTGCATGGGCCAGGTGTGTTGAGGGTTCCATTAGCTAGAGAGAGGGCTTGCAATGGATGTCCATTGTATGTCTATAGCCCCACCTGCCCAAAAACAAAGCAGCAGACTATCACCAAGCTTCCTCATCTTCTCCCCTTGGTGGGCAGGGAGCTGCTGACATGCACCACCTGACCTGACTCTAACTGGCTCGGGGCCTGGGGGAGGCAGATGGCTTTTTCTAGCAGATGGGGGCGTGCGTTGCTGTGAGTTGGGGACATGAAGGCAGGAACTTGCTTCCTCTCCCCTCACCTCTCCTATTGCTAAGGCAAAAGACTAGGATGAATTTATGCCTCCACTTTCATTAGCTGGGCTCAGCAAACTTTAAAAAAAAAATTGGTATTTCTTTTTAATTACAATGGAAAAATACTAGCAGAAAACCACAAAGCAGATAACGGAATTCTACCCACCCAGAGGAAAAGCCAGTAAAAAAAAACAAAAAAAAACTTTGGTATTTGAAATGTATCTTCAGGACTCATGTCTATGTCCATGATAGAGACCATAGGGTTCACTGCCTGCATATTGTAGCAGCCTGAAATAATTTCAGCCCAAATATCTTGAAGAAGCATATGGTCCACAGGCATACTTTTTTAAAAACTCTTTTTCTTCTCCCACCCACTGTCCCACACACAACAGCTCACCTCTCGCCTCTCAAACACTTCAGAAAATACATTCCCAGACTTAGCCTATGTGCTTCCCTTCTTCCTTGCCCTTTTTCTTTCCTCAGTTCTCATCACAAAAGCCCAAAAGAGGTCATCTTGCAAAGCAGGTCCTTCCACAGAGAATAAGGAAAAGAAAGAAACCTACAGGGCAGAGTTAGAATTCTCCTTCACAGGTGGAGAGAGGGGAAAGTTGAGATCGTATATACTGGCAACAATTTTCTTGTCTTATTTTCTTTTCTTATTTTTAAAAATGAATGTTTTTCTATATCAATAAATATTATTCTATATAATATTTTTGAATGGCTTCATAGAATTCCATTGTATGAATAAACCATAATTTCTTTAACTAAACCACTATTTAGTTTATTTTCAACTTTCACATAATGTCTGTGATAAATCTAATCATTACCTACATTTTTGCACATGTCATCCATTATTGACTTAGGATAAATCTTCAAAAGTAGGGATTCTGATGCATTAGTGAGGGTATTTTTGGCCACATGTGTGACGTGCAGTGGCTTTAATCACATGGGACTTTATTTACATCTGGGATAAAGTGTGAGCTGGTATGGTGATTCTGCTCCATGATGTCCAGGACCCAGGTTCTTTCTATCTTATGGCTCTGACATCCCTGGATATTGCTGTTGTCCATGTAATCTAAAAGCAAATCTATATTCCAGACAGCAGGACAAGGAAAGGGGGAAACAAAAGGCCACACCCCTGCCCTTTTAGGGCTCAATCCTGAGGTTCTACACATCACTTCTGCTCTCATCTTACTGGCCAGCACTTACTCATGTGCCCATTCCTAGCTGCAAAGAAACCTGGGCATATAATCTTTATTCTGAACAGCCTTTCTAAAAATTCTAATACCATGGAAGAAGGAGTTAACGTGCATACACATTTTTGAGGTTTTTGATATATATTATCTTACTGGTCTGCAGAAAGATTGTAGCAATTTATACTTTCATCACTCTACCAACACAGGGCATTTAAAATATCTTGCCAAATTAATAACTGAAAGTCATAGTGCTATTATATTTTGTATTGCCTTAATTTCTAGTGATGTTTGCACCATTTTTTTATGTTGAATTTCATCTCAGAAGTGACTTCAGCAATTGATTTTAAATGCAGAATTAAGTAGGAAACCCAGATTTCACAATTATAGATTCTCAGTAGGACATTCCAGCCTGCCCACCATCTTCCAGGGCTGTGTTGTTAGACAATTCTAATCCTGGTTCTCAGGAGTGGTCCCTTTTCTTTCACCAGGTACAAACCTACTGTTGCCCGGTAGGTCTGCCGTTAGGTTTTACTGTTTCAAAGACTTTCATGGCATGGTGAAGCAACCCCTTTGAAGCTAGGGGGAAATTACTCAGAACTTGGACTGTTTCTTTGGGAATTCCAGCTAGACTAAGTTCAATGTTATCTTTATTCATTTAATGTTGCCAGTCACCCAGGACCACCAGTCCTAACTCAGACTAGATAGCCTGATCCAGGGTCACAAAAACTCTTGTCAAGTCTGGGGGATGTCCATTGTATCTGTCAGGAAAGGCCAGGTAATGCTGAGGTAACAAACACTCCTAAATTTCAGTGGCTTAAAACAACACAGTTCTTTCATGCGTACAATATTGTCTATCTTGGCTCAGTGTGGGGGACTCTTCTCTAAGTCACCCTTATCATGGGACCCAGGCTAGTAAAGCTTCACCCTCTGGAACATGGCCAGTCACTGACACACCAAATCACACACCCACTCATGAAGGCCATTGCTCAGAAGTGGTATATGTTATTTCCACTCACATCTCATTGGCCAAAGCTAGTCCCATGGCTACATTTAACTTCAAGAAGGAGGGAAGTGCAATTCTACCATGTGTCCAAAAGGGAGAGAACCAGAAATATTAGGGAATATCACTAATGACTACCAGACCCCTAGTCCCATGGAAGTGGGGGGTGGGGAGTGGACTTCAGGTTTTAGGAGTCTCCAGATGGTTTCCTAAGGGGTCTAAGCATGTTTTCCATGGTCCTTATGAGCCTGCAGTCTCCTTAAAGACAAACATTTTCTTATTTAGATTGGATTCCCAGCACCTGGCACATCTCTTGGCATATGGAAAATATTTATTAAATGGGGAATGAAAAGAGGAACTACTATCCCTGGAATAGTTATTATATAAAAAGTACTGGGGCCTGGAGGACATAGGACCCAACAAATGCTAAGAAGGGTGGCTCCTTGCTTGGGGCACTCCAAGCCACCACATGAAAGGAGCCAGAAATAACAAGTCCATACAATATAACTAGGAGGTGTGAGTAAAATGGTGAGTGGCTAGCTAGAATGGAAGGACATTGACCCCTTAGTCTCACCATTGTACACTATACCTACACAACTTTGACACACACACTCCTAGTGTGTCTGAGTTCGCATATGTATGAGCTTAAGTTCCAATGATCACATAATGCTATGTGTGCTCATAAACATGCATATACTTACACTCAGCACTAGTTGACTGTAAATGTCTTGTTCATTCTTAGAAGAAGCTTGGTAATAATTATCACCACCTTGGAAAAAACACGACTAAAAAGCCTAAAAACTTTCCATGATTTAACTCTTCATAGGCAAGAGGATAAAATAAACCCATTCTTTATGTTTTATCTTGTTAATCTTTTAAACTAAACAAGTAATATGTGTTGCATCAATAAAGGTATTTTTGTTGCAAATCCCCAAATCAACTTAGGCTAACTTAAAGCAAAGGCAAAGCAAATATAAGAAACTGGGTAACCCTAAAAATCAAAGCAACTCCTAAAACCACAAGAAAGACAGAAAACAAGGGAAGTTTGGGGAATCTCTTTTGACGCTGCCAAGAAAGGTTCGACTCCAAAAACTATTCATTCCTATATATCTGTATCAAGACTCAGGTTCAGGGAGTGTCTGATTGGCCAAGTTCAGCTGATACATATCCACTTTTACGTTTGGGTGGGATGGGGAGGAGGTGGGAGATGAGAAGAATGGAGTTCTTTTATTTTATTTTATTTTTAAATTTTTTAAATTTTATTTATTTTGTATTGAGGAGTTGGGGAAGGGGAACAGCCAAGTTGTTGACCCTCAATCTTAGTTGTGGAGGGCGCAGCTAGCTCAGCTCCAAGTCCAGTCGCCATCTGGCTGCCCATCGGCAGCTTGCGGCCACTCAGCTCAAGGTGCCGTGTTCAATCTTAGTCGCAGGTGGGCATTGCCCACCATCCCATGTAAGAGTCGAACCAGCAGCCTTGTTGTTAGAAACACGTGCTCTCACCAGCTGAGCCATCCTACACCTGTTGGCAGTTCCGTGGCAGCTCAGCTCAGGTGCAGCTCACTAGCCCATGTTGGAATTGAACCAGCGACCCTGTTGCTCAGAGCTCACACTTTTAACCAACTGAGCCACTTGGCCACCCTGAGAGGAGTTCTTTTAGATCCCAGGACATCCAAACTTACATGGACTGAAGGCAGGGCAGTTACTCAAAGGAATGGACACTGATTAGAAAAAAAGTAATAGATGTTTATGGCATGTGCTTATAATTTTTTAAAATAGAAAATAGGTATACTGAAGGAAAAATAAAATCACCTATATTTCCACCACAGTTTATATTTTGGTATATAGCCTTCCAGACATTTCTCTAATCATATACAATTTTCTCCTTGCGAAAACTGAGTCATATTGCATGTCTTGCATTGTAATTTGCCTTTTTTTCATGTAAAATACTTTGTGAAAACTCTATATAAATAGCAACAGGATTGAAAAAATAACTTTTCAGGGGAAAGAGACTCACATGGATTATAATCAAAGATAGTGACCAGTAGAATAATTAATCAATATTAGGGTAAGAAGTTTGGAGTCCTGATTCCTAGACTTATCATCCTACCCATGAACAACAACTACTACCAGTATATCTCAATTTCCATCTCTCTGTATATGTCTACCTACATATACACCTTTCCATCATATAGCTACCTACAGACTTTACTAGTCATGATGGGCTAGGTTATGCTCCCGTAACAAACAACCCGGAAATTTCAGTGACTTAAGAAGAGTATTTCTCACATGTCTGGTGCAGGTTGGGGAGACTCTGCTCATGGAGGTACTTGGGAACCAGGGCAATCAAGGCTCCATTCCAACCCCGCAGGCATGCAGACTATGACCAAGCACATCCCAGTTCTCAAAGCTTCGCTGAGAAGTGATACCTCGTTTTACTTCCACTCACGGTTCATTGGCCAAAGCAAGTCTTACAGGCAAGCTAACTCCAAAGCAGCACTCCTGCTGTGTGACCCTACCATGT
>NW_017731400.1:3794089-3854389 GCF_001890085.2 Hipposideros armiger | reverse complement strand
CTAGTTATATCAATCTGTTACCTGTATTGATAGATCCAAAGAGACCGTGGCCTTAGGGAAGAGAAAAAAGGAATGTGTCATCATCAGAAGGCACCTGAGCCAAGGACAAGTTGGGTACCAGTGGAACCAAAGTATACAACCATATGTTTTAGGTGCAAGCTGAACTAGAAGCAAAAGTAACCAACGAAGTCCTACTGAAAGCTACTGATTTCAGGCAGACAGTTTCCAGGGAAGACTTTTGATGAGACTAGACACAAATGCTCATTATAACCAATATCGTCAACTCACTAGTAAATGTGCATCTCACATGGGAAGAGGGAAAGGGAGAAATGATGAAACTCCAGAAATGACGGTTTGCAGCCCTTAGGAAGGGGTGCCGAGGCAGCAGAGGGCATAGCAGAGGATGTCCTGAGGCCCAGGGAAAGGCATGCTGGGGTCTACTTCCTCTCTACTTGAACCTGGGAAGGTTTGTGACAACTTCAGCCAACAGAGTAAGCGGAACCAATGCTATGTGATTTCTGAACATTGGTGGCTGGAATACTCGCACCTGAGCCCCCACGTAAACAGCCTGACCACCCCAAGGCCACCATGCTGTGAGGAAGCCAGCCCACACACAGGACAGCTAAGGCACTCCAGGGGACAGTCTTACTCTTTACTTCACGCCAGTCCAGGCACCAAACTCGCGAATGAACAAACCTTCAGATGATCTCAGCCCCCAGCTGCTGAGTCACTCCTAGCCTTCATGTGTTACCAATAGAGGCCCCACATGTCATCGAACAGACAAGCCATCTCCTCTGTTTCCTGAATCACAGAATCTGTGAACTTAATCAAATAGTGTTTTAAGCCAAGTTTCTGGGTAATTTTTCCTGTAGCAATTGTAACTGGGACAAACATTTTTAGAGCTCGTGCTACACCCTGTCAAATTGTTTTCCAGGCAGCTTGGAGCAATTTGGCCTCCCATTTAGAGCATGTGAGCGTTCCCATCTCACCGCACTTAATCCACACTGCCATGTTTCAGAGTTCATCTCTTATTTAATTTTTAAATGTTTACTGTGGAAAATGAATATTCACAAAAATGAATAAATAGTGTATGAATGAAGGCCCATGTGCCCATCTCCCAGTTCAGGAACTCCCTTTCTTATTCCATCTCTTCCCCTTTCTATTCTGATCTCTTTTTTCTGTCAGCAGAGCTGTTATATTTCTACATCACTCTTCCTAAATAAAAGTATATTTGCTTCTCTTGGTCAATGGAGACCAGGAGTTCCCAGAAATAGCTAGATTAAATAATAAACAACAATGGAGTAAGAAAATAAGGTACTACCAGCTACATATTAAGTAGTTACAAAAAGCTAGAGACTATTTTAAGCATATCATATATAATAACACATTTAAGCTTCAAAGGAACTCTAAAAGGTAGGTAAAATTAATTAGTGTCCCATTTTACCGATGAGGAAAGAGAGGCAGAGGAAACTAAGTAACTTGTTCAAGTTTGCACAGCCAGCTAGTAAGTGGTAGAGACAGACGTTGAACCCAAGTAGTCTGGCTCCAAAATCTATGCTGATAATCACTCTAGTACATCGCTGCTCTTGAGGGATACTGATTTCTGTGGCTGGTTATAGCAAATTAGTTTGTATAGTATACTGAACTGATTCTCTGATCCACCATTACCACCCAGTTATTGGGAAGATATTTGAAAATTGGAGATAACATATGGTGCCACTTTCCCAGATGGCTCAAGTAGAAATATTGCTGGTTTATGTGTGGAGCCTTGTAAGGAAAAAGGCCAGAAAAGAGGAAAATGGGTTATAGTCTAATAAGGTCAGGGTTTCTACTGTATATGGAGTAAGGTCTTATTCATATGAAAAAGAAAAAATCCAACTTCTGGATTAAAATGGAGGAAAGGAGCTGCCTCATAGCTTGGAAATAAGGGGGGGAAAAAAAGGCAAAAGAAGTCCTTTAAAAAATTCACCAGCAACAATCAAATGAGGAAAGAAACACTCCAATACTATAAACCTCAAAAAGAGTAGTCCAGGAAGGCCACAAGATCTGGGAGCCAGGCACAGCAGCATCTTGGTAGGGCTGCCAACCCAAACTCCTCCTCTCATGAGTCATAAAATCCTAAGCATGCCCATCAATACTCACATCTGCAAAGAGCCAATCTATGCAGTTATCCTTGTTTTCTGTTTTCTGATTGCAGTGAATGCAAATGGCTGCTGGAGCAAAATAGGGTGAAATTGTCAACTACAATAGAAGCACATGGATGGGAAAGCTGTAGGCTACCTTCTTAACTGGAGAAGGGATGCAAAGCCTGTGGAAATGGAGTGCACCAGGTAGAATAAATCCTCAGCTAGAAATGAGCACAGAGCTTAGGGTTTCTCATGAAAAGTGCACACGGCCTCAGCTAAACCCCCCTACCATGCATGCCCACAGGTTGAAGAAAAACAGGAAACAGCAAGCCTGCCAATTATACCACTTTGGGGAAAACAAACTGGTCTCAGATAAGGTGGGAAGGCAGTCCTGAAGTCACCCACACTCCATCAGAACAAACAAGGGATTTGACAGAGCTGCCCGAATTTGAGCAAGATGAAAAGAATCAGCCCTGGCAAGGAGGCACCAGTGCCTGAGGGGCTGAGGGTGGATTGGGGGTGGAAGAAACAGAGTCTAACGAAAGACAAACATACACCGCAGCTTGCATGAAAATTTAATTCTGGGAGAAGGAAGAATTGCCCTTTAGAATCTCAAGGATAAGGCAGAGCCACCAGGTGATCAGGAACATCAGGAGAAGACTACCACAGATGGGATGGATTGAAGAAAAGAGCCAACAAGAGAATTCCCGTAAAAAGGAATCCCTTAAGGCCTAGCCTGGGAAGTCTGAAACCTGATTCCTTTGTAGACAAAAAAGGGGGGTTCTATGGAAAGTCACCTCACAGGGTGATACGATCATAAATTACTAACTGGGCAGCTCATGGTGGGTCGTCACACCCCAGGCATATAACTTCTTTAGTAAAAGGTTTATCTTTGCCTTAGTAAGCCTTGTCCACTTTGAAAAATGCAAAACCACCCTTAAAAGAGCACATAATCTTGTTAATTATCCAATCCCCGCTTTGCTTTCTCCTGCCTTCCTGTAATCTTTCTTACATTCCCTCCTTAATTCAAAAATGCATACAAAAAGCTGCAAACTAGCATTCTAAGAAGCATTTGAGATCGTCCTTCCCAACAATTGTTATCAGTTTGGGCTCAAATACACTCTTATAAAAATTCTCTACAGGACGAGACATTTCTTGTGTTGACAGAGAGAACCAGCTCTAGCTTTAGGACCATTATTGAACCCTTCAAAAAGACAGTTATTTGAGCACCACGGTGTTAGGTACTAAGCTCATTTCATGCATTAGCTCATTTCATCCTTACGGCAACCCAAGAGATGGATACTATTATCATCTCATTTTACAGATAAGAAAACTTTAGCTCAAGGGCACACAGCTTGATAGGTGGTCTGGATCCTGAGTCTGTCCGCTTACCATTATTCCCTCTCTGGCTCTCCTTTACTCAAAAAAGGTTTCCTCTTCCTCCAGAGATGGAGGAGCCCATTTGGTTTACGGGGTGGACAGGAGAACTAACCAGACTGCCCAGCCTTGGAGAAATTAAGAGTTCTTTGATTCTCCTATTCCCAGAGAGTAGCTGAGAAGGAGGAAGGCATCTGCCATGTGGTTATACTTTCTTGTGTTAACAAACCATTATTTCACATACAAATAACCAGTTGAAATTAATCTGAGCTCTATTAAGTGTTAAGATCTTTCTCTTAGGTAAATGAAAAATCCCTTCACCAACAGGTTTAGCTTCCCAGGCTGTCGACTACACCCCTACGTAAAACACCCACACAGGTACACACAGCTTGCAGCAGTGTTTTAACACAGACATAATTATGACTCACAAATAAGCATGGCTGGAGCATAAAGCACTCAACCAGAAGTTACATAAGAAGTTACAAAATGACATCCATTTTCTACTAGAGCAATGCTAACATGACACATGGTGGGTTGGAGATTACATTAACAGGAGGCAGGAAAGGCCACTTACTGTAATGAATTCCTGAAGTGGAGGATCTGTCTTGTAGTCACTAGTCCACTGTAGGGGAGTGTAATATTCCACGAATTAACAATACGCTCAATGATAAGCCCACATGTTGATTCCAAAGAGGCATTGGGCCTGCAAGACAGTGACTCAAGGTGGACACTTTCCCTCTGGACTCAATAGCTTGTGTTCTAGACTTGATTAGCCTTAACTAACTCCCCCATGTGAACGGTGGTGAATTTTGATAACTCTAAGAAAGGACCTAAATTGTTTCAAACTCCTCAAGTCAAGAAGAGGAAAGAGTGACAAAGCCAGGAGCCTCAGCTCAGGAGCTTGAGGGAACATGAAATGCCTACAGCAGGGAGGACAGCAAAAGCATTTGGCCCAAATGTCATACTTGCCTCCCCATTTAGTCCCCTTTATCTTATTTGCTCCTTGATCCCTCTCTGAAACTTCTGACATATGTGTGGATGGAAAACTTGTGAGAATAGGAGGAGTGGAAGAAGTTGATTTTGACCCTACCTCCAATGATCTGTTCTTTAAAAATACCAAGGGTGCCAAAAAAATGTATACACATGACTTGTATTCCTCATTTGTTATCGGTATATATTGAGTATTACAATTTTAATACAGCTTTTTCCTTTCATAAAATGTGTATACATTTTTTTGGCACCCTCTTTATTTACCATATATGATTATTACTACTATTATTGTTTTCCTGTTGGTACACTCACCTGTTGGCATATGTAAAGGCATTAATTGGGAAGATAAGAGTTACAGAATACAAGTGACCTAATGTGGAGAATCGTGACTGAGAGCTACATTGGCATAGATAAAACTCCCTTCCCAGGGGATGGATGTAAGCTTGGTACAGGAAATGATCTCCCATCTTGAGAAACTCTGGGGCCACCCTGAGGCAATCGAGTTTAGAGTCAATACAGAACAAGCCAGTAAGAACCACTATTACTTAGAAATAGCTTGGATATATAAATACTTTGGGTAGACACATGTTTAGGGGTCAGAAGAAGGAAGTACATCAGTGGAAGAATTTGGAAGAGTAGCAAGAGAAGGAGAAGGACCAGGGGAAAACAATTTCACAGAAGCCAAGGAAGTTGAGAGTTTCAAGAAGGAAGGGGAGAAGGTAAAGATGTCCAAATATTAGGCATCTTGAAAATTTTACTCTTTAAAAAAAATTTTTTTCTGGATCCTACATATCCTCACAGTGTCTCCCCAAACACTGTCCAATCACACACACTCTCCCTCAAGAGAAGTCTTCAGACCTCTTCTCACTCTCCAACCCGTCGTTAAGTAATTCAGTTTACTTTGTTTCAGCCACCTCCCCATCGACATGCTGAAGACTCCCAAATTTATTCTTCCTGCCTAGACCTCCCCTCATGGTTTAGGCTCATTGTTTTCAACTACAGGCATACCTTGCAGATATTGCAGGTTTGATTCTAGATCACCGCAATAAAGTACATCTCCCGATAAAGTGAATCTTCCAATAAAGCAAGTTGTAATCATTTTGCTAGCAGAGGGTCTTGCCTTCAATTTGTAAAAATGCAACATCTCTGAAGCTCAATATAGTGAAGCACAATAAAACAAGGTATGCCTGTACTTGCTAAGCAGTTTCACCTGGATGCCCCACAGACCCAAATGAGCCCTTTATTCTTCTCTTTAGTCTGTAACTCTCAGCTGGACTCACTATTATCTAACAATTATCCAAGCTGGAAACTTGTGGGTCATCTTTGATAACTCCTTCTCCTTCAACCCTCATTTCTAACCCTGAGAATTGCCACTTTTGGCTCCTAAACATTTCTCAAGCTTATCGCCCCTTTTCCAGCCTGAGTTTCAGCCGCATCATCTCTCTTCTCTACCACCTTTCTGGTCTTCTGCTATTGATCTCCCCATCTCTGGTCCTGCCTTCCGCAAATCTATCCTTCCCACATTCTCAGAGTCACCTGATTGCAGAGCTCACTATTTCACTCTCCTGTTTAAAATTGTCCATTTGCTGCCCATCATGCATGGACACTGTGGAAACAACCTAAGTGTCCATCAGTGAATGAATGGATAAAGAAAATGTGCTATGTATATACAATGGAATATTACTCAGCCATATAAAAGAAGGAAATCTCGCCATTTGTGACAACATCGATAGACCTTGAAGACATTATGCTAAGTGAAATAAGTCAGTCAGAAAAAGACAAATAACATATGCTCTCCCTTATGCCGGGAGCCGTCTGTGCCTCAGTATCTGACATGGCCAAACACACTGCAATTGTGACAAATTCTGAAGCTCTGACTGAGAAACAGATACTGCTTTATATCTTAGAAGATTTAAATTCCCCTTTGGATGCCCCCCAGTAGGATGAAGATCTTACACCCCTTCTGATAGATATACCACAATAATTCTATTTTATACACTAAAGGTAATTTTAGTCACACTAGTCTCTTAGTAAAGGTCAAAGTACACACCCTATAAATCTTAAGATCCTGTTTAGACAATAGTGTTTAGGATAATTTTTGAGTAGTCACATAGTCACTTCACTATAGGTAAAAAGATTAGCCTTAGTCACATAGTCACTATAGGTAAAAGGATTAGCCTTAGTCACATAGTCACTATAGGTAAAAAGGATTAAAACACAGTTAAGATCAATTGATCTTTTAGCATAAAAAAAAGTCAAGCTGTACCCTGGAGCATAAGAATTACGAGGAAGTAAAACCCTGATCTAAACTATGTAAAAGAACTTTTTACTGATGAGATCATGGTCAACTGCCCACTATAAAAAGGGACATGCTGTAGAATAAAGTGAGACACTTCTCTTCTTGAAAAAGCGCTCCTGTGTCTCCAAGCATTTTCTTCATTTTCCTCGCCGACTCCGCCTCCACCCGAGGGAACCCCTGGACCCCGCGGGAGCTGGTCTCCCGCACCCTTATATGTGGAATAAAAAAAATATATGCTCATTGATTACAGAGAACAGATTGTTGGTTGCCAGAAGCAAGGGGTGGGAGGTGGACAAAATGAGGGTCAATGGTCAAAGGTAAAAACTTCCAGTTATAAAATAAATAACTCATGGGGATGTAATGTACAGCATGGTGGCTATAGTTCACAATACTGCATTGTACATTTGAAAGTTGCTAGGAGAGTAGATCTTAAAAGTTCTCATCACAAGAAAAAATTTTTTGTAACTATGTATGGTACAGATGTTAACTAGACTTATCATGGTGGTCATTTCACAATATATACAAATATCAAATCATTATGTTGTACACCTGAAACTGATAGAATGTTATATGTCAATTATAAAAAGAACCTGTCCATTTGCTTCCCAGCAGCCATTGGATGAAATCTATATGGGCCCTCCACCATCAAGCCCTAGCTTCCCTCTTCACTCACCTCTCAGTACTCCCTTCCCCAAACTCCCAACAACAATGAACTTCATGAGTTTCCAATTATATATGATGCTATTTAATCCCTCTATATCTCAGTTAATGCCCTCTCCCTAAACCCAGCCTATCTCATACTCATATTTTAAGACTCATCTCCTCTGCTTTCTCCAGAAAGCTTATCTGCTCCTGCCAGTTTTCTCCTCAATACCTTGTACATTGTGAGATTTTTAGGTCATGCAGGTAAAACATTCAGAATAGTGCCAGGCATAATGTCTCCATTACCACTCCATTACCTCCCATATTGTATTATAGGCACCTGATTTTATTTCTATTAGATATTGATCTCCTTGAGGACTTGCAGGATACCTTTCATTTGCCATCCAGATCCACTCTAGCCTTCTCCTTGCTGCCCTGCTCCAGGAGGCTGATATACAGACTACCTCAAATGGCTTCCTCCCCCACCAACGTCCAATTGGTTTGGAAGGGGCACCGCGGGGTAAGAGTGAGGTCAGGGTATCTATCTCCCAGCTCCCTCTTTGCTAGGTTGCCATCTGCTGACTATACCCTTGACTGAAGGCCATGCTCTGTCAGGAAGCATCCTCTAGCCCCATTTCAGGCCTAAGGATGATAATCTTCACTATTACTAGCTTTACGCTATCCCATATGGTTTCCCTAAACGTTGTCTACATTCTCCTCAAATGACCTGATTTGAAGTGCCATCTGTTTTTTGGTGGGATCCTAAATGATACAAGGGCAAAGACGGCTTCTTATTCATCTCTGGAGCCTCACATCCAGCATAGTGCTTGGTATATAGTAGGTGCTCAAAACTGGTTGAATGAATAATGAATAAATGTATCATCCTACTGCAGTGCGCTAAGTCATGCGCAACTATGTCTGAGATAATAATTAGAAAGTGGTGGTAATTAATGAACTAATTAAATTTAGGTTCAAGGGGAGATAGAAGAAGATGCTTCCAAAAACAGAGGTTGGAGATTAATGTCAACAGAGGGACTCAGAATTGGTTAGGATCAGAGGAAAGGGACGATGGTTTGAATTTTCCTGGTAGAGATAAGAGAACAGAAGTTCACCTTTGGAATGTGAAGAAGGTTGGAATAACTGATGTGAGAGACAAGATATGGAAGCTACAGAAAAAAGAATTGTCAACTGTCAGAGAAAGCTGATTCAATGTTAGTAATTTTTTCTTTGCATTTGGATATATTTGTGGTATACCAGGGCAGCAATTCTCTGACTTGGATGCAGGGACTGAATTCAAATAAACATTATATTGAACACTCCCACATGCTAGGTGCTGTGGTAGAATCTGGAGACATAGAAGCGAATGAGACAATTTCTATCCTCAAAAAGTTCACATTAGAGAGAGGAAGACAAACACATAATCAGATCATTTCAAAACCATCTGGTAAGTATTATGGTCTGTGGGAGCACCAACAGTCACAAGAAGGGTTATCCCACCCAGCCTTCGGGAGAGAATCGGAAAGAAGTCCAGAAAAGCTTCCTGAGGAAGTAAGCTGTCTGAGATGTCCTTAAAAAGCCAGCCAGGTGAAGAAAGGCAGCCTGGAGTTGGAATAAGTGTACTGAGCAGAGGAGATGGTCAAAGAGGGGAAAGGCACAACACTTCTTCAGCCAACCCCAGGCCCAAGATCCAAACACTATGACCTGCTCAGAAAACACTTTTGTTTTTATTATTAGTTTTAATTACAAAAGATATCATTGGGCCAGCCCAGTGGCTCAGGTGGTTGGGAGTTGGCTTAGGAGCATGAGCTCTGAGCGGCAGTGCCACCGGTTTGATTCCCACATGGGCCAGTAGCGCTGCACCTGAACTGAGCTGCTGCTGAGCTGCCAACAGGTGGCAGGATGGCTCAGCAAAAAAAAAAAAAAAAAAAGAGATATCATTAAAACATATCTATAAATAATTCAAAGAAACCTAAAGAGGTTTTAAAACAGTCTGCTTTTACCTCACTATCAATCCCCCTCCATTCCTCTGAGGTAAAGCCCCCTAACAACTAAACAGGTTTCCCAGATTTTCTTCTAAGTGTGATGGAATAGTATTTCAGCATATTAATCAAAATGGTTTTGTCTTCAACATGTGTTTTAGATGATTTTTGGTAATTCTTGTTTATTTGTTGGCTCTTTTAGGCCTACTTCTCACATATACACAGCATTTAAGAAGGACCCTGAGGCAGGGGCACTGCAGGAATCAAGACAATTTATGGCCAAAGCTTTAGATTCCAAAGACCTGGAGGAAAGGTATTCTCGGCTCGCAACTCTTAATGCTATGGATCACAATCAAAGCCCTGAAATATCTGGGGCTAAAAGCTCATGGCATGACCGGTAGTTTGGAAATAGAATGCCTCCGGAGACTAGATAGGAAGTGGAATGATGGAAGGGACAAGGTATGATTGGGGGCGGGGGCGGGGGGGGGAGTCTGTGTGACTCAGGATGACAGGCAGGACATGAAGCAATCACATCTATGGAAGAGGAGACTTGACCTTCCGCCCTGTGAGCAGCAGAGAGCCACCAGGGGGCCAAGGCAGTGTCTGCAGAGGGTCCAGCAGCCATTTGAATAAGCAGAGCCAATGAATACTTCAGCTATTCTGGTTGCTCTCTGGTGATGCTTCCTATAAACAGCAGCCCTGGACAGTCATCAGTTGTCCAGCAGATATGATGCCTGTGCATGCCCCAGAACTTTGCTCTTTTCAAGGCCCTGGCCATTTATAGGTCTCGAAGATGGAGGATGGAGCCAGGATACCTAAGAAACGGTGATGTGGTAAAGCAAACCACAACATCCATATCCGGGAGCCTGAGGAGAGCCAGCTTGAGACCTCTCCACCGCCTGGACAGAAGGGACCACAGCCCAACATTTGTACACAGGTGCAGAATACTGTTTTGCACTCACGGATCACACTTCGTAGGCTATTCCATAATTTAATAGTTTTAACTTTCAGCACCTGGAACAGTACGGAAGAAACAAGTCCTCAATAAATAGTTGTTTAATAAGTGAGCCATATATAGGTGATATTTCCACACAGAGTGTACAGACTTCCATTAGCCTTTTTAATTGGCTGCACAATACTCTGCAATGTGGTATAATCTATTTAACTATTTCCCTGCTAATGGGCATTTCAGCTAGTGTATTTCTGTAGATTAGATGCAAAGAGTGACTGCTGAGCCAAAGTCTATAGACATTTTGGTAGATACTGCCAAATTGTCCTCAAAAAGTATGCACCAATTTATATTCCTAGCAAAGGAAAATGATATGATAACCAATGTTAACAGAGAGTTTGTTGTACCCAAGCACCTTCCCAAATATTATGCATGGATTAATTAGTTTATTCCTTAAAACAACACTTTAATAAGATAGGTATTTTTATCTTCATTTTACATATTTAGAAACAGAAGCATAGACAAGTCAAATAACTTGATCAAAGTCATGGGTTAGTAAATTGGATTTCAGAGCATATGGATTGATCATTACTATCTAAGTTTATAGAATTTCTAAGAGGGTCAGAACCAGGTTTGGTGACCACACAGCTAGTAGCAATGCCACCAGGAGAAACACCCAACCATACCAGGAGCCTGTCTAACACCAGGAAACCTCTCAGCTGCTGCTGAGACACCAGGCAGTTGTGCCACCATCCAGCTGCCTTGAAGAATCCACCACAGGATCCTATCTCCTTATGGGCACCATCTCATATTGTTCACTTCTGGTAGAAGCTACTTGCAAAGGAGTCTGAGAAATGGATTTTTTACTTTCTAGCCTCTGAGGTACAATGCAGAGGGGTTGAGAGTGAGTTCCATAACTGGCAGCTTCCACTACAAGTATAGCAATCCTGCCTTTATCTGAGGGGGATACATTCGAAGACTCCCAGCAATGCCCGAAACCATGGCTAGTACTGAACCCTGTATATACTATATTTTTTTCTATACATAAAGCTTAATTTATTAAATAGTCACAGTAAGAGATTAACAATAACTAGTAATAAAATAGAATTATAACAATATACTATAATAAAAGTTATGTGAATGCGGTCACTTGTTTCAGGGGATCCCTCACTGAAGCCACCCTATAGACTCAATGTTTCTGGTGCAATACAATGCTATCATTCAGGACGCAGTTTCTGTTCATGTCTTCCACCCACAAATTTAGTGCCTTTTCCATCTTAACTAAGCACTTATCATGTAGTGTAGCTATAAGCTTTGCAGTTTGAGGTGTGACAGCAAAAGTAGCACAAATGTATTTTTCCTTCTTCAGAATTTCACAAATAGATTTGTATTTGCTCTTATCATAGATCTTAGCGACCTCAGCGTACAAGTTTTTTTTTCTTTCCTTATCAAGTCAAGAACTTTCACCTTTTCACTTAGAGGAAGCACTTTATGACTTCTCTTTCGCGTATGTGAATTGCTGGTATCACTTCTCTTGTGCTTTGGAGCCATGATTAAAATAAGGGTTACTTGAGCATGAGAACTGGGATACCAAGACAGTCAATCTGATAACCCAGCTGATCCCTAAGTTACTAATGATCGGGGAAGGTCTACAGCATGGAGAGGCTAGACAAAAGGATGATTCACATCCCGGATGGTCGGAGCAGACATCGCGAGATTTCAACACAACACTCAGAACAGTGCACAAATAGCAAGCTGTTTATTTCTGGAATTTCCCATTGAATGTGTTCAAACCGTGGCTGGCCATGGGTAACTGAAACCATGGAAGGCAGAAGCATGAATGAGGGGGGACTATTATAAATATATACCTTTTCTGCCCAAGAATTCAATAAAGCTTTGTCCTTTGTGAATGAGAAAAAAATATATGTGGTCTATAAATATCTTTATTTTTTTCCTGAATTGGCCTTCTTGCAATTTGTCATAAACGTGAGGGCAGGGCTATGAGTGAGAACTAGGGGCTCCAGCTGCGGAGAGGACAAAGTGCAGAACTGGAAACTGGTAGATTTAACATTCCCGAACCAAAATAACCGATCGCCTGTTAATATAAATATAACAGTGGTGGATATCAGTGGCATTGTCCCCCTAGTATGACTTCTCCACTCCTGAGAACTGCACTCTCTACCACCACTTCCATCTATCTACATGGTTACTATAGGAGCTTCCTTATTTATTTGTACTCTTCATAATTCTTTCACGACTACATCTGCCCAGCCAAATGTGACCAGTCTGAGAGTAGGCACCTGACCCAAGCTAAGAAAATGAGTGCCTTTACTGGTAGTTTTGAATTTGTGTGTCAGTGATGGAACCCCTAAAATATGAAACGAAAGAGCTGTCAGTAGCCCTGTCTCTTGCATACAGAGGAAGTCAGTCTTCAGTGAAATAAATGAAACCAACCCAAATGAGGGAAGCATGGCCATAGAGAGAGAGTTCCAGTAGTGTTTGAGTTTCTGGTTCAAGTATTCCGAGTCGCAGCTGCATTACAGCCTCTCGTGACTTCCCATATATAATCAAGTTTAGGACACCATCAATTAAAACATTCACCACTATGTTGTGTATGGATTTTATATAAATGCACTTGCAATTAAACTATAATGTGCTATCAATTATTACTCATTTTATTTCAGAGATATTTTTAATTGTAATGCAAATTTATGTTGTTTTGTTTTCTAATGTCAACTGACATTTTTTTATTCCCATCCCCTTACCCCCTCCCCTTTGGCAACCATCAGCTTATTCTCTGTATCTATTGCTCTCTTTTTTATTTTGTGTATTCATTTGTTTTATTAGATTTTTACATTTAAGTGAAATCACATGGTATTTCTCTTTCTCTGTCTGACTTATTTCACTTAGCATAATATCCTCTAGGTCCATCCATGTTGTCACAAATGGCAAGATTTCATTTTTTTTATGGCTGAGTAACATTCCATTATGTATATATCACATCTTCTTTATCCATTCATCTATTTATGGACATCTAAGCTGCTTCCATATCTTAACTATTACTAGTAATGCTTTAATGAACCTAGGAGTGCATATATCTTTTCAAATTAGTGTTTTTGTTTTCTTCAGCTAAATACCCAGAATTGGATTTGCTGGATCATATCAGCTCTATTTTTAATTTTTTGAGGAATATCCATACTGTTTTCCATAATAGCTACACTAATTTACAGTTCCACAGTGTACAAAGGTTCCTTTTCCTCCACATCCTCGCTATAAAATTGTAATGCAAATTTTAGAAACAATAAAATAGAGTTATTATTCAACTCCTCCTTGGAGTCCAAGAGAAATTCAAGTTGGCTTGCTTGACTTACAATCACAAGAATATCTAAAACATTATGGACTTGCATATGTGAATATGATGCAAAGATAAGTTCCAACCTGGGAATAAGATAATGTGAAAAAGACACAGCAGTCAGTACTTCTGAAGGAAAAAATTATTTCATGCAAGTATTATAAACAGCATAAATTACCCTGAAAGTAAGTGAAATTGCCAGTGTCCTCATTTGCTCCAGTATTGCTTGGAAGCACTCTAGTGACCCATTCTGAGGTGAACAATTAATGACAGTAACAATGGTGTCAAGCAAGTCAGTTAAGATGTTTTCCTATAATTATCAAACATAAATATAATTTTGAATATTGCTTAATATACACGAGCATCTTCTCAAGAGTTAGAAAGCCCTCAGAATCCATCCTCCTAGTATAATTAAATCGTATTCTAACAACTAGTGATGAAAGAATGATTCAAACTAAAGAAAGCTTTGAAACTCCACAAATAAGCAAATTTTTCTTCGGTAACAAAACAGTTTGGAAAGTCAGATTACCTTTGGGCAGGTAAAGGGCCCTATCTGAAAGCCTACAGAGATTTACAAACCATTAAAGGTGGTAGTCCCGCCAAAAAGAATTTATGGAGCGAAACGAGAATTTATTCTTACATGTTCAACTTTCCTGTAGCCCATTTTTACTTTAAATTTGGCTGTGGTCTTGCTTCTGCCATAGTGGGAGCTGTGAACTCACACAGTCTGCCAGATGGCAGTGGGAAGTCCATTAGTTATGCATCACACATCCTGATCAAAACTGAAAGAAATTATGCTCAGATTGAGAAGAGATGCTCAAGAGTAAGGCAATGATTAGAATTTTCTATATTTTTACAGAAGATTTCACATAATCATTGTCCATAAACAAACTCATTCTTATGATCTGCAGACCTCAATCTGGGATAACTTCCAAAGGAACTCCTTTCATGGTTTGGTTCAAAATGTGCGTGTTCCCATGATATTCCTTAGAGACTGCGAAAGAGCTGATGCCCTCTCAAGGTTATCTCAAAAAGTCTAAGAATCAGAGTGTAAGCTAATACACTAAATGTTGTGCCTTTTCAGAGGAGGTCTGTTCTTTTATAGGTACTGGGTAGGAAACAGGAATTCAGCTACAAAGGAAGCTTATTAGAATTTTCGAGAGAACAGGTTTGATGAAAATAAATGCAAATGCAGTGTATAAATACTGCTAATGAGGAAGATTCTAAGTCGTACTTTGAAAGCGGCTGAGGGACCCAAAGTGTATAAGAACCGTAAAGTTTGTAATCTTTGAAATAAAATATAAGATTGTGTTTGTTGCTCAACAAAATCATAAGATTGTATTATAATCATATATTACCAGTTTTCCACTAAGCAGAAGACATTCATGTAGTGGCTTGTTCTAATTTACTCACCTGAGAAAAGATCTTCCTTTTTGTTGCTTATGAAGAGCCAATCACTGTAAATATGTCCATGGAAGCCAGTCCCAGCTCCACTTTGAACTGTCTTTTTGGCAAGGAGCAAATGAATAAATATTCCTAGTCCTTGGTTTCCCCATCTATCAGATAAGAATAAAAATGCCTATCTTTCCCCACCCACAGGGATGCTATGAAGAAAAATACCAATGAGAGACATTTCAAAGCAGGGAAGCTCTGTCTCAGATGAAGAGAGGAAAAAAATCCCTTTCTGTCCTATCCTCCAATTTTCTGAAAAAGCTAGATGAAATTAACACACATTCACTGAGGGTCTATTATAACTCCAAAATTAGCTCTAAGGGTAGCTTAGAGGACCACAAACATGCAAGTGCAGTAATAAAAGTAGGAAAAAGAGTGCACTGGAGTCTAGGGTGACTGTTGCCATCTCGTCGTGAGGGACACAACTGTAGACACCCTGTTCTCATGGACCATCCAGCCTAGGGTCCTGGGGAGCCCTGGCACGACTGTGTCTGAGCTCGGTTCTGCATCAGAATCATCTAGGAAACTGCCTAAGAACACAATGCCTGGGTGCCTCTCCCAGATCCAGTGAATTGGAGCATCTGGAATGAAGAGGGTAGGCTGGTAGAGGTGATCTGATGATGTCACTGGACTCACTTGAACTTGCATCAATGTCAATGTGCCCTAAATTTATGTTCATCAAGATTTTGTTTGAATAGAGAATTCAACATCAAAAATAAAATAAACCTTTGATTTTGAACAACCATAGATCTAATGAGCTTCTTCATAGGCTGGAAATTATTTCTAGAGTTTCCTTCCTTCCTTCCTTCCTTCCTTCCTTCCTTCCTTCCTTCCTTTCTTCCTTCCTTCTTTCCTTCCTTCCTTCCACAAATATTAATTGCATGCCTATTACGGCACCAGGGTCTCAGCAGTGAAATCAACAAAGTCCCAGCTCTTATGAAGCTATCACTAACATACACTAGACATCCGAACCCCAGCTTTTGTGGGTTTTTTTTTTTAAGGTTTTACCCTTTAACTGAACCAGATGTCCTTCCCATAATTCCACACATTTCTTCTTACCCCACCCCCTTTCTGCCACCCTTTCTTCCCTCCAGAAAGTCATTTCTATTTATTCACAAACACAGATTCGAACATTTGTTCATCTGAAGTATATTACTCCCTGAATATTTCTGCCATTGGTTCTGAACCAGGCAGTGCAGTAGAACAAGTACGTCTGTGTAACATGTGCTTGTTCCCTTGCTTCGGTCTCTTCTGTTTTATATTTAATATGACATGTGGGAAATATGTCTTGGAGCAGGATGTTTACATGTACATATCTTGGGTAGATATGATTTGATGGGCAACACAGACATAAGCAATCAATCAACAAATATTTGTGGAGACATTTCTGAATACATAAAACAATGTCTTCATTCTCAAGAAGCATACCAAGCTTCCTGTGTGGGACGACTCACTAGACGTACCAGAGGCTTGCCCTCTCTGTTTAGTAATCTGACAAGAGGAGAAGGAAGGATCTTAAAGGTGACAGGCAAATTACCTTCTCTGGGAGTCCAAAGTCAGAATAATGACTATTTCAGAGTTAACAGTTTCCTATTAGGTTCTGTGTGTGTGTGTGTGTGTGTGTGTGTGTGTGTGTGTGTGTGTGTGTGTGANGATGCAAGAATAGGGCTAGTGGGTTCCTAGAAGAATAAACTTTTCACTGTTCATTGAAGATATCTCACTAGCTTTGGGCAGGATGAAAACAAAGTCAACTCTAGACAAAACCAACCAAAGGGAAGGTAGCCCTGTGAGTGCCCTTTTCTCCTTCGTTCCTCCTACTGCCCCTCAGTTAGACTTTCTCATCATCATGGCTTCATCAGCACCTATTCCCATCCTGCTGGATGTCCTGCCTCCTTACTAGTATATGAGGATGCAGCATTCATATCCACTTCAAACCTCCATTCATTAACAGGGTAGGTCCAGCTGCTCCTTTGTGGATAGGCCTTCCTTCCTCCTTGCTCCAGAATGTCCTGCCCCAAGCTGGTTGGTCAAAGGGAGCGGATGCTCTTCCCTGATAGAGAGTGAACATTGTCCATGTAAGGAGTTTACCAGTCTCTCCAACAACCATCCAAGCTCTTACTGTGCTTTCTCCACCACCAAATGTAGCCCCTTCTATCCAGGTTCCCTAACGTTGCTGGTAAATTTTAGCACATCAAGTAAATGATTCTATGCCAATCAGCCAATGGGAAAAGAGCCATGGAGCACCTAAACACTCATCTTCCACCTCTCTCAGGTGTCATCTGTGAATTATCACAACTTCTAAAGACAATGTCCCGAACTTTGTTCTCCAACGCAAAGAAATGACTCTGAGGGAAGGAATTTTAGGCAAGTACAAAGGATGGGAGATGCATTAGAACTGGAAGGACCTGCACTTCATACTATTACATATAGGTCATCCCCAACCCAGAACTAGCTCAACAAAAAAAAATTCAGTAAACTTCTTGCAAGCCCTCTTCTGCAAGAGAAAAAAATTAACATGTGCATATACTTAGTTTTCATGCTTTATAAATTTTCTGCCATAGTTTAAGTTGAAAAGGCTTTCATACAACTATAATGTGTATTTCTCCATGTTTCCAATAAAATCACCTCAGAGTTCAAAAAAAATTTTTAATAAAATGTTGGGGAAAATAAACTTAAGAATTAAATATCAATTGTTTGATCTTAAACCAAGGATATATTATTTTTCTTTGAACTCTTAAACCATCATTGAGTAACTGAGAGATAAAAATCAAAATAAAATAAAAATATTTTTGGCAATTCATAAGAGCTTATGTTTTGTTTTGAGCAACTGAAGATATAAACAGAAAATGTTATCCTGACCAAAAGACTGTGACCATTATTTATGAAAAAGTTGTTAGCAAAGGCATTTACCTTTGTTATATAGAATTTACCTGGTAGTTGCTGTAACTTGGTGGCTTAAAACAACAGAAATTTATTGTCTCACAGTTCTGGAGGCTAGAAATCTGAAATCAAGGTGTTGTCAGGATCGCACTACCTCTTAAACCTGTAGGGAAATGCTTGCTTCTTCTAGCTTCCGGTAATTTTCTGGCAATCTCTGGCATTCCTTGGCTTGTCGCTACACATTCCAACCTCTGCCTTCATCATCTGATGACAATCTCCTTGTGTCTCTGTATCTTCACATAGCCATCTTCTTATCAGGACACCAGTCATATGGGGTGAAGGGCCCATTCTATCCCAGTGGGACCTCGTTTAACTTAATAATGATATCTGCAATCATCCTATTTCCAAATAACGTCACATTCTGAGGTACTGGGGGTTAAGACTTCAACATATCCTTTTAGGGGGGACACAATTAAGCCCATAATATCTGGTGTCTGCAATTTTATTTGAGAATGACTTGGAAACCAGATCTTGTTCTCTGGAGAACCTGGCTACTCAGTTTAAACCAGTGATCCATCTTCAGAGCAGTGTCATCTATAGGCCACTGGGCTCCCCTTCAGAGTGGAATGAGTTGTAGAGGGATCATTGAATCAAGAATATGAACATCTGAGTTAGAAATTCAGCTCAGCCATCTAGCAGGTGTGAGACTTTAGGCTTGGTGTTTAATCTCTATCACCCTCTGTGTTAGGTTTTTCAGAAGTTTAGAAACACCTGTGTATTACAGACGGCAAAAGCTCCTAGCCTAGTTCTTTATTGTGAATATTATTTTTAATTTTAAACAAGAAAGTATATTACTTGTAAAATTAAAATATTTTGATGTAAAAAGCATAAGGCTCTATAATCTGTAAAGTACTCACAAATGAAAATATTATTACATTTAATAAATCATACCCAATGTCTTAAAAATATTGATATTCTTTCCAAAGTACTTACATTTCACTTGTGCAAATAAAGCATTGGAGGCAATTGTTCACAGCACTCTCACAGCTCCATATTCTCCCTCTTTCTTTTTCTTCCTTTTGCCTTTCACCTTTTTCATTTGTTCTTCTACTGCTTTTCTGCTGTTATTTCTCTTAGGGCTTCTTCTCTACTCAAGGGCATCCTAAAAGCACACAGGATGCTCTAATCCATATCTGTGCGCTTGACATAAGGTTCTACTTCATGTGTATGTGTGTGTGTGTGTGTGTGTGTGTGTGTGTGTGTGTGTGTGTGTGTGTGTACGCATGTGCCATGCAAGAACAGGACTAGTGAGTATTTAGAGAGATAAATGTTCACCTTTCCTCATGGTTATCTCTCCAGCTTTGGGCGGGATGAAAGTAAAGTCAAATCTAGGTAAAATCAAACTACAGGGAAAGATGGTCTTGTGAGCTTCCCAGCATTAAAACCAAAGGCCAGGCTGGCCGAGTGGCGCATTGGTTGGGAGCTGGCTTGGGAAGCCAGAGGGTTCCGATCCCACATGTGAGGGCCAGTAACACTGCCCTCTACAGCTAAGATGCTGAACAACAGCTCAACCTGGAGCTGGGCAGCCGTAGGTCGCCGGCGACGGCGTGGGCTGCAGTCCCTGTGGCAGTGGGTTGCCATGGGCTACCATGTGTAGCCAGCAGCCAGCGTGAGCGGCCGTCCAGAAGCCGGCGACTGATCTGCCTCGCCCGGGAAGAGCACAATGATGGTGCCAACTTGGGCCAGTGAAGCGACGTCCTCCACAACTAGACTGAAAAACAAAAGGACAGCAACTTGTCTGTTCCCCTTCCCCCAATTCACCAATAAAAATCTTTAAAAAGCAAAACAAAACAAAAAAACCAAAGGCCTAGAAAAGACTTACTAGCCAGGCCTGGATCATAGTCACACCTTAGAGTAGGCGTAAAAGGGCTCAGCTTCAACTAGATCCCATGGTTCCTGGCAGTGGGGAAGAGGAGCCAACAAGCAAAGACAGTGGATGTTTTATGTATACCTGCTGTGAGAATCACACTCATTTAATCCACATACATCTATTCACCCAGCAAACATTTACTAAGCATGTACTACATGCCAAGCACCAAAAAGACAAAGTTTACTAAAGAAAAAAGATCTACTCGCTAGGGGTTCACAGGTTAGTGAAAGAGAGAAAAATAGAAAACAATAAGAAATCAATAAGAGTATCATTTTCATTCACATGTTACAGAAAAAAGAGAAGGAGACATCTAAGTCTGCCTGGGTCGTCTGTTCTATTTCACTACCATGTCTCACTTAGATAGATCAGAACTAGGTAAATTCTTTCTCTAAAGGTCCAGATAGTAGGTATTTTCAGCTTTGTGGGTTAACTGTCTCTGTCACCACTACTCAACTCTGCCTTAGTAGCCTGAAAGCAACCATACACAATATGTAAACAAAGGTGTTTGGCTATGATCTAATAAAACTTTATTAATGGAAACCAAACTTTGAATTTCATTTAATTTTTCATGTGTCATGGGATATATTTTTCTTTTGATTTTTTTCAACCATTCAAAAATGTAAAACATGTAAAAACCATGCTTAGATCGCAGGCTGTACAAAAACAGTGGATCAGATTTGGCCCAGGGGCCACAGTTCGCTGATCCCTGACCTAGATTTTTGCCACAATCCCTGCCCCTCCAATCCATTCCCCATACTGCAGCCAGAGGTGTCCTTCTAAAACCAAATCTTATCATGCCACACTTCTGTCTCCATGACTTTTCATTGCCTTCAGGATGAATTCCAAATGTCTTGATGATTGTTTATAAGATTCATCACAATCCCCTGTTGAGCCATTTTAATTTCCTTTAACAAGCCATGCATTTATGTTCTCTGCTCCCATTCTGTATCACCTAAATAATTCCTACTCATTCTTCTACCTATTTCCTCCTCCAGGAAGCCTTCCCTAAAGTCTGCCCCAGGCCTGGGTTAGGTGTCCTTCTGCAGTGTTTTGATATTGCCTCACACTGCAGCATTTATTGTACTACTACTATTATTATTATTATTATTATTACATATTGTTATACTATTATTATAATTTCCTGTTTGCTAGCCTCTATCTTCAAGTTTGATAAGCACACCCTTAAGACTATAGGTTTCTCATGTATATCCACAGTTTCTAAATCAAGATCTGGCATAAAGTAAGAGCTCAATAAACATTTATTGAACAAATGAACAAATATTGGAAAGGGGTGATCTGAGGAGGCTTCACAGAGGAGGTGTTCCCTGAGTTGAATCTTAAAGGATGACTAATACTCTAATTTTGACAGGAAGTGATAGGTATCTTCAAGCAGAGTGACAGCTACATCAGACATGAAAGCGGAAGAGAGGATTTGTGGAACTCCAGGTAGTTCGCGATGGCTGGAGTGCTTGTTGTCTGTTGGAAAATGATGTGAAATGAGACAAAGGAGATAGCCTGAACTTGTAGGCTAAGATAAGGAATTCAGTCTTAACTCTTCAGGCAATAGGGAGTTTCAGAAAAACAAAGTTTGTTAGAGTCACATTTTAGAAATTTCACTTAGATCTCATTGCCCATGTAGATAGTCTAGATCCAATTAAAGCATCTGGGATAAAATAGAGAAGATCATTTTGGCAGTAGAGGTTACTGGAGTTTGATACGAACTTCACATTAGGAAATAAATTCGGAGTCTGCAACAATAGTTCATGTAAGAAATAAAGACCATGGTAATTGAGGAAATGTTAGTGAAAACACAGTGGAAGTGTATATTTGAAACTCGGGAAAAATGTCCGGATTGGATATACAGAATTAGAAGAAGTCACAGCCTATAGATATATGCTGTTTGATTCTCTAGCCCACATGTGGCATTTAAATTTGAATTTAAATAAATTAAATGGGTGAAGCAGGTCAAAAGGTGCAAACTTCCAGTTATAAATAAATAAATCATGGAGATATAATGTACAGCATGGTGACTATAATTAATAATACTGTCTTGTAAAAAATAAGTAAGTAAATAGAACATAAAATTCAACTCATTGGTCAGACAAGCTACAGTTCATGTGATCATTAGCCACATGCAGCTAATGGCTACTCTATTTGATAGTCCAGAATCATAGAACATTTTCATTACTGTAGAAAGTTCTATTTGACAACATTACATTGACTGTAGTTGACATTGTAGCTAAAGTCAAGATTATCCAGGGAGGCGGCGGCCGAGTTGGTTAAGAGTTTGCTTAAGAGCACGAGCTCTGAGCCACAGGGTCATCGGTTTGTTTCCCACATGGGCCAGTGAGCTGCACCCGAGCTGAGCTGCCACTGAGCTGCCAACAGGTGGCAGGATGGCCCAGCTGGTGAGAGCACCGTGCTCCTAACAACAAGGTTGCCTGTTTGAGATGGTGGGCTACACCTGCCCACAACTAAAGACTGAACTTGGCACCTTGAGCTGAGCTGCAGTCCAGGTGGCTGAGGAGATAGCGAGTGCGCTCTTAACAACAAGGCTGCCGGTTCAACTCCCGCATGCCTCCCAGATAGCTCAGGAGATAGAACACATGCTCTTTATAACTAGGCTACCGGTTAGACTCCTGCATGGAATCGTGGCTATGCCCACCCGCAACTAAGATTAAACACAGCATCTTGAGCTGAGTGGAGCGACTGGACTTGGAGTTGAGCTAGCTGTGCCCTCCACAACTAAGATTGAAGAAACAACTTGGCTGTTCCCCTTCCCCAATTCCCCAACACTGTTCCCCTCCCCTTATTCCCCAATAAAATCTTTAAAAAAAAAGATTGTCCAGGGAGTTCCTCAAAAAGTTAAATATATAACTACCATATGACCCAGGAATTCCACTGCTAGGTATATAGCCAAAAGAATTGAAAGCAGGGACTTGAAGGGATATTTGTATACCAAGCAACATTATTCACAATAGCCGAAAAGTGAAAGCTACCTAAAAGTCCATTAACAGATAAATGGATAAACAAAATGTAGTATATACATACAATGGAATAGTACTTAGCCATGAAACGAAATGAAATTTTTACATATCTTACCACATGGATAGACTTTGAAAAACTTACGCTAAGTGAAATAAGCAAGACACAGGACAAATATTGTATAATTTCACGTATAGCAGCTACCTAGAGTAATCAAATTCAGAAAGAAAGAATAGTGATTACGGGGGACTAGGGGAAGTGGGGAGGGGGCAGTTTATTGTTTAGCAGGTATGAAGTTTCTGTTGGGGATAATAAAAAAGTTTTGGGTATAGATAGTGGCGATGTTTATGCAACATTCTGAATGTATTTAATGCCACTGAATTGTACACTTACAAGTGGTTGAAATGATAAATATTATGCTTGTATATTTTATTATAATAATAATAATAATAATAATAATAAAGATCGAGAGGAAATTTTTAAGAGAATAAAGAAGAAAATGATGCCACCAAGGAGATCCAGAAAGTTAGGGGGCAGAATGGGCAACAAGAGGGAAACCAAGGTGGAAGAGAAAAAGCATCATTCTTCCATCTCTCCTTACCCCCATGTGAAGACAGGAAGAATATCTATTGGGCTGTCAGAAAAGTCACCATGGGCAATATTTACAACAAAACTTGGTGACAAGTAGCCCTACAAATTCCAAAAAAATGAATGACTGGGGACAAACCACCAGTTGCCACAAGGGCTGTGCGGTATCAGCACCTGTATATGAGGAAGGAGGAAAGAATTGGGTGGTACCTGTTGGACCAAAGAACAGGAGAAGCCCCACAGAGCCAACCGATCTTCGCTGGGATGCAAGTAGGCTGATGTGGGAATGGCAGTTGAAACTGAGAGGAATTTTGCTCTCCAGGAGCAGGTGAGATCAAGGAACTATGGCTGCCTCACTGCTATCTTCAGATTTACCTTTACTTTCCTTTTAAACATCAGTTTTGAACCCACCACATTAGATTGTCATCGAAATGATGCCATGTAGGCAAACATTTCCCCAAATGTTAAAGGAAAGGAAAGCTATAAGCTATTTTCTTTCCAGTTTCTCAGAAAGAACTTGAAAATGCAAGCTGAAGAAGAGAAGTAGAATCAAGATGCTCAATTCACTTGGGCAACGATTAGAAAGAGATCTGCAATAGGAGGAAGCCGAGGAAAGCAAACTGCCTTTTCATAGTTGGTGGTCGGGTTGTAGCTCCTTCTTGTGGCTTTTAAATAGGGAACGTCGTTGGCAGAGCATGACGAATGGCTCGTTACTAAATCCACACATTTGTTCTGTTTGGTTTTCTGAATCTGTATTTTTTGTTACACTAAGGATGTTTCCAAAAGGCAAGGAAACACACACTTTTGAGATAGCACCTTTCTTTTCCATCCAGTATATTTTGTCTGAACCATATCACTAGTTAACTGAGCAGAAAGAGCTTTAGTAGAAGAGGTAAATTGCAATCACCATGAAGTCTAAATAAATAGGCTAACATTGGTAACATTAGTTGCTCAAAAGATATTACATACAAGGGAATTTTCTATGCCATAGTTGCCTAAGAAGGAGATTTTGAGGGCAGGGATTGCAAGGTCATGGATGCCTATGTGGCAATGTTTCTCCAAGTGTGCTCTTTGGACCACCTGCATCACAATTATCCTGCTTATCATGCAGACTCCTGGGCTCTAACCAGAGATTCAAATTCAGGAGATGTGTCATTGAGAGTTTCTATGCCGGAAGCTCATCCTAGTTTTATTTTTAAACACAGAAGCTCTGTCCAAATAGTAACTTCCTGGTCAAAGAACTGAAGACAAGAAACTCTACACTGGTATCGAAACCACTATCTATAATAACTACAATGGTCCATTTTCTAGGATAAGCACCTAGACATTTTGTTATTAGTGTTTGATGTGGTGATGGCTTAAGGACATGCTCCTCTTTCTCCCTAACCAGGAGATAAACTAGAGAATGTTATTTCTGTGTGGGCAGCTGCACTATAAAAGCCTTAGAATCTTAAACTAGTCTTCTCCATACCCTAGAATTTAAAACTATAGGCTCGAACTCCAATGTGGCAACCAGATTGGGCTAAACTAAATTAGGGGCACAATTTAAACTTTAGATGTTTCAAAGGCATTCTGGGCTTGTGAGCAGTTTCCTTAATCTCCTTTACCTACCATTTTTCCATCTGAAGATTTAATATTGAATTCCCACACCACCGTTTACTAGCATCGCTTCTTGGGAGTTATTTATATACATCTTTTGGATGTTGACAAAATTGTATTTCAAAATTTAAAATGAAGACTTTTAGGGAAGATTGTAACATTACATTTTATATGTAGTATGTATGCGCCTGTGTGTGTGTGTGTGTGTGTGTGTGTGTGTGTGTTGTGTGAGTAGGAATTCAGAGCTTACGATAACTGGCAGGATGAAAAGAGGCAGGAAGATTAGAAACACCCATCAAGGCCTTTAGGAATAGGAGTGGCCATTCTTGCCGTGGCAATGAGAAATAAGGGGAAGAAGTCCAAAATCATACAGCTGACTCTGGCCCTCTGTCTCTAGTGCTCAAAAATATTACCTGCAGGGACTTGTTAAGTGAGATTCTTGGGCTCTGCTTCAAAGGAATCTGATTCATTAGGTTGGGGAAGGGCTCAGGAATCTGCATTTCTATAAGCTCTTTAGGTGAGTCTGTGCCAAGTAGTCAGTAAGTCATACTTTAAAAAATCTTAAACAGGGGCTATCTGGCCCAAGTTGGCAATTAGTATCATTGGTGTCCAGCAAGGAATGGTAGCTTGGCAGCAATACACAAGGTGAATAGCAGCTAAGAGGTTTGAAGGTTCCGGTAGGCAGGCTAACAGGCTGTATTAGTTTCCTATGGCTGCCATAATAAATTACCACAAACCGGTTAACTAAAAACAAACAAAATTTATTCTATCACAAGTCTGGACGTCCAAAATCAAGGTGGCAGGGCTCTAGGGAAGGTTCTGTTCCTTGCCTCTTCCAGCAGCTGGTGGCTGTCAGCATCCATTTACTTGTTGCTGCTCCATATAACCTCTGCTTCCGTCTTCACATGACCTTCCCCGTCTCTGTGTGTCTTCCTGGTTGTCTCTGATAAGGACATTTGTCATGGGCTTTAGATAATCCAGAATGATTTTATCCTGGATTCTTTTTTTTTTTTTAAATATTTTATTGGGGAATTGGGGGAGGGGAACAGCCAAGTTGTTCTTCAATCTTCGTTGTGGAGGGCGCCAGTCACCATCTGGCAGCCCATCTGCCCATCGGCAGCTTGTGGCCTCTAAGCTCAAGGTGCCGAGTTCAGTCTTAGTTGCAGGTGGGCGAAACCACCATCCCATGGGGGAGTCAAACCCGGCAGCCTTGCTAAGAGCACACGCCCTATGCACTGAGCCATCCATGCGGCAGCTCAGCTCAAGTGCTGAGTTCAGTCTTAGTTGCGGGTGGGCGTAGCCCACCATCAAACAGGCAATCTTGTTGTTACACCAGCTGAGCCATCCTGCCACCTGTTGGCAGCTCAGCGACAGCTCACCTTGGGCACAGCATCACTGGCCCATGTGGGAATCGAATCAGCGGCCCTGTTGCTCAGAGCTCATGCTCTTAAGCCAACTCTTAACCAACTGAGCCACTCGGCCGGCCTACCTCTGGATTCTTAATTTAGTTACATCTGCAAAGACCCTTTTTCTAAATAAGGTAACAATCACAGGTTCTGGAGATTAAGGTCACAATCACACATTCTGGAGATTAAGGCTTTTATGTATTTAGTGGGGGCACTGTTCACCAAACTACATAGGCCAATTCTGGGACAACTAGCTTCTTTGGGCCACTGTCAGAGCAAGGGAAAGAGGGGGTGCGGGTGGTAATTGGCAAGAACAGTCTGTCTCTAGTGCTAGAACAGTCTAACCTTTCAGGGAAGGTCAGAAGGACTCAGATTTAGGAAGCAGCCAAAAGCCGGCCACTAATAGATGAGCAAGTTAGAGTAACATAAGCAGCAGAGCTGACTTTATTACCCCGAGCTCTGAGTCAGGGTTCTATAATCCCAGCTAACCAGAACACAACCGTTTTCTTACTCTCAGATGAAGCTAAACTGCCACAGCAAGTGGATATCCAGGGGCAGCAGAAAGATTACAGAGACTGGGAGTCAGATTGGACTACAAAGAGATGCAAGGCACAACTACACAAATAATTAGAATCATAAACAGCTGCTACTTACTGAGCACCTGCTACATGCCTGGCACTTTGCATTTATTAATGCTTCTTTTCATCATAACCTTTCCATATGGGTCCCTATTTAACATACGAGGAAACAGGATTTTAAAGATTAACGTTATATAGCTAGTAAGTGGCACAGCCAGAATTTAAACCCAGATTACTCTGGCTACAAAGCCCATTATCTTTCTACTAAAGTATGCCACCTCTCCACAAATTGACAGCCTACCTCAAACTTTAGTATCTTGTCTTCCAACACCTCCTCTTCTGTCTTTGAACCCTTCCCTCCAACTCTTCATCCTGGGATTCACTAGATATAAAAGGTCAAAACATGTTTCTCAGCCAAATACCCTACATTAAAAAATATAACTTGGCTAAGGTAGGAGGGTAAATATTTCAAAGTTTTCTAAATCAGAATCATGGATGTGGATCTGGATTATGAATACTCCCCTATGGCTGTGTCCTAGGTATCTTACTGCAATCACTTGTGGAAGCTCTAGCAGGGATCCTGTACACAGTTCCAAGTCCTAAATGTGTCTCTAATCTGAAGAGGCAGGTCTATAATGGCTGTATGTTGCAGCAACCCTCACCCACAACCCTCACCACCACCAAATGCATGCTACCAGTGACATTCTGCAGGTGGTACTAAGCAGTTACAGTACTAGTTTTCTCCATAGTGACCCACAGTGGAAAGCAACATTAATGGAACTGTATCAAGGAAGTTGCTGATACATAGCCTCTAGACCAACCAGGAATTGATGTACCACATAAACTGCCCTAAAGTTAATGTCAGTTCTATGATAAATGTTTGGGTCAACAATTGTTTGGGTACTAGACCGTGGATCCTCAACTAGCTTGAACGTAAGACCAAAATATTCTGCCTGGTGTAAGACTTAACAGTATGTTTAGCTCATTCCGTTTCAGACAAAGTAACAGGGCCCCAGACCTGTTACTATTAGGGAGTCTGAGCCTGAACTGACCCATCTTTTCAGGCCTTTCATAAAACTGGGTATATGAGTTTTGGGGGGAAATTATCATTAATAATGATAATAATAAAGTCTTGGGAAAGGGCTTGATGTATTGCGATCCTCATCACCCAGTGAGCACCAGCTCAGCAGCTATTTTGTGCAGTTCTCAGTGATTGGAACCGTATAGGATGACGGGAACCGTATAGGATGACCTGAGCCGTACACCTTTCCCCACATTCCTGCAGGGGTCCATTTTCCTGCTCAGTCTCACAGGAGCAATCTTCAATTTTAAGAACTATGAATACTGGCACCCATACAGATGTCAATTTAACAATAATTTAATATTTTTCTCATGACAATTTCTAGGTTAGTAAAAAAATTCTTTTAAAATATTTTGGAATAAGTTTGGGTCGTCGTGTTTGCTTCTAGTCAGGTAACTTGCTAGGAAACCGAGATTGTGAAGTGCTGATGCCAGTACGTGCAGCAGGGTTGGTTGGGAGCAAGACGTCATCGCGGGAAGTGTGTGCTTCTTCGGATTACTGCTTGGCAGATTAGAAACCGGCAGATCAGTCCTACGTTAGCCCTGATTAACTGCCCTGGGTGTTTGCTCGAGTCAGACCAATATTGTGGTGAGATTTTACTCGACAAAACATTCAGAGTTAATTTTTACTTTAAACCCAATCCAGACTAATAATGAAGCTACCAGGAATGATCTGGAATGTTAACTAAATGGTGCCCGCTATCACGTCAGTCCAACCCTCTGCCCCCACGAAACTGTCTGCCCACATGCTTCTGTCTATCAGCCTCGGCCTCCGGATCAGCTCTCGCCGCGGCATTGGTTGGATTTCAGGAAGGGAGAAACCCATGATTTAAAGGGCTCGGCTTCCACCTGCCAGGCATCGTCCGCATGGTCCAACTTGCCTTTGGCACAGATTTGGGAGAATCTCCGGTTGTTGTTCATTTATTACACTAACTGGTCAAAGGAAAGAGAGTTCCCAAAGATGTCCCCTTGGTCACCTTGACAATTTCCAAAAGCGAAACTTGGGCTCTAGATTGGATCGACACTGAGTCTGCGGGGCGCGGAGTCCCTGCCCAGGTCAGCAGCGCCCGCCCGGCTGGTGGGCGGGGACTTGGGCGGAGCTAGTACCGGGCGTGGTCTTCCGTGGGAGAGAAAAGGCTTTGCCCCACCTCCTAAAACTCCCTTTCCCAATCAAGGCGGCCTATGCAAATAGCACCCCCGTCGCCCCGGTAACCATGATGCATGGCAGCCAATGGTAGCCACCAAGTCCCGGTCCTCCTCTACGATTGGGACTGAAGTAAGGAGATAGAGGCCCAATGGGCTGTGGGAACGGTCCTCGGCGGGCTGAGGGGCGGGGATATGCAAATATGGTTTGAAAAGCCGGCGGGAAATCTGAGTTTCGCGGGAGGACCTTGGCGCGTAAACCGTATCCCTTCATTCATTGTCAGCAGCAGCTTCCTGGAGCCATTTTTCAGCTGCCGGCCGCAGCACCCGGGCTGCTGCCGCCGCCTCGCAATCCGTTGCATCGGCCGCCCCCGACGCCTCCAGCCCCCCTCGGGGCCCGATATCCGTGCGGCCCGGACCCTCCTCTCTCCAGAGCCCCGATTATTTTTGGCCCCCGGGGCCCGTGCGGTGCCGAAAAATAAAAAGAAAAGAGAGAGAAGGGGCTCGGAAGCGCCGGGCGGCGGGGAGGAGAGAAGGAGAGACTTGGAAACTCCGACTGCAAATAATAAAGAAATTGAAAACAATACATTAATATACCATAGCAATAAAAAGAGCAGGACCGAGAGATGAGAAAGGGGATCCAGCCCGCCCTGGAGCAGTACCTGGTGACCGCCGGGGGTGGGGAGGGGGCGACAGTCGCCGCCGCCGCTGCAGCCTCCATGGACAAAAGGGCACTGCTAGCCAGCCCCGGCTTCGCCGCCGCCGCCGCCGCTGCCGCCGCCCCGGGCGCGTACATCCAGATCCTCACCTCGAACACTTCCACCACCTCCTGTTCCTCCTCCCTCCATAGCGGCGCCGTCGCCGCCGGCCCCCACCTCCCCAGTGTCCCCGGCGCGGAGCAGACCGCCGGCAGCCTCCTCTACACCACGCCGCACGGACCCTCCAGCAGAGCCGGGCTGCTGCAGCAGCCACCAGCGCTGGGACGCGGCGGCAGCAGCGGCGGCGGCCCTCCGGTAATGCCCTCCGGTTCCCAGCGTCCCCAGCCCAGGCGGAGGGTGGGCGCGCTTCCCCGGGAGAGCGCTGGCCGAATACCGTGGGCCTCAGGGCTGCCCCTCCAACGAGGGTTTATTGTTAGACTTGTGCGCTCCCCTCAGCGCCCCTGGGGTTGGGGGACTCCCCCGGGCGCGCGGGGTAGTGGGGATCGCCTTGGCGCGAACCACATCAAACACTCTGAAACTTTTCGCGCCCCCCCCTTCTTTTCCTGCACTTTTCCCTACCCCCATTCTCCCCTCCCCTCCAACTCGAAGCTTCCTCTTTCTCCGGCGTAGGATGGGGTCACGCCCCGGATGGAGAAGGGGGTGGGGGAGGGAGTAGTGAACTGGGGAGTGGGGGACACTGGGGGGCGGTGGAAACCCGGGCACTCTTGGGCTCATCATACCCCACCGGCCTCGGAGGCCCGTTGGTGGCCAGGGGTCCCTAAGGCGTGCTCGGAGCGCAGGAGCTCTGCCACCCAGTGCTTGTCACATTTTGGATCTGTAACTCCGGGCAACAAAGGGGCTGGGGGCAGCGGAGGGGGATGTGTTGGGAGGTGATGGAGCTGGTAGTCAGGTGGGCGTGGGCTGTCTGGGGGTGAGGGGCTAGCCGGCTGGCGTCCCGGCCTGGGCGCATCCTGACGGTGGCAGTGGCGGCGCCCGCGTGGCCCGAGTGCCCGGGCCTTCCTCGCCCGGCCCCGGGCCTGCCCTTGACCCGCCTCTCCCCTTACCCCTTCCTTCTCCGCCCTATCCCCCTCCCCGCCCCCCGGCGACGGAGGGCGGGTGCAGCCGTGTTCCCGTCCCGTCGCCCGGGTCTGTCCCTCTCCCCGGGACCCGCCGGTGACGTTTCGCACACGTGCGCGGAGGACGCGCCTGTGACTGGGGAGGAGGCGGCGGCGGGAGGGGGCGCTGGAGGGGGAGAGGGGGCACCCACTTCCTCCTGCTCGCCGGCTCCCTGGCCTGGGACCGTCCCGGCGCCCTCGCACCCGCCCCCGGCACGGCCACCCTCCCTCTCCTCTCTCCACCCGCCTGCGGGCGCTCGCCCTCGCCCGGCGCCGCCGGTCTGCTCGGCCCTCCCGGCCCCTCTCCAGCAGCCCCCCCCCACCACCTCCCCCGGAGCCAGGCTGGTTTCGGAAATGCCCTTACAGCAGCAGGTTAGTGACCTGGACCGCGCGGGGGCCAAGGCGGGGGCACCAGATTTTGTTGGGGGCTGGAGCCGAGGGGGTAGGCGGTTGAGCGAGGTTTTGGAGTGGTAACGGGGGGTTGGGTGCTTGAGGGAAATGAGTAAGCAAGAAAAATCTAACTAAGTAAATGCCCCGGCCTCTGGTTCTAGGAACCTCGGGGTGCGAGTGTCCGCCGCAGGGGGTGGGTTTAGTGTTTACGAGTATTTTTTTTCCTAAGGGGGCCGGTGGATGGGCGATTGAAAACCAGAGGGGGCTTCTCGCCAATGGCCGAGTTGAGCTCTGTTTTCTGTCTTCCTTTCCTTGTGCTAGAGGGGGAGGGGGCGGGTCAGAGGGTTGGGTGTCCGTAGGATTCCCAGGCCACCCGCCACCCCCTCCCTTTGTCCCTGTAATTTATAAAGCGCCTTTGAGAGATGATTTGGGTCAGTATGCGGCTTCTCTTTTTGTTGATACTAGAAAGAAGTGTGGCCCGGAGCCCCCCCCACCCCTTCTCCTTTTCTCTCCTTCATTCCCTTCCTCCATGCCTCCTGTCTTCACCCTCGTGGTCAGGCTTGGCCCCCATGAGGCTAGAAACGAACCAGACTCCTTTAGATAAATGGTTGGTTGATAATACCAATCGTTGACCTCACCTTGTCTCAGCTCCATAATGGGTTTATTTTTTGGAGGATCAAAATTTTGCAGGGGTCTTTAAGAAGGTCAGTAGATAGGCATGCTTCGGGAAATGAGATGGATTTTGTAATAATGACAATTTTTATTTCCGTACTTTTCCCAATTCCTCCCCGGGTTGGTTCTTAACGGCCTTACAGCCCCAGAGATACTTGCTGGGGATGTGTGATAGTCTCAAAGAAGGTAGGTGATCGTTTTATGGTTTTTTGGGGGTTTTTTTAGTGA
The DNA here is from genome assembly GCF_001890085.2 of Hipposideros armiger. Taxonomy (NCBI): domain Eukaryota; kingdom Metazoa; phylum Chordata; class Mammalia; order Chiroptera; family Hipposideridae; genus Hipposideros; species Hipposideros armiger. The sequence continues at coordinate 3,821,931 of NW_017731400.1, read as the reverse complement.
CTAGGGTCTGCCAGCAGGGGGGAAACTGTACTGTACCTGCTTATACATACAGTATTCAGTGTGCTAGATTCTCAGTCACAGGAATAGTCCATGCTTTATTAGCATTAAATACTACTGACTTGACCTAAACATTCTTGGACATATTTTAAGCATATTTGTCCCCTACACAATTATTACTATATCATAAACCTAATCTGAAACAACCAGCTATTGACATACTTCTTGGATTGGATTCAGATTTATGGGAGGGTAGTTTTGATAATAGGAATTTGTGAGACCACCAGATTGCCTTTTTTTTTTTTTTCCTTTGGAATCTTAGCCTGCTTGTTGAGCCAGGTCTCCCAAACTGTCTAGCCAAACTTATATGTAGTTCATTGTATTTAAAGTATAAAAAATTACCCTCACCACCTTCCAAGTTATTTCAGAACCTTGTCCTCCTTGCCATGAGAATATAATTCCAAAGTCATGAGCCCTGAGTATCAAGTTTGACTTCTTTGTTATCAAAATTATATTAGACTTCTGTTTAAGTCTTGAAATTTATTGATATTCTTTCCCTAAGCAGTAACCACAAGCATGGGGGCAGCTAAGTAATTGGCTGCACAAAGAGACCATTTAAATACTTTGTGTCCAAGAAGTAGTTGAGAACTTGTGTTCAGGTGGCAGAAGTAGTTGAGAACTTGTGTTCAGGTGGCCAGAGTTGCAGACCCCCACCTGGTTCTTACTAGATGTTCTGTCTCAAGGACATCTAAGAACTTAACCACCTTTTTTTACATGAGAAAAAAATAACACGAGTACTATCTTACTAGCTGATTGCCTCTCATTTACAAGTTGTATGATCTTAGGCAAATACGAGTAATGTCTCAAAACAGTTTCCTCGCCTATTACATAGGAACAGTAACACCACTAACTTGAAGGTTCTTTTTAAAAGAGTTAAATATGCTGATGCATGTAAAACACTTAGCACAGTGCCTGGCAAATAGTCACCCAGTAAAATGAGCATGCAGAAATGTTATTTTTTATAACTTAGAGAAATAGTGTAAGACCACATGTACAGCTCTCCCTTTATTTACATATATGAGCAAAATGTTTAAAAGTTTTCTAACTAATTGATTTAGGTTTTTAAATCTATAAAACATTGCTATCCTAACACTGGAACTGTTAGGAACATGTCAGTGTGACAGGCCTATGTAGAGATGGTGGTGCTGAGCGGCCGAACATGAGCTTGTGCCTTGCATTGTGACAAATTTAGAGCAACTCATCCTCACTCCACTTTTTTGCCTGAGTTCACTCCACCCATGACTCATGGACCTGCCAACTTTTAGGTATATCTATGCCCAGTGACTTTTGTAGAGCTGAACTCTCAGTTGTCACCAAGTCAGAGACATGGACTAGATAACCTCAGTTTTAGATGGTGAACTGTTGGAAAGGGAAGCACACTAGAGAAATTAGCTAGAAGTGCTGTTTTCTGGAACAGAAAGGGCTTCTTCATGTTTTGCCTTTTCTAGAAGAAGCTAAAATTATTTCATTCTACTTCTAGAAAATTTGGGCTCCAGTAATGTAAGAGACAATGGACTGTTACATCTGATTTCATTTAATCCAGTCATAGCAACCCACTGATTATACTTTGGAAAAGAACTCACAATGCTTGAAATTTCCCTGTAAGAATGGAGGAACCCTAGGTGCTATAGCTGGGTCTGCTTTTTTCCTATACAAGTATAAAAGAAGAAAAATGCTGGGTTCCTGTGGTTCTGTACTCAATCTTGCTTCTGCTGAGATATATAGTCTATGCCAAGTTTAAGCTAGGAGAGACTATTTAGTCACTACATACCTCAACATGGGAGTTTTAACATAATGCAGTGCCCAGACTTGGGCAGTACAAATAGCTCAGTGCCATGATCAGTACCAAGGGCGCCCCTCTAATCATCCTCTGAAACAAAGCACCCTTAAATGTGGCACCGTGAGGTAAGGAACTCAAGCTTGCGAACAGGAAAGGATTTTTTTGTTTTGTTTTTCTATAAATCATCACCTTGTATAATACTTGGAAGAGTAGATTGTGAGATTAATGTGCTGTGTAAAGGTAACTTGAAAACAGAAAATAATACTCTAAGCTTAGACATGACTAACAGCACCTAGAGATTGAAAGACTTTGGGGAAAAGTTGCTTATATTCTCATTTCCCAGAGGTACAATATAGTTTTCTTTTAACTCTTGGGTCTTTATTGCCATCCCCAAAGATACCTTTAACCCCTTTCCAACGAACTTGGACCCTTTTGGCAAAGCTTCAAATATTCAGTTAACTTCCTGGCTGTTTTTTTAATTTAATGTGATTTACATGTATTCCATGTGTATCTCCAGTTTACATCCACGTCCCCAGGCTAACCAATTCTCATTCTTTTTTAACCATCTACTTTCTACAAACATCTTAAATTAGAATGAGTGAAAAATCAACAATTGCCTATGCTCATCGAATCAAGTCCCTCATGGATTCCCATGAAACCATCCCAAATAGTGCAAGGTAAAAAAGATTTCAATTCTTATCAGATTCTGTTTCATTTTGTTACTTTGAGAGGACCTTCCCTGAATTCTTGGAGGTACTAAGCATGTGGTTTAATGCATATTTTCATGCTTGTTAGCAGCTTAAAATAGTGTTTTCAGGGACTGTATTTACAATTGCTAAGAAGCATTTTCTACTAATCATTTTTTCATGGGACTAAGAAGGGAAGATAACTGGGAAAGCAGTAAATATAGGAAACCACTAATGGTATCTCCTTCCTCCTACTCTGATCCTCTCTTTGGCTTCAAAGAGTGACTTGGAAAATGTATCTTACACAATAAAAGACACACAGCAGAGGTACAAAAAAGCAACAGTTACAATGGAATGGGAAACTTGGAGTGAGAAGATGGGGATTAATGTAGAGGGATAATACACATAGCTTTTGCTTCAGTAAGAAAGAAATTGGTTTATTTTCTGTTTGCACTTTTGCTTCAAGACACTCTCCCCCCAAAACAGTGTGCCTTTAGAACTCAAAGAATGTGTTAAGTTACAGGAATGCATTCTCTGTCTCCCCCAAACCTTAACTGGGGGGTCAGTCTTATGACCAGGGTGGCCACAATTGTCTACAACTTGACTAAACAAGAGGAGATAAAGCCCACTGGTTGCCAGATTGTATCAGAAAGCCCTGGCACTTTGCTGGAGAACTTGTGGGAAGCCAACCACTGCTTTGCTTTGTAAACTAAGGCAACTGTTTATGTTGGTGGGAGGTTGATAGTGCGAATTGACAGTTGAAGGAATAGGGAGCCCATTAAAAGGATAAACAGTTGACTTTAGTCTGCTTTCTGTTACTGTACCTCATCTCTCTGGGGCCATTTGTAGTGTCCAGGCACCTTTCTTAGAACTCGATAGCCCCCAAGAACAATACTTAAGGTTAGCATAGGCAATAATTGATATTTCCGATGGTCTTTGAATCAACATTTGAGAGCTGTAAAGGAACAGAAGAATCATGTGTGACCCAATTCCCTTCCCTTTGCATTAGAGGAAATCAAGACCCAATGCAGTTACGTTATTTGCCCAAGGTCACAAGCTAGCTAGTGGCAAAGCCAGAACTGAAACTGGAGACTTGAATTCTTAGAAGCAGTCTCATTCACCAGGAGAAAGTTAACTATGGCTCCTGTGCCCTACATGGGAAAATTGGGATGTATAGAATACAGTTTAGGTTGCCTTCAGGAGCCGTTACATTTTTTTAGAAATGTACACATACAGTATACTTTAAACAGTTGGTTTTCTAGTAATTCATTCTGAAAAATACAGAATAAGCAAAGCTACTTTAGATGTTAAATGAACGGGCATTTCTTCAAATGGAAGGAATGACTGACATACAACAGGATAGTCTTTTTAAAGCTTTCTTTGTTATTTGCAAACTTCATTGTTTTCTATGGAAATGACATTTCTGGTGCTCAAAAAGGGAAACATACACTTCACGGAGAATAGACCCTAAAAGGATTTTTGGCGCTTTCTCTTCAGGAGAGTGGCACAGCGTGGCTCTGGAATTGGAGGTTTTATCCTGGGCCATCCACCTCCTGCGTGACTTGTGGGGTTCAGAGGGCCCTGGGCCCTTGCCCTCCAACTTTAGACTAGGTGCTCTTCCTCCAGGAAGATTTCTGGTTTAACCAAGTGGCTGATCAATTAACCCAAGAGGAAATCCCATCCCCTAAAAGCCAGAACTTAATTTCCTTAAAATGTCTTTTTTTTTTACTTGTGGAACTGAGAAAGCTTAAAAATAGAATCACTTCAAGCCCTGAAGCCTAAAAGGGAAACACAACCCAAGGTGGCTGTAGTTCACCAGCTCACTAGGGGCAGAGATACATGGCTGGTCTAACCCGCAAACCAGAAAGGTGCCATGTGCAGGTCTGGTCCGACAGCCACTGAGCAGCGAGTAGCAGCTGGTGAGAGCTGTAGTTAGCAGTGAAGCTGGTTTCCCCTGGAAGATTTTTTGGTGGATAGAGTCCATCTTTCGGGGAGTGGAAAAGCAAAATGCCCTTGTTTCCTCCTAGCCAGCTCGTGCCTGGCCGCCCTGGAGATCCTTTTGGCGCCTCCAGCATGCTCTTGACAGGCTGCTTGAGAAGGGCTTCTCCCTGCTGTTTTCAGGAACCTGAATGTTGTGGCTCTGCATACTGAGAAGTGAACTCAGAGCCTATAGATTTCACCTCTGCTTTGCCCTTCTCCATTTCTGATGCCTTGAGGCTCCAGGAATATACCGGAGCAGTGGCCCTTGAGAGCCCCACACCATCCCTTGAGAGCCTTGCTGGGTCTGGAAGCCCATAGGAAAGGGGCAGACTCATCCACACGCTCGGCCTAAAAGGTGAAGTGAACGGCAGCTGAGTGAGTATAAGAGTAAGACGATGGCGCCTAGAGCCTGAGTGCCTCGTTCTTATTCTGCCTCCGCATTCTAGCTGTGTGTCTTTGGGCGAATCACTTATCCTCTGTGCCTCAATCTCCTCACCTGTAAAATGGCGACATAATTGTACCTACCTCCATGGGCTTAGGGAGATGAAGTGAGTTCATATCTGCTGAGTGCTTAGGAACTGCCCTTCCCTTCCACAGCTGTCTATCAGGCCGTCCTTTGTGGTTTATTTTCTCAGCTAGTCCTGGGGTTCATGGATACCCAAAACACCTTTCTAAAACTGTCGGTGATGGGGAGGCATGAACCATGAGCCGGTTTTCTCCTCAAGTACTCTTTAGGCTGTCTGTATCTCTTTATAAGCTGTCCATTGCCTGGGGAAAGGGAAGAGAAGAATAAACATTATAATAGTACTTTTGGTAGTAATAGTGTCGAGACTAAAATCTTTATTTCTGTGATTAAATGTGTTAATACAGTTGCAGTGTTTAACGTGATTTCACTTCTGTACATTTCTATACGACTGAATGGCAGAAATCAGTGTGCCTGAGGTCTCTGGGCCCTGGCAGCCTGAGTGGCCCTAGTCGGGCAGGGCAGGGGGTGCTGTCTTCCAGAGTCAGGGTACCTGCTTCTGCACCTTCCTTTCCCATTCCCATCTCCCCTGTCACCCCTTGTTTTTTCTATTATGTCGGTTTTTACCCATCGCCTCTCCCTCTGCCTGACTTTTAAAAAGGATGCCAGAATTGCATCCCTCACTGGCTGCTTCCATGACTTATCAAATTAATTACAGCCTTTTCCTTAGCGTTTGAGGTAAGGTGAAATCTTGCGTTTTACATTTTGCTTCCCATTCCTCCTCAGGTGGCTGAGATTTTTCCTCTGCTGCATTCATGTGCTCATGGGTTCTTTACCCTCCCACTCTACGTGGCTCTGGCTGCCATACACTGGCCCTTCAAGGAAACCTGCACAGAGTCTGCCCCAATTCCCCAGGGGCCTGGGCCCCGCCCTTCCCTTACGTCACTGCTTTCCTGTAGTGCCTCTTCATCTTCGGCATTCTTGACTAACCGCTCCAAACCTGCAAGCTGCGAGAAATCAGCCTGTTTTGTTTTTTTTCATCCCGTCGTCCCTGCAATGCCTTCTGCATTGTAGACTCTCAAACGTTAGAGAAGAGACGTTTTCACTAGACACCTACAAGTGTGCTTGGTGCCCCTGTCGTCCTGTTGGGGATGCAAAGAGGTATGGTGGTGTGATCCGCCCACTCTTGAGTTTGCAGTCTCTTTGGGGAAACGGGCTTTCAACACAAGTCGATTCGAAAGCAAAACTAAACAGGAGTCGGGAGGAAAGCACAACTCATCTAGTCCTCAGTAGTATGGTGTCAGCAGAAAGTGCCAGCTGGGCCATGACCATGGGGAGGCCAACTCCCTGGTCATCATCATCAGTCTTAGAGCACATTAGGGTACACGTTTGAATCACCTGAGCGCTTTCAAAAAATGCCAGTATATGGGCCCCACCCAGAATAATTAGAATCTCGGGGGGTAGAGTCTACACATGGGTAAGTTTTTTTTTTTTTTAAGTGTCCCAGATCATTTTCATACCTGCTCTCAATTGGAACCACTGAGCTAGGTGGAGAGGGAAGATGATGGCGGTCGTTCATGGCTGGGGAAACATCCTAAGGCAAATCACAGAGGGTAGGTTAGCATGAGAAGGGACCAGCTGGACTGGAGTCAGTCAGTATGGGGGAGTCCTACGACCTAACATGGGCTATGTTGGTAAAATTGATAGAGATTGCGTTTCTACCAGGGCCGGGAGGTGAATTATTGGGGGGTGGGGGTGGGGTGGATAAGTGGTGTGGGGGTTGTGCTTGAACAGAGAAAAAATGCCCCCATCAAAAGGAAGCCATGGGACCCTGGCCCAGGCCATGGCTACCAGAGCGGAAGGCAGGCCCCATTTGTTGCCAGATCTTCAACCTGAAAAGTGCCAGAAATCTACCAGTTTTAAAATGTTGGCTCAATTAGAAAGGAAAATGTGCAAGCCAAACAAAATAGGTCTCTAGGCCAGATTTGGCTGAAGGGCTGCCACTCAGCGGTCTCTGGTCTCTTGGATAAGAATAGCTAGTGTTTATCAAGTGCCTGCGTATGTGGAGGGCACTAAACTAAGTACTTTACGCGCATTAGCACATTATCCACATAACAACCTATGAAGTGGGTATTATTATCATCTCGTTCTGCATAGGAGGAAACAGATAGTGAGGGGTTCAGGGGCTGGCTCAGGGCTTCCCTGATGAGTGGGGCAACGGAAATTGAACCCAAGGAGCCAGGCTCCAAAGTCTCAGCTTATTCTGGGTTTTTATCCTCTGTGTTTTCTGATACTAATTACGTAGTAGGGACCCTAGATACCTGTCCAAAAGAAATAAAATAATCCAGTGTTTTTCCAAGCCTGCCTGATACAAGAATTTCCTGTAGCACTTGTCCCAGATGCCCATTTCCAAGTTCCACCTCTACCTTCAGTCAGAGAAGCGCCAAGCTCTTCTGATCTTCTGGAACATTTGGGAGACACTGTTGTAGGTAGTCGAGCACGAGCAGAGGTTTCCTGAAGCTGGAACGACTGGTGATGCAGGACCCACCAGCAGAATCTGTGTACATTTTGTTCGTCTCAACTGCTTCCTCAGTTGGAGAGACCAGCCCTCCAGAACCAGAGACCTGGGCCAGGTGCATTGGTACCCTATGCCCACCCTTGTGGTACCTACTTCTGGATTTCCAGGTCATTGCCCAGGCAAACCATCCAAAGATGGGTTACCCAAAACCCAAAGGAGGTATAACAAGAAGGGGTTCCCAAAAGGTTGAGAATCTTAGGGCCGGCCGTGTGGCTCAGTTGGTTAAGAGCTCACTCAAGAGTTTGAGCTCTGAGCAACAGCGGTTCGAGTCCCGGCCCGAGCTGAGCAGCCGCTGAGCTGCCAACAGGTGGCAGGATGGCTCAGCTTAAAAAAAAAAAAAAGAGAATCTTAGATCCACAGGTTCAAGTGAGCACTATTGCTGCGTGCCAGGCACCAGCACTGGCTGGGAACCAGGGTGGTGAGGCCAGGTACTTGCTCTGGAGGGGTGTGCTTTGCCCCGTAATAAGAAGGCCTGTCATTCTATCGGGCCTGGGTCTGTCTGGAACAGGTTACCAGGTGGACAAAAAGCTAGAAATTTCCTAGGGAAGAGAACCAGGGCCTATCATTTAGAGTATGCGTGCTACAGATTCAGTAAGTCTGGAAGAAGGACAGCTATAGTGACGGTGTGAAAAGGCAGGATGGAAGTGAGGGACTGGAAGGGAGAAAAGAAATAGAAACCCTTTGACTCCCAAGATGTTTTAACTCCTGGGGCCAAAAGAATGGATGAGGTTGAGCTTTTTGCCTGTCAGGGTGTGTGCTGTGTTGAAGGAATGGTTAGTTGGGTATGAGTTGGTTGTGAGTGACACCGGAGGCCATCTGGCTGTCTAAGAGGCTGGGGCTGAGTCCTGGAAATGTGTGGCTTTGGCATAGAGGTTTTAGTGGAAGTCTTGATGAATAATCGCAAGCCAAAAACTGGTCTCCCTAGCTTTAAAAAAAAAAAAATGAATGTGGGGCCACCAAAACCTTTCGTCATTTTCATTTCTCCCTCTATAATCTGAAAACGAGACAGATTCATCAGGTTGATTTGGGGGATCAATACTGTCAGGGCTCCCAGAGACGAGCCATCAGATGTTATTTATTACGTGCTTTACCAGGTCCGGGCTTCTAGCTGCTCTGAGAAAGCCCACGGTTTGCAGCCTCTCAAAGCAGAGGGGCAGCTGGAGAGAGCCGTGCATAAAGAAAGGTCACATCATGGTCTCGAACTAAGATGGCTCTTTGGACCATTATGTCCTATGCAATCTGATTTTGCTGATTGGAAAAACAAACAAACAAAAAAAAAACCTTCAGTTTTTAGCATATTAAAATTTTAAAATAAGGGTCTTTGAGTACTTTTCTGGAGGAAAGAGCCATAGAAATTCTAAGTATCTTTGTAATTGATTTTTAAATATGGAACTTGTGTTTAGGCCTATTCGCGGCTCTCCTTGAATTGACTGATTTTGTTGCTGTATATATTGAGCAGCAAAACTTGTGACGATCGCACTGATAATGTGGTCAAGTTTGCTGTTGCCTTGTTCACATCTCAGACACTCTAATTCTGGGACTAGTCTTTAGGAGGTGAGGTTTTCAGCCCTGGAGACCTGAGTGGTGGTAGGCATGGAAGGAACGTAAGACCTGAAGATCTGCCCTCAGAAATGTGCTTTGTCACTTACCAGTGTGTGACCTTATACAAATTATATCCATAAGCTGTAGTTACCTAAAATGGTGTTCCTGTCTCCTTCGGTGGTTGGAAGGATTAAATGAGATAGTGTTTATAAGAAATGTACTGTGTGGCCCTAACTCGTGTGTGCCCCCCACTGTGATAAAAACGCTTGCATGTTGGTTGAATCTAGTTTCTCAACATTTTACAAACTTCAGGGAAAACTATTGGACAAACACTAATTGAACAACCACTGCGTGCAGAATGCAGTTCCCAGTATTCTGGGGGTTTCAAAGGGAACTAAGATTGATTCTCTTCTTGCCTCAGGAGTTTATCAGGAGATAAGGGAGATGAGATGACAATGTCCTTCAGGAACTTAAGACAAAAAACAGTGATTGCCATAAGAAAAAAAAATTTTTTTTAGCAACACATTTTTATTTTATATAACTTACAGTAGTATAATCCAGAATAGCCTTCTCTCTTTAACTGCAAAGTAAATACATTTTTCTTTTTTAAAAAAATTAATTTTTTTTAACTTTTCTATTATAGTTGACATACAATACGATACTAGTTTCAGGTGTACAACATAGTGTTAGACATTTATATAACTTATGAAGTGACCGCCCCGGTAAGTCTAGTTACCCATCTGACACCGTACACAGTTATTACAATCTTAATGCCTGTATTCCCTATGTTTTACTTTACGTCCCCATGACTGTGTTTTGTAACTGGCAAGTTGTACTTCTTAATCCCTGCACCTTTTTCATCCATCCCCAAACCCCTCCCATCTGGCAACCATCAAAACGTTTTCTCTATCTGTAAGTTTATTTCTGTTTAGTTTGTTCATTAATTTTTAGATTCTACATATGAGTGAAATCATTTGATATTTGTCTTTCTCTGACTTATTTCACTTAGTATAGTACTCTCTAGGTCCATCCATGTTGTTGCACATGGCAAGATTTCATTCTTTTTTATGGCTGAGTAGTATTCCATTGTATGGATGTACCACACCTTCTTTATCCATTCATCTAGGTTGCTTCCATATCTTTGTTATTGTAAATAATGCTGCAGTGAACATAGGGGTGCATATGTCTTTTCGAATTAGTGTTTTTGATTTTTTTAGATAAATATCCAGAAGTGGAATTGCTAGGTCATAAGGTAGTTCTATTTTTAATTTTTTGAGGAAACTTCATACGGTTTTCCATAGTGGCTGTACCAATTTACAATCCCACCAACAGTGCACAAGGGTGCTATAAGAAAATATTGATGAAGTTTCTTAGGCATCCAAACTGGGGGGAGAGGCAGGGGGGCAGGGGCAGAGAAAACTTTAGGAAGTTTGAAACCAGAGCAGGATTTCGGCACCATTAACATTTTGGCCAGATACTTCTTTGTGGTGGGGGCTGCCCTGTGCATTGTGGGAAGTTTAGCAACATTCCTGGCCTCCACTCACTAGATGCCAGGCGCCCCTCCCAGTTATGATGATCAAAATTTCCTCTGGACATTGCCCAGGTGTACCCTGGGGGCACAAATCAACCCTTCTCCCATTGAGAACTACTAAACTAAACCTTTAACTTCGGCATGCCTAACGCTTCCGTGGAACCCCAGAGCTGTGATTTACTGCTCCCACTCTTCATAGATGGTACAGCTGCTCTGTTGTAGCTAGCCAAAGCCCTTTTGTGATCATGCATTCTATGAATCAGCCACTCGGAGCTTCTCTGTAAGTTGGAGAAGAAAGGATCAAAGTCTGCAGTTCAGGGAAAACCAAGGAAATTTTGCATTTATCAGTTACTCAGCCTGGTAATTAAGGGAGACCTGCTCAGGACTCACTTCTCAGCATGATTGTTGATCCCAGCTTCACCATAATTGATGATTTGGGCACACCCCTTCCCCTCGAACCTATTTCCTTACCTGTTAAATTAAGGGAATCAGGGTTCCTCTCTCATAGGGTTGTTGTGAAAATTGAATGCCGTAATGCTTATAAAGTGCTGGCTCCAGCACCAGCCAGTGCCAAACACTCCCAAATGTCCTTGTTATTAAGTTGAGCTTCCCTTTCAGGGCAGTTCAGCTGTTAGCAGCCATTTCCTTTGTTGCTGGTGCTTCTGTAACCTCTTTCCCTTGCTCATCCGTCCCCATGCAGGCCGGTTTCTGCATTGGACATCCTGATTCATTTGATTTATTTAGTAGATGTGAATGAGGCATCTACCATAGACCAGCCCCTGTTGTAGGTGCTGGGGAAACAGCAGTGTCAACACAGATGAAATTCCCTGCTTGTGTGGCTTGTGTCATAATTATTGAAGATCTTGCCATGTAATAAAAACCCTTTGATGGATTCTGGTCTGTTTTATTTAGAACAGTGGTTCTATGTGTTGGCCTGGACTAGCAGCACGTGGGAGCTTGATAGAAATGCAAAGTTTCAGGTCATACCCCAGATCTACTGAGTCATGAACTCTGGGGTGGGGCCAGCAGTATAGGGTTTAACGGGCTTCCCAGGTCGCTCTTATGCACCAAGTTTGAGAGCCACTGTTTGGTAAAAGATACCTCTCTACAAGAAATCACTGGGGAAAGCCAGAGGCCTTTATTGAGCTGCAGTGTTTTGTACATGCTGCCATCAGACAAGGTGTTGCTCATATAGTGCAATTCTAATAAGAGAAGAGCTCACAAAAGATAGTCTATGGTGTATCAAGACAGTTCAAAACCAGCAGTACCCCTGGTCTCTCCCTGGACCAGGTGTCCCCCCTTGAGATGGGAGGATCCTGGTCACCATGGCACAGAACTTGATGACAAATGCTTGGTCGCCTTTGGGCTTTTCATCATCCCATGAACAGGGAGACTGCTTCCCTTCCTTTTTTCCAGAGACTTTGACATGCTTGTTTGACAGTTATTTTCCTTCTTTTAATTCCTTCTCTTTTAACCGTCCTCTTATCTAGCACCATTAAACATCTTTAAATCTGTAATCAAATTGCCCGCCAGATGTACAAAATGAAGTGGTTGTTCTCCTTACATGTCTGGTAATTTGGGTATTTAAACATGGACGGAGTAAATGAAATGAGAGACCATGGAAAGCATCCAGCCTGGTGCTGGGCACAGAACGGCAGCCACTTGATAAATGTTGGTACAAGCCCTGCCCCTATCCCCCACTCATTAGAAAAACCAATAAAGACGTTGAATGGATAGCAGAGTTCTTTGTGTGAAAAGCTCTCGGCTAGTTACCGACAGTTTGAATGGGTGTATGAATAACCATCATGTAAATTATAACCCAAATCATGGAATCAAAAGTTTTGATTATTTTGAACTTTTATTAAATTTACTTGTAATTAAATAAACAACTTAGAAGTTCAAAAAAATAGATGTTACCTGATTTGTTTTCGGGAAGATGAATGGAGAACAACAACAAAAAAAACAACCCTAATCAGATTGGCAGAAATTCTTCCCTTTTGTACTAGCCCAAACCTAGGTCTACATACAAGCAACTTGTCAATTTAACAGCCATCTTCGGTTCACAAATGCTAATTAATTACGACCATGTTAAAAGGAGTGTTTGGGATGGATTGATAGTTCCTTTGATAAAAGCCTGTGTCTTGAAAATGCATGTGAAAGATTGTAAAGCTTTATTATGGCCTCCGTTTGTCTTGACGGCTCTCTTCTAAAAATGTCCCTGTGGCCATTGGTGGGCCTCTTCTCCCTCGTTCCGTCCACCTTCAGCCAAAACAACTTCTGGTTACAGTGACAGTTTTAAGTTTGCCGTTTGTGGCTGACTATATTATAGAGGCTGGGAAAGAAAGGCAAACAGTACTCATTTCTTGCTTCCTGCCTTGCTTGAGAAGGTGAAGATCAGCTTTTCTAAGTCCTGGACTTTGAAAGTTTGCTACTCGATATAGCCAGCCGGGGTGGCCAAGGTGTGGCCCTTAACCGTCCTCCGCCCTTGAAGCTATGGATGACTCAGCCTCTGCCATTCTTTTCCAAAACCAGGTCTGCAGATGAGTGTGGGCCTCCCCCTCTGCCTTGTGGAGTCGAAGGAACTGGAATAGAGCCGTGCTGTCTACGTAGCTTGAGTTGTATAAATATTTTTTAGATGGATCTAGACATGTATTGTCACATTTGATAGTAAGAAGTTGCCAAGTGTTGAGCTCTTTCTGAGCCTTGCTTTTTCCTTTGCTGTAATATAAGGATGTTAAACTGGTCTGTGAGTTGGCTGCCCTTTTTTGGCAAGGGAGGTCTTCTGCTGTTTTTGCACCTTAGAGAAGAGTCTCAATAGAAATTGATAGGGGCCCCAACTTTGCATGAGTAGGAACTCGGATTTATTGCTCTGGGGGACCACTTTGTGTTAGTCTGAAGACTGATGAACTAGAATGCAACCTTATTAATTTACCTGGACAGATATACCCGCCAAGTGGACAGTTGCAGAAATTGGTATTTCCTTGTGTTCCCAATCAGAAGATTATTAGCTGAGTCAGAACAAAGTAGCTGAATGACTGTTAGTATCCGCCAGCTGCGACAGCTTCTCTGGAGGAGCGTACCTGCAGAGGCGGGAGTCCTGCTGGCTGTTTAAAGGACATAATGGACACTGGCATTTTAGTCAGGTGTCCAGTGATGACTATTATGAAACACTGACTTTGTTGTCTTTTTCTTTTTTTTTTTTTTAAAGAAAAATACTTAGTTTTAGTGCATGCTTAGAATTTAAAGAAATCGAAGAAGGTATAACTCATGGGAGTAAAATCTAAAATGCCCTTTCTGTTCCCTCCTGGTCCTGCTTTCCTTCTTAGAGGTAATGGCTCGCCAGACCTTTCCATTTGATGTCCCATTTGCAAATACATGTTTTACATAAGAGTACAAATTATGGCTTGTGTCTGTACATAGCAAGGAATTAGACGTAGTTCCACACTGATGTTCATTCTTCTTGATAATAGCTGCGCAGCCACCCATGATATGAGGATGCTAGAATGTAGTTACCTCCTTCAGATTTGATCTTTCTCATTTTTAACTGTCGATATTATAAACTGGGCTGCATTGAATACCCTTGTACATATGTTTTTTGTGCATGTGTGTATTTCTGTAGTCTAGATTTCTATGTATTTCTCTCACAGAGCACATGTAGTAAAATGCTGATACCTGAAGGCCGGATTGTCCTCCAAAAAGGCTGAACTTATTCTTAGTCCTATCGCCAGTGTAGACAGTGCCTCCTTTCTCATACTTTTCTAATACTGGATAACATTGGTCTTTTTGCAGTTTTGCCGGTGACACTGGATGCTATTTTGTGTTTCCTTAATGATTACCACTGTTACCATCACCACAGCTGTAACTACTAATGCTACTGGTTAATATTTATTGACTATTTGTATGTGCCGGGATTGTTTTAAGCACATTACATGAAACTGAATACTTTAAACTTCAGCATCCCTATGAACTTGGTATGATTATTGTCCTCATTTTACAGACAACGAAAGAGGGTGGATTCGTGCATTTACTCCTTTATCAGTTTTGTTCACAGGGCTATTTATAATTTTCTTATTGAATTTATTGCACCTTTTTTTGTTTTTAAGATTTTATTGGTGAATTGTGGGAGGGGAACAGACAAGTTGCTGTCCTTTTGTTCTTCAATCTAGTTGTGAAGGATGTCACTTCACTGGCCCATGTTGGTATGATCATTGCGCTCTTCCTGGCTGAGGCGGATTGGTTGCCGGCCATTGGACAGCCACTTATGGCGGCCCTTGGCAGCTCATGCCAGCTGTTGGCCGCTCACAGTGGCTCATGGCAGCTCACAAAAGCGCACGCCAGCTGCTGGCCAGCCCCAGTGCAGCCTACGCCGTTGCCGGCAACTCACAGCAGCCCAGCTCTAGGTCAAGCTGTTGTTCACCATCTTAGCTGTAGAGGGCAGTGTCACTGGCCCTCATGTGGGATCCGAACCGGGGCCCTGCTGCTCAGAGGTGGCATCCCAAGCCAACTTTTAACCAATGCACCACTCGGCTGGCCCTGGAACTTTTAATGAGTTACAGATATTACACTTGCTCTGGTGTGTGTGTGTGCAGTAAATATGTTTTCCCAGCTTATCAGTTTTCTCTTAGTTTTATCTATGCAATGTATTTGTCTCTACAGAAGTTTTGCTCATTATTTTTTTTTTAAAGATTTTTATTGGGGAATTGGAACAGCGCTGGGGAATTGGGGGAAGGGGAACAGACAAGTAGCTGTCGTTTTGTTCTTCAGTCTAGTTGTGGAGGACGTTGCTTCACTGGCCCAAGTTGGCACCATCATTGCGCTCTTCCCGGGCGAGGCAGATCAGTCTCAGGCTTCTGGACGGCCACTCACGGCGGCTTGAGGGCTGTTCACACTGGCTGCTGGCTACACACTGTAGCCCATGGCAACCCACTGCAGCAGGGACTGCAGCCTACGCTGTAGTCGGCGACCCAACTCCAGGTTGAGCTGTTGTTCAGCATCTTAGCTGTGGAGGGCAGTGTTACTGGCCCTCATATATGGGATCCGAACCGGGGTCCTCTGGCGTCCCAAGCCAGCTCTTAACCAACGTGCCACTCGGTCAGCCCTGCTCATTATTTTTAAATATGGAAAATGACCATCTTTACAGTGTGAGTTTGGTTCCTTGGTTTGGGAAAGACTTCGCTAATCCCCAAATTATATCGCTATTCTGTATTTTCTTCTGACTTGATAATTTTATTATTTTGACCTTTAACGTCTTTGAAAGGGCGTGTATTGCATGTGTGTGTGTGTGCGCGTGATCAAGGATCTGTGTTGGTCTGTATCTGGACCTTGATATTCTGCTCCATTGATATTTTTGTCTCTTTTCTAAGGAAACAGCACACTGCTTTACATACAGTAACTTTGTGGTACGTTTTGCTATAATATATTATAATCCTATCCCCCTCATCTTGTATTTGGTTTTTTCTTTTTTTTCATTAACATAATAGTTTTTGTCCTTGCACTTTTATTTTCTTACTACACTTCCTTGTAGATTTACAGATTGGGGTTCTGTCTCCCTCTGCCACCGCAATGTTAGGGTGATAAGAAAGATAATAACTGCCCACCTTGTTGGTAGTTTCGAACGCCGGGACCATGTTGCATGTATTATTTCACCTGATACAGCAACCCTTTCTCCTCGGTAGATGAGGAAAGCGAGGCCCAGCAGGTAAGCAGTTTGCTCCAGGCTATACCTCTAGACAGCTGTAGAACCAGGATTTCAGACCAAGTGACTTTAGACCTCTTTTTTAACCCTGGTGCTACCCAGACACGTGGCGTCTCCTCGTGGGCCGTTTACAGGCCTTTGTAGGATGGTTCTAGATGTCTCTGTGCTCTGCGGGCAGTCGGTGGCATGGAGAGCGTTGATTGTGTGACGTGGAAGGCCTAAGAAGATCTCTCCTGAGGCGGCACATTGGAGAAGCAGGAGTTGAAAAATTCAGCTTTGCCCAGGGTGTTTGTTCCAACTTAGTACATGAGTCCAGGTGGGACCGCAGTGTAAAATAAAAGTGAGAGGGGAGAGAAATCATTTAGCAGATGCTTCTTCTCAGGCCCGACACTTGCTTAGCCCTCCCTCGGCTCTGAGCATTGTGGGTCTGGCTGTGGGTCAGAACACAGAGGTGAAGAGGACACACGATCCCTGACATTGAAGGACCAGGCATTCTGGTGGCAAAAGCCATAGACACTACCCCGGGAGTCTGTACCCTTTCAAAGAAAAGGCAACACGTGTTAGCTGTCTGGTGGAGGAACAGAGGTCTGCGGTGGGTCTAGAAACGCTTTCCTGGAGAGGGGTACTTAAACAGGGGCATTTTCCTCTGTGTCTGAGTCAGCCTGCTTACCAATGTGAGCCTCCCCGTCCTGCAGGTGGATGCCTCTTGAGTTGGTTTCTCTCTGGTGCCTTCTGTTGATTCTTAAGGGTGAACGTCAGGAAAGTAATTTTCTTTGGAGGACTTTGAAACTGCCCCCCAGACAGAAGTCCAGCTGAGCTCCCACCGGGAGCCTTGGAAAAGTAATCCTATTTATTAGCAGGAGTATATTGATTTTGTGTGTAAAAATGGACTCAGAGGCCTGTGACAATGAGTCCATTTGAAATGATAATTTAAAATATCTAACAAAGTAGCTGTGCAGAAATGCTACCCCAGAATACAAATGATTAGATTTATAGTGAATTTCTCGAGTGCGTGTAATTAAATTGGCAATGGGTAGGTCAAGTTCGTTTTCATATCCTAAATCCTTTTAATTTACCTTTTCTTCAACAATCACTGGTGTAAGCATAGACGAATAGCTATTAAATCTTATAGGCCTTTATAAAAATATATAGTTGTGCTTTGTTCATTTATTTGTTTAATCAGTCCACATTGCCCGATCTTGTATTTTAAAATAAAAAGGCACCTCATCAAAGAACTCTCCTTTTTACTGTATGTCCACACTCTTACTTCTGTGAAAGCTGACAGGTTTCCTTCCAAGTTGAAAGGTGGACATATAATTATTTGATTATTTATTTAGCACATGCTGCCTGGCCTTGTTTTGTACGTCTGCGGTTATGGCTGGTGCATCTACTCCGCTCCCAACCTCCCCGTTCCTGATGCCTCTCTGGTCACCACCTAGTGTCGCTCTGGGATCATGACCATAGGTGGGTCTGCTGGGGCACACTGGTGGTGACCGCAGGTGCTGGTAACCTTGACGTCCTTGGCTTTGCCTCCTCTGATCTGGGCTTTCTCTCACTTCCAGGGCTCTCGCTTTAATGTTGCCCGCTCTGTTAGCTGTTTTCCGTCCACATTTCCTTTAAAATATACTTTCACATCTTCCCTGCCATCCCCCCCGCCCCCATACAACTGCCCTGGCATCCTGGCTTTTTCCATTCTTGACAAATGATCTGTCCACTGTAACTGTAGCTCTGCTGTGCTGATATCTGTTGAAATTAGACCTAGAATCTAAATGTGGCTTCATGAAACGATGGGTGAGACATTTTTCTCTTCAAACAGTCCGTGGTCTACTGGCACCCCAAATCATCTATCTGTACCTTCTCCGCTGATATTGGGAGGGAAATGAGGTGTAAGAGGTGTCTGAGAGTGACTTAAAATGAAAAGTTATCTTAAGGAGCAGTGTTCACTGTTTTTTTTTTAATCTATAATAAAGTAGAGAGATGTTCACCACCATAGCTGCCTGCCTTCCCCATGCATACTGCACACACTTCAACCTAATTGCATTTCTTATCATGTAATAGGAATCAAGAACAAGAACCCACCCTATGTTCACTCCTATAGCTGCATTTAGCCCTTAACGATGAGACTTTGTAACCCAAAGATTAAACGTTTCATTTATGCTTCTTGGACTGAGTTACCCAAACACTGTGTATTTGGTCCTTTTTCTCGTAGGAAAACAATAATTTGGTGCTGAAACTACTCCTGCAAAGTAGATACATGGCAAATGTGATTTTGTTTGTGCTGGAGGCAGGCCAGACTGCGTTGTGATTACTTCTCTGGAGCAAGAGGCTGCTCAGGAGAGGGGTGGGCCAGGCCTGGGCACAGTGGAGTGGGCTGTGTAAGTCACGCTCTGGGGACCTGGGGCCCGGCAGGGGTCGCAGCCTCATTGGAGGTGAATCAGTTTTTTCACCTCGGCTCCAGCTTCTTGTCTAGCAAATGTGAATAATCTCTGTGCCCCCCTTCCACTCAGGCCTTCTGTGACTTTGCCCCCCAAGCCACAGAGACTCAATACTGTGGTCTTTAGATTCTTGGGGGCCTTGCCACTCAGGGTGGCCTCTCATCTGACGCCATGCACCGGAGCACCATCCCATCTGCGGTGACTCAGACCTTGTGCAAAGGGAATGCCAGTGGGAGTGGCGTCCCTCCTACTGCTTGCCACACCCCTTCTCATGCCAGACTTGGTGTCTCTGACTTCTCTTTTCAAAGTCCTAAGGGTTAATTATGGTGTTTACTATTTACATTTACATTCCTGATAATGCCCTTTTCTGAGTGAGTTGGCACCAGTTCATTTTCAAGTCTTAAGTAGATCTCAGAATCAGGGTGTGGTTCTTCTGGCTTTTGAGGATGTTACAATCCTACCAAATGTGAGCACCAACCACTGCCTGCCCGTTGCCAGGATGGGTTCCTGCCCTCCAGCAACTCGCTGAACTGCCATCTTGCCGAGATTCTGAGAAATACTGAGAAATGTTATTTCCGGGTGACAGGTGAGGAAACAGAATGAAAGTCAAGATATATTGAGTGGCTTTTCCCCCACAAGATGAGAAAAGTAGTTAAGGCGTTAGACTTTGAAGTTGCTTGGGTTTCAGATCTCACGAGGTGTGAGAACTCTGGCAAGGTACTTACTTTGCTGGACCCGAAGTTTTCTCATCCATGACATGGGACAGTTAATGACCTACCCCTGAAGGTGATGGAGGGACTGAATGAGAAAGAGAGTCTGGAACATGGAAAGTGTTCAGAAAGGTTAGCTCTTAACTATATATGTTGAGCAAGTGGAGAGATGGGACTGAAATCAGGTCTCTGCTCTAAATCTTGTATATTAGCACAGGACCTCTTGTATATAAGAAAATAGAAGCATCTTTAGATAGGCCTATTTATTATAATTATATGTAAATATATTTAGAACAATTTCAACATAGATTTGGTGGAAATTGTGTCATATTGTAGTTTCTCTCTTTTGTTATTCTAAGCGGCCCAACAATGATATTTTTAAAAATTGCTGGGAACTCTGGACTGTGCAATTGCCCGGGGAGCGCCAAGACACTAAAGGTTTTCCTAGGCCTGTGGTTCTCAACTGGGGACAGTTCTGCCATCCAGGGGACATTTGGCAATGTCTGGAAACATTTTTGGTTGTCACAACTGGAGGTGGGGGGGCAATACTACTGGCATCTAGTGGGTAGAGTCCAGGGATGTGTTAAGCATCATCCTACAATGCACGGGATAGCTTCCTTTGTGACAAAGAATTATCGAGCCCAAAATATCGTTAGTGCTGAGGTTTAGAAGGGGTGCGAGATCTCAGGTAATCCTGTTGCTATTGCTGGGAGGCTTTCTCCCCCTATTGCAAAGTCATAATAAGCCTTTTCACACAAGGTGTATTTATTTTCTAAGG
Organism: Hipposideros armiger; assembly: GCF_001890085.2. NCBI lineage: Eukaryota > Metazoa > Chordata > Mammalia > Chiroptera > Hipposideridae > Hipposideros > Hipposideros armiger. Next base: position 3,801,696 of record NW_017731400.1, on the reverse strand, counting down.
TTTATTGGGTTTTCATATGAAGTCCTGAAAATCTAGGACCATTTCTCAAACTATAAGGGAGGGCGGAGGCTGGAGAGGAAATGGTGTAGTTCTTGCATATAGCTTGAGGTATGTAAAGCTTTCAGATCCAATCAGAAATTTTCTCAACAGCTTTCTTTTTTGTGTTTTTTTTCCCAGTATCACATAATCCACATTGATTTTAGTTTTTGTAAACACTAAGTAAACAGTAGTATGCTATGAAAATAAAATGTTCTTACCACATATTAATTGCTCTTTTTTTGTACAAATAATACATGGTATTTGTTCTTAAACACATTGATTTCTAGGGGAATTTCAATTTTTGTTTTTAAACTATTTTACTTCCTCCAAATTGAGCTGTCCTGATTGTTAGAATGAACTACCAGCTCTAAAATAAGCCCTGTCCGTCAGAACAGCAACTTGTTCTAACCAGTCATGCTTTGAGCATTCTGCCATGGTTTATCAAAGTTAAAGCAGGAAATTTATATTTTAAATATAAATTCTACTTCTAAATTCTAATTTTGCTGATTTTCCATTCAGGTAGGTAGGGTTGCTGTATAAAATATAGAATGCCAAGTTCAATTTGCATTTCAGATAACACATTTATACTTTTAGTATAAGTATATGCCATGCAATATTTGGGATATACTTAATAATAAAAAATTGTTTGTGTGTCTGAAATTATAGTTCAACCGAGTGTTCCGCATTTTCATTTGCTAAATCTGGTGACCCTTAAAGATAAGATTCAGGGTAATTGGAAAATACCATAAAATGTCCCTCATGTCCATCGTCTCCCTCCATGACTTCATCTTGGATGTTATACTTCACAAAAATATTAAATAATCTCACACAATTATTTGCCCCCCCCCCAAAAGGAAATCATTTTTCTGAAGGTAATTTAGAAAATTTGTTCTACAATCACATTCATTGATCTTTAAGGGTAGCCTGAATGAACTGGAGTTGGAAATCTCACCTATGTTCAGAAGTGCCATATATTTAACCTAAACCTCAATTCTAGAGGGAAAACCTGGATGGAAGAGAGCATCTTTTTCATGGGTTGGCTTCCAGGAATTACCTGGAACTTAAATGAAGTGATTGTACACTATCTAAACTCTTCCTGCTGTTTATAAGCAGTAGAATTCATTTTAGAACTAAAGGGCCAGTCACAACAATTGGAACAGGCTGTGTGTAAAAGAATTAAATTGTCTTGGGAAAATAGCAAAAAAGCCCAGGCGAAATTCTCACTTAATATAGAGGATTTGCAAGAGTCTGCTGAAAGCGAGTGTGCCCCAAGTGAGTACGTCCTCTTCAGCACCCCTCTCCATTATCTAAGGACACCCCTATTTACCTTTGGGGAGGAAAGCAGCTGTCAGGATGCCAGGATCTTTATCTTTGTGGTCTCCAAATGGGTCCATCAGAGAATCTTGCTGCCTTCAGCTGCCTTGATAATGTTTTTGCCTCTGGAGAAAGAAGCAGTCGTGTCAAATGTGGGCAGCTAACCTAACCGCACATTCCTGCTGGTTCCACATCGTAGGCTTGTGACCCGCGTCAATCAGTGTCCTTGGAGCTCAGATTTCCCCCCTCAGCCACACACTGATGATAGTTTGCCTCAGGTGTATTCAGCACTGCTTTTTTCTTTCCCCTGCGGAAGTCCTCTAGTGCCCCTGCTCCACGCCACGCACTGCAACCTACAAGTCAAGGGAGTTACTCCCTGGGGGCAACCCCCCACCCTTTGGGAATAGAAGAAAGCCAATGAGATGTCCCTATCTCCTAGAACAATTTTAAGGGACATTGTGGATGCTTCCAGGGAAGCCCCAGCAAAACTAAGCTCTTGTTACCCAGAGCCATGACCTGGTTCGTGTACCCTTAAATAACTCACCTGCCTCACTCTCCCTGTTCCCCCAATTCCTGCTTCCTGGGGTCACTTCTGAATAAACTACCTGCACCCAAGTCCTTATCTCGGTCTCCACTTCTGGAAATACCTCAAGGTAGACACCCGTTGTATTAATTTTCTGGGGCTGCCATAAAAATACCACCGACTGGGATGTTTAAACAACAGAAATTTATTTTTCACAGTTCTGGAGGCTGGGCACTCCAAGATGAAGGTTAGGTTCAGTCAAGGCCCACAGGGTCAGTTTCCTCTGAGGCCTCTCTCGACTTGCAGATGACCGCCCTCCTGCTGCCTATTTGTATGGTCCTTGTGCGTTTGCACCCCAGTTGTCTCCCTGTGTGTCCAGATCTGTTCTTATAAGGACACCAGTCAGATTGGATGAGGGCCCACCGTAACAGCTTCATTTTGACTAATGCACCTCTTTCAAGGCCCTGTCTCCGAACGTAGTTACTGTCTGAGGTCCTGGGGGTTAGGGCTTTAGCATAGGAATTTGGGGGTGGACACAATTCAGCCCATAACACCTGTGAAGAAGAAAAATTCCATCTAGAATACAAGCCACCCCAAGATCATTATTTGGTCTCACGTTTATGGCTGTTTTCCCCAAATTTTTCCATCTTGTCTACTATAGGGCCTTGGGGAAGTGGGTCTGTGAACTTGGAGGAGAATTAAATTGAGCGAGCAGTCTCTTTGTGTCCACTTTTGCTCAGTCTGTTCTGGAGAAGGCACACAAGGCAAGTTTGCTGCTAGCCTGAAGGAGCTTAAAATCTAAGTGAGAAGACAGGACCATTAGTCATTTATCAGCAGAAAACAATTTAACTTGGTTTGAGATACACTATGTGGCACATACTATAAACTTAGAAGTTTAAGGGGGTCATGCTGCTTCAGTAGGGGTGAGTTTCTTGTCACTGAAGAAATGGTTATATTATTATGGGTCTGGTTGAGTTAGATGATTTATGGAACTTCTGCCCTGAAATTCTCTGATTGAGCGATCAGTGTGCCCTGGGCGCATATGAAAATGGGGATGGAGGGAAGAAGTGGTATAGGGGAAATGAATAGAAACAGAGCCTCTTCTCCCAGGGCCTTGGAAGAGACCAGAGGGTTTCTGTGGAGGACTGGGAAGAAACGTTGAACAGGGTGTGGTGTGGTCAAGTGCACTGAGGGATAGGGGACATTTTATGTTTGCGCTAGGGACCCACAGTACAAAAGTGTTTAAGGAAGGCATATTGGGCAGTGTTGAGCGGGAGACAAGACGAGACCACAGACGACAACAGCACCTTAGAGCACAGTAAGTTAAGAGATAAGAAAGGCCTGTGCCAAGCTTCTTCCTGCCTCTGAGCCTTTGCACATTCAGTTCCCTTTGCCTGGAATGGCCCAGGCCCACGTCTTCCCACGTGACCGTGACTCCTTGTCATGACTGACTCAGCTGCAACTTCAGAAAGGTCCTTGCCACCAGCCAGTCTAAAATGCCCCTGCCCCACTGGTCTTGATCCTATTTTCATGTTTTATTTTCTTAACATGAATCGCCATCTGAAGTTAGGATTCTGTGTTCACCCAGTGCCTAGAATGTTGCCTGACTCTGGGTGGCTCCGTGCATATTTGCTAAATGAATGAAGAACTTGAAGTAGGATGGCGATGAGTGACCAAGCTGAGATTTGGGAGTTTGAAGTGTCACCCTAGGCTTCCTCAGCTCCTCCCTAATGGTTAAGTCAAGACTTCTATTGATTGACTCAATTCAATTGATTCAGTTCAATTGAAACTTTTACTCTGTACCTGTTTCGTTCCGGGCTGGGTACTAATTAGATCTCAGGAAATCAAAGATAACTAAGGACCTTCAAGAGATCATAGTCCAGTGTATGGTTCAGAACCTGGGTCCCTATTAGAGTTCTAGATATTACTTTGACCACCCTATTTCCTTTCTTTATGAGAACAGGCAATAAAACACAGTAGTATTGGCAGTACCTATAATTTTGTCACTAACAAAAATCACTTGTATCTTCATATCACATTATACTTGTTTCAGATACCTTGAAGTACTATGTGTATTCCTCATGACTTACAGTAACTTTTTGGCCTGCTACTGGATCTTTTTATTTAAAACACAGTATTATTTCATAACTTTATTTTTAATATTTTGAATAGCTGTATTTCAATACACAGTGTTTCCTTTATAATCCTTTATTTCAGGTCTATAAAAATATTGATCTATAGAGGGCCTATAGGCTTCATTAGGGGCCAGAGGATTCTGTGGCACAAAAAATATTAAGAGCCCTAGTAGAATTATGTAAAAAGGGAGGACGTTATATTAGTGAGGATTCCATCAAAAATGGCCCCACCCCCGTTCTTATTGATTCCCTTTGAATCTCCTCACCCCCAGATCTTTGTAAATCACAGGACATATCTTTTGTGAGAGATTATTTTTTCATGGTTAGGTTGGAAGAGGTACTCACCTTGTCGGGACTGTAAGAGGATATTACAAGCTTTGATGATTGAGCAGAAAAATCTTAGGACAGCTGGTCAAAACAAGCTTGTCCTGCCTCGTGGGAGGGACAGAGCTTTCCAAATGATGTTCTGGTTAACACCTTAATTAAAAACAGCCCAAATAAGTGGCTGTGTCAAGAATTGATTAAAGGAAAATAACCATGAGCCAGTCCCTGTTATGGTATTAAAAAAAGGAATGCTCTGGTGGGAGTCAGGAGGCTTGAATTCTGAACTTGGCACCAGGGAGCCAAGAAACCTCAGACTGGTCACTCAGTATGTGATCCACATAATTAGGGGGTGGATGGGTCACTAAGATCTAAGGACCTCTGAACTTGAGGATACTACCCTTGGTGGCATAAATATAGTTTAAACTGTGATATCAAGGTGTCAGAAGAAAAATTTTTAAGTAATACATCTGTTTTGCTTCTCCTATGTTACTTAAATCTTAAAACCCACTAAAAGCATCTAAATGCATCAGTGGATTTTTCAGTATTACCAAAAGTGTTCTGCTTGCTCTTTCTCTAGAAAGTATGTAGAGAAACACAGTTTTCTTCCAAAATGCCTCCCCTGCCCTGCCATCCCAGTCATTGCTGCAAGCTTTGTAATGCTTGTGTCATTCTCAGTGTGAGTGAGAGCTGGGGACTGACTGCACCATGGGCAACACTAGACAGGACTAGCGGCTTCTGCTCTTCAAACTTAGCACAGGCACATGCACATAAGGTCTGACAATTAAGTTCACGAACTTTTTGCAACAATGTTGCTAACCTTTTTTGATATCAGAGGGATTATTCATTATGAACTTGTACCAACTGGACAGTGAAGCAAGTTTACTATTTGGAAGTGCTGAAAAGGCTGAATGAGAAAGTTAGGCGACCTGAACTTTTCACCAACAATTTGTGGTTCTTGGATCAAAACAATGCACCAGCTCATGTGGCACTGTCTGTGAGGGAGGTTTTAGCCAGTAAACAAATAACTGTATTTGAACACCCTCCCTACTCACCTGATCTGACCCCCAATGACTTCTTTCTTTACCTGAAGATAAAGGAAATATTGAAAGGAAGACATTTTGATGACATTCAGGACATCAAGGGTAATAGGATGACAGCTCTGATGGCCATTCCAGAAAAAAGAGTTACAAAATTGCTTTGAAGGGTGGACTAGGTGCTGGCATCGATGCATAGCTTCCCAAGGGGAGTACTTCGAAGATGACCATAGTGAAATTCAACAGTGAGGTATGTGGCACTTTTTCTAGGACGAGTTCCCGAACTTAATTGTCGGACCTCTTATAATCAGAACATTGCAGATTGAGAGGGGTGGGGAATGTAGAAAGTGACCAGCTCCAGGCACAGGCATTGGAGAGAAGGACACAGGAATATGGTGCCAGAACAGTTGGCACCTGCCCCAGGTGCAGTGCATAGCACCTGTGTGCAAATGGGTGTGGCCTCTGATGAGGGGGGTTCCGCTGGATTTCAAGATATTTCATAGTGGTTTTATTTGTTCTTCCCAGCAACGACTCTGAAGTAGTTGTGTGGTGTATCCGTTTACAGAGGAAGGCCTGGAGACCTAGGTTGCTTATAACTTGCCCAAAGTCATGTAAAAAATTAACCATCAACTCCCAATATCGGGGAGACTTGTATTGCTTGGCATTTGGATTCGATGGCCAGACCAGACCACTTTGCAATAATAAAAGTCATAGAACTTGACCAAGCGAATTTATTAACTTAAGGGAAAGCAACTATGAGCATTACTAAAATTCATTGAATTGCTGAATACCATAATTAAAGGGATACAGGAGGCAAGAAGACTGGGCTTCTTTTGTTATTATACAACAATCATCATAATAATAATTAGCATTATTATACCTCTTTCTTTCCTTGATTTCTTGTCCCTCTCAACCTCCCCTGGGGGGAAAACAATTTTACCAAAGATTGAACACTAAAGAACTGTCTCGATAAAACAGGAACGTTTGGGTTTTCTCTTAAAACATGTAGGGTAGAGTGGAGACTCTGGAGTTTGTACTTTAGATGTTCTCCCTCATTAGTAGCCCCTTTTTCCTCCTCCCTTGAGGAGTCAGAAGGGCAAGGGGAACACGCTGCCTGTAATGTAAGGCCTTGAATTCTGGTAAAGTTCTGATAGGGACTTACATGAAAGTGTAACCATTAAGCCCATTCAGGGAGTGGGCAAGTCTCATTCCTTTTAAAACATCAAAAATCAGTATTTCCAGGTGGGTCGTACTACTGGGAAATGGAAGTCTCTTGGTTTGCCCGAGCTTATATGGAAAGTAAAACATCAGTTATTGCCAACTACGGTGACTGGTAATTCTGAATAGAATTTATCAGCGTTTGAAATGGCATCAATTTAAAAGGAGTGGTTTTTGTCTCCAGGGCAAGACTATTCTTTTTCTGGCTTCTAATAATACCCTTGATCTATCTGGAGAGTAGAAAAATTGGCTGATGCAAATCAAGTTTGAAAGTGGAACTAGGCTGCATGTAACCTACAGAAAACATTAAATCATTCTAAATATGTTTGTTCTAAAGTGTTTATGTATTGTTTTACTTCTTAAATTGGGCAAACGTTAGTAAAATAAATGCGTTTTAGAACCCTGTGTTTGTTTAGCTAGAGAGAGTGGAGAGCCACTGAGTTGGAGAAGCATCTAATACCCAGAGGAGGAAGAAAGTTGACACTGAATTCTGAGTAGGGGTGAGCAGAAGAAACTGAAGCTACTTAGTTTCATAATCAGGTTGATGTCGAATGTTAGAGAACAGGGATGTTAAGAGATTCTTTACTTGGTCTTTTCACTTTACTGATGAGGAAATCAAGTCTAAGAGAAACCCCTTGCCCAGGCTTAGACAGAACCAGTGGAAAGCAGCCTTTGTCATCAACTTCCCAAGCAATCTGTTGTATTTTCAGGCCCAGCTTGGTTATACTATTTATCTAATGATGTGTTGACTAAGACTATTTGTGATGGTGAATACCACAGATTTGACTGGGTAATGTGATCTTTTTTATTTGCTTTAAGTTAACTTTAGCCTTTAGCATGGTGAGATGGAAAGGGCACTCAACTTGGATCCGGAAGCCTTGGGTTCAAGTTTCATCTTTGACATTAGCTTTGCTTCAGCAAATCTGAGGGCCCTATTTTCTTTTTCTTTTTCTTTTAATTAAAATTTATTGGGGTGACAGTGGTTGGTAAAATTACATAGGTTTCAAGTGTACAGTTCTG
>NW_017731400.1:3789614-3792759 GCF_001890085.2 Hipposideros armiger | reverse complement strand
TCTTTTCATATGTCTATTGGAGAGGGCCCTATTTTCTTAACACATAAAATGGGAATAATAATACTCAGCTTAACCTTACACAGTTGTGAGAATTAATTGTGAAGGATGTTGTAAAAGTGTAAAGTGCTAACTAAACATGAGGTCGTTAATCTCACATCTTTGGTGATAGACAAAAAAAAGACTCATTTTCAAATTTTGGTTACTCTAATTTGTGTCATCTTACTACAAATTCTGTTTTTACTCAGTATTTTTTCCCTTTAGAATTTGTTTATGCTAGGAAAGATAGCATGAAATTTTTGATTCTTCATTCAGTATGTGGTAATTGCATCCTTTAGGGCCATAGGACACTTAAGCAAATGTTCAAATTTATATTGTGAAAACCCTAGCATGCTGTTCATTGGGGAAATGGAGCATTGAGTACAGTTTGTGATACAATCGTCGCCTTCCAACAGCCCACCTAGGCACAGCCTCGGCAGCACAGATTGCAAGAAGATTTGGTAATTACACTCTTTAGTTCTTCTGTGAATGTAATGCTGATCTGGGCAATTTGGGCAGCAGAGTGGATTTTTAGGCATGAATTATTTGGTCAGATTAGCCAGATAATTGCCAGCTGTCTCCTTTGCTCCTGCTCTGTAGTCCCCAGCCTGAATAACTGTCTTCTGTTTACTCATGCAGGCGAGTTGCTGGTTTCCATTTTCAAACAGAAACGAACTACATATTAGAATGGTATTTTAATTGAGCTATTTTTGCTGCTGATTCAAAGATCCTCCACCTCTTGCCAAAGGAGTTGCCCAGTTCAGAACCCATTAATTTAGTTGATTTGGGGGCTTCCCTTGTTGACTTTGGGAAAGACTTAAATATATAGTAAAAGAGATTTGGAAGTAGATGGTATAAGGTATAAGTTTTGTGAAACCTTCAAAACTTATCTTTAATTCTGACCAAACATTTTTCTATTAATTTTCCTAACTAAATGGAAACTCCAGCTGTATAAATAATGATTTTTGTTTGAAAATATTTCTTCCCTTCTTTTTAGAACCATCAGGGGAATTAAATTATAAATAAGTAGCAGCAAAGCACTACTTTGTCAATGTGAAACAGAATCCAGAATTGTTCAGCTTTTGAACTGAGTTCTAGAATATAGAGACCACCCTTTAGCCTGGGTTGATGAAGCAAGCTGCCCTTTGGTGGGGAGAAAGACGAGGCTTACTCAGGCTCACTCTTTTTGTTTATCTTTATTCTACTTCTTAATTTATTTGCCCATTTCTCTGTTGGATCTGATTTTAATTCTGCAGTTCTTTCCATATACTCTTAACTGCAGTGACGTGTCCCTCTGCAGACATCTTTTTTCCCCCTCCCATTTTAGCTTTAAAAAGCTAAAGAAAGCGGCCGGCCGAGTGGCACGATGGTTAAGAACTGGCTTGGGACGTCAGAGGGACCCGGTTCGGATCCCACATATGAGGACCAGTGACACTGCCCTCTACAGCTAAGATGCTGAACAACAGCTCGACCTGGAGCTGGGCTGTCGTGAGTCGCCAGCGATGACATAGGCTTCAGCCCCTGCTGCAGTGGGTTGCCATGGGCTACCGTGTGTAGCCAGGAACCAGCGTGAGCGGCCAGCAGCCGCAGTGAGCAGCCGTCCAGAAGCCGGCGGCTGATCTGCCTCGCCCGGGAAGAGCGCAATGATGATGCCAACTTGGGCCAGTGAAGCAACGTCCTCCACAACTAGACTGAAGAACAAAAGGACAGCAACTTGTCTGTTCCNGAGGGCCCTATTTTCTTTTTCTTTTTCTTTTAATTAAAATTTATTGGGGTGACAGTGGTTGGTAAAATTACATAGGTTTCAAGTGTACAGTTCTGTAATATGTCATCTGTATATCACATTGTGTGTTCACCACCCAGAGTCAGTTCTCCTTCCGTCACCATATATTTGATCCTCTTAACCCTCATCTACCACTCACCTCCCCCCTTACCCTCTGGTAATCACTAAACTGTTGTCTGTGTCTATGTGGTTTTGTTTCTTTGTCTTGTTCCTTTGTTGCTTTCAGTTTTGTATCCCACATATCAATGAAGTCATATGGTTCTCGACTCTTTCTGTCTGACACGTTTCACTTAGCAAAATAATCTCAAGATCCATCCATGTGGCCGCAAATGGCAGTATTTCATCTTATGTCAGAGTAGTATTCCATTGTGTATCTATACCACATTTTCTTTTTTCAATCATCTATTGAAGGACAGTAGTTTCCAGGTCTTGGCCACTGTAAATGAAGCTGCAGTGAACATTGGAGCATGTATATCTTTACAGATAAATGTTTTCAGATTTTTTGGATGTGTGAGGTAGAACAATTAAGTTCGTGGACTCATCCTAGAACAAGTGCTACATACCTCATGGCTAAATATCACTATGGTCACCTTCGAAGTACTCCCCTTGCGAAGCTATGCACTGAAGCCAGCGCCTAGTCCACCCTTCAAAACAATTTTGGAACTCTTTTTCTGGAATGGCCATCAGAGCTGTCGTCTTGTTACCATTGATGCCCTGAATGTCATCAAAATGTCTTCCTTTCAATATTTTCTTCCTCTTCGGGTAAAGAAAGAAATCATTGGGGGCCAGATCAGGTGAGTAGGGAGAGAGTTCCACTACAGTTATTTGTTGATGAGCTAAAAACTCCCTCACAGACAGTGCCGTGTGAGCTGGTACATTGTTGTGATGCAGGAGCCGTGAGTTGTTGGCAAAAAGTTCAGGTTGTTTTCGTCTTAACTTTTTCATGCAGCCTTTCAGCACTTCCAAATAGTAAACTTGGTTAATTGTTTGTCCAGTTGGTACAAATTCATAATGAATAATTCCCCTCATATCAAAAATGATTAGCAACATCATTGCAACAAGTTCGCAAACTTAATTGTCAAACTTGGTATACCCAGGAGAGAGATTGCTGGGTCATATGGTAATTCTATTCTTAATTTTTTGAGGAACCTCCACACTGCCTTCCATAGCGTTTGCACCAGCAGTATATACGGGTTCCTTTTTCTCCATAGCCTCTCCAACGCTTGTTATTATTTGTCTTGTTGATGATAGCCATTATAACCCGTGTGAGGTGATGTCTCATTGTGGTTTTTATTTGCATTTCTCTGATGATTAGTGATGTTGAGC
>NW_017731400.1:3734978-3787975 GCF_001890085.2 Hipposideros armiger | reverse complement strand
TGCCAACTTGGGCCAGTGAAGCAACGTCCTCCACAACTAGACTGAAGAACAAAAGGACAGCAACTTGTCTGTTCCCCTTCCCCAAATTCCCCAGCGCTGTTCCCATCCCCCCCAATTCCCCAATAAAAATCTTAAAAAAAAAAAATCAAAAGAAAGAAAAGGTGAATTCGCATTTCACTGACCTCGCAAACCTCATCCTGCTCAAGCAAATATAAAGGAAATACTTAAATATTTGACCAGTACTGATATGTTTCTCTCTGTGTGTTTGTGTTTTGTTTATAAATCCAGTGGAGAAAGCAGTGGCCAATCAGCCCAGTCAGGGTGCTGTACCCAGCACTTCGCCATCTCCTGCCGTGAAATCTCATCAAAACATTATGTGCTGTCTGGCCCCTTCATTGTGCTTTTTCGAACTTGATACTGTATATCAAGGATTTATTCTTGTTACTGAACTGTGAGCTTCATCATATAGCTGGAGCTCATCTTTTGTTTGAGGGAGTTGTATTCTTTGTATTTCATTGTATTCTTCATTCCACAAATACTTAACCAGTGCATATTTTATGACAGGTACATTATGACCAAAGAAGTCGTAAAAATAATTTAACTTGGTAATCCAGAAAAAAATTATAATAACTTAGATTAGTAGTGTCAACAGTATCTGACATTGACATCTTTCCAGAATTATTCAATGGAAACAGATGGCTGCTGTGTTTCCTATCAAGGCAGTTACAGTTGGAGAAATGTGTCCATCAGTGCAAAGAAGAGAGGAAAAAATTCGGCCCCTGCACAAGGGAGAGCAAATGATTCACCCATCTGCACATGGAGGCTTGGCCCTTTCTCTTTCTGTGTGTCTGTCTCTCTCTTTCTCTCTCCCTTTTCTTGGTGGGAAGTCAATGATACCAGCAGAAAAAGCCCATTTTTCTTGCCTAGGATTTGGTGTGTTCTCTGGAACCCACTGAAGAAACTGAAGTTTTCTTTCCATAATGCTCTTAAGTGTTGGTAGCTACCGTCTCTGTGAAAACTCATTAAAAATGACTTATTTTCCTTTGGAAGTGGAGGTCGCTCGCTGGAGCTAACAGTGTGAAACATCAGGACTAAGGATCATAAACCTCCTGTTTTTAACTGGTTCTATTCTGTCAGGAGTAATTTCAGTGGACATCTTAAATGGGGAAAAGGACAGATGGTCATGGAGAGGGGAAGCGGTCAGAGGCAGGGGGTGGGAAGACCCTGCAGTCCAGTGTGGACAGACAGGGAGGGACCTGCAGGGGTGAGGGAATCCTCGGGAAATCCTTGTTTTTCTTTGTTTTATTGTTGTAAAATATATGACATAAAATTTACCATTTTTAGGTATATAATTCAGTGACATTAAGTACATTTATAATGTTGTGCAACCATCACCACTATCAGTTTCCAGAATTTTGTCACCATCCATCCCTATCAGAAACTCTGTCCCCATTAAACAGTAACGTACCATGCCCCTCCCCCACATTCCCTGGTAACCACTATTCTACTTATTGTATATATGAATTTGATGGCTTTAGGTGCCTCATATAAGGGGAATAGTAGAATATTTGCTCTTTTGTGTCTGTCTGATTTCACTTAGCATAATCTTAGATTCATCCATGTCGCAGCATGTATCAAAATTTCATTCCTGTATATGGCTGAGTAATATCCCTGTGTACATATACTCCGGTTGTTTGTCCATTCATCTGTTGTTGATGGACTCTTGGGTTGTTTCCACCTTTGGGCTGTTGTGAATAATGCTGCTCTGAACGTTGATATGGAAGTATTGTTTGAGTTCCTGCTTCTATTTCCTTTGGGTATATACTCAGAAGTGGATTACTGGATCACAGAGTATGTTTAACTTTTTGAGGAACTGCCCGACTGTTTTCCACAGCGACTGCACCATTTTACATTCCCACCAGCTGTGCACAAGGCAGAAACCCTTGTTTTGAGCCCTCTGAATGTCACCTAACTCTAATTGACCCACCAAAGCCTCATTTACCACTGGGTCTCCCGTCAGTGACTGCTTTTGCTGCTTGGTGAGTTGGCTTTGGTTGGGAAAGGAGTGTTTTTTGTTTAGTTGTTACCTGGTTGGCTGTGCCAGCCTGTGTATGAGGCGAGGCACATGAAGGCCTCCTGTGGCCGTGGGGGTGTCTTGTGCTGTGCCAGTTTGCGTTCCTCCCTGTAAAGGGAGCAGCGTGGGGAAGTGTGCTCTCCCTGTATCCTCCAGAAACAGCCTGCCTTTGAGTCTTTTAGTTCTCCTGGTAACCCTCTTTCTTAATAGCTGCAGGTTCATCTAAATGAAAAATTTATCTTGTGTTGTTTGCCCAAAGAAAGGGCTCCTCACATGTCAAGTATTGTTTTACCAATTATCTCGGTAACTTCTGTACTTTTTATTTGTTAAAGCAAAGTTTAGAATTTTTTGGGTTTCTGTAACATTTAACTATTTGATACCTTTTTATCATGTAGTAACAATAAATTAAGCAAAGTTTAGAATTATTTGAAATGCTCTCGCACCTTCAGTTGTGTGAGCGTGTGTATGTGTGCACGCCCTGGACATGCGTCTTTTCATTGACCAATGTAGACGAAGCCTTCAGTGAACATTTAGGTTTCTCAGATAATCACTTTTATAGAACTCTCAAATCCATTTTTTTAAATTTAAACTTGGAAACATTTGTGTGAAGTTAGTGGTTCGTGAGCACCATTATCTTTTTTTGGCAGATAAGGAAACAAACATGTCTGTCAATGAGGAAAGCTGGACCTGCCCACAAACTCCTCTTGAGGTGTAGGGTGAGGGAGGGGGAGGCATAAGTGGGGACAAAAATGTCTGCTTTCATTTATGTGACTCGCTCCATAAATGTGTCCATCACAGGTCCTCATTCTTTTCGTCTTCATGGAGTTATTGTGTTAGATAATGTGCATAACTGTCCTGCATCCCAACACATAATTTTCCCGTATCTTCACTCTTTATAAAATATATACTTTCTTAATCCGAAATTCCCAGCGTGGGGTTATAAATAACATTTTCTGAAAACTGTAGTGCTCCAGATACTGTCTCAGCTTGTGTGAATTCTGATAGCTTTATTGTCTATGGAAATTATTTGACAGTTAATTATTTGTTTACCTATATTGCATGTCCATCAAATTAAAAGTTATTCTATCTTACTTATTTTACTTTAATTTCCAGTCAAGTATTTTATTGTTGGTTAGCTTTTTAAATGATAGAATGCTCTTCCCAGCTAGATTGTAAGCTTTTCAGAGACAAAAGTTATATATTAGTGTCCCCATGGTATCTTGTACATTGTAGGTATACACCACAACTTATGATTTCATACATCGGTTTTAGGCAGGGAGATTTTTAATATTTGCTACTTATGATTCATAACAAATTCAGTCTTTGTGACATAAACTTTATTCAAATCCTTAAGATGTTCGTTTGTCAATTGAACAACCTAGTGGACACCTTGGGCAGATTAAAGGTTTGTCGATTTCTTAGCTCATTCCTTCACAAAGCACTTAGTATCTAGTATGATCCCTAGTGGGCCCTCAAAAAATATTAGTTTCGACCTCAAATCAGGTTGTGGGTCTGTTTCGCTTTATTCCACCGTGCGAGTTCCTTCCTATAGCTGTGTCTGGGAGAAAACGCAGGAAAGCAGTGTGAGTGCTTGTCCTTGGCGTTCTTGTTTACATCCTCGCCCAAAAGCAAGATCCTTGGAAATGAAATGTTCTGTCTAAAAACAAACAAAAAAAAAAGAACAGAGAAAACAGATTTTCTTAACCATTCGATTCAAGACATTATTATTAAGTCTTGACAAATGTTGCAAGTCAGTCCAAAGGCCTTGGGAAGTCCCCCTGAGTCATGAATGGGTGTGGGAGAACTGGGATGTGGACCTCTGGCCTAAGGATCTCTGGGCTTTTGCTCCAACGCTAAGTTCCCCCAGGGCAGGAATCCCACTGAGCACCCAGGCCCAGCTTAGCTCTTGTTACGTGGGAGATGCTCAGTCCTTGCTTTTGAACTGAGCTGCCTTGGCTCTGCCACTCCCGGTTTCAAGTTCCTCCCCACTCAGGGTGGGGAGTTGGGAGCATGTCATGGTGAATTATTCCTTTCTATAAGAATGAGTATATTTTCTAAATATTCTAAGACATACATTTTTTTTCCCCACATATGCATCTTACCTTTGATCTTCCTCTACATTCGTTTATAAAAACAAGGGCACATCGTTGGGATTACATCTTGGAATCAGCAGCTTCTTTGAGCTGAGGAATTTGTGCCCTCATCATTCTTGGAGGCACATTGGGTTTTTAGACCGACTTGCTTTCAAGTCTCCACTTGGCCACTTCCTAACTGACATTGTTTCCTCATCTGTGATGTCCAAGTTGAGGGAAGATGAAATGATATTGTTTAGCACGGCAATTCCACTTTCCGCAGAGACTCGGTGCATATGAAGTATAATTATCTTGCCAGGAGGTTAGGGACTTACACTTGAAGGCATTTGGGTGCCCACTGGACACACACAGGTGCTATGCAACGCCATGGGCAGCACTGAAGGCTGGAAGCGTTGCTGACCCCTGATGTAACATATCTGTTTCTGGACTAGGATCTGAAAAGTGAAATTTGTAATCCACCCTCTCTATTATTTTTGACAGGATAGACAGCTCATACATTTATAGGGAACCTAGAAAGTTAAAAGTTAAAAAATAAATCTTAAAAAAGCGGTTTCATACAATGTCACTGTTGTACTGCATCTTTATAAAGAAATACAGCCACCTTGACTCGGAAGACAGTAGTTTTTCAAATTGACTTTTTTGGGTAATATCAGACTGTAGTCTAATAAGCTAAGTTAACGTATAAGCTTGCATCTTCCTGTCAGGGAAAATAGATAGGCCCTCAGAGCATAGAGGAGCGAGGAACCTCCATGTTATCCTGTTTAATGTCATTTTGAAGGGAACTAGGAACCACGAATGCCTGATGTTCTGCAGCTTTTGGACAGACATGGGGGAAGGGCATGACTCTCGTGAGGTTTCTTACCCAGGGGACAAATGAGGTAAGCAGTACTGCATTATTAGTTTGTGTGTGTGTGTGTGTGTGTGTGTGTGAGAGAGAGAGAGAGAGAGAGAGAGAGAG
The DNA here is from genome assembly GCF_001890085.2 of Hipposideros armiger. Classification (NCBI taxonomy): domain Eukaryota; kingdom Metazoa; phylum Chordata; class Mammalia; order Chiroptera; family Hipposideridae; genus Hipposideros; species Hipposideros armiger. The sequence continues at coordinate 3,782,850 of NW_017731400.1, read as the reverse complement.
AGAGAGAGACAACATTTTGCTTCATATTCAACAACCACCCTCAGCACCTATAATCATGACCCCAAGCCACTGCTTTCTCTGGTTGAGCCTCTAAACCAGAGCGGGTCTTGGAGGCGGTTCACCCCCGCCCCAGACTGAGACCCACACCATCTTTGGCAATTCTTTTTTTGTGAATGTCAGTGATTTGCACTGATCCAGCAGCCTCTAAGGATAAGGGACCAGATAAAATAGAGAATTTATTTTGATACTAGGTCATCTTGTGCACAGACTGCTAAATAATCAGAAGTCACAAATCTAAAGCATTAGGCCGTGAAGTCATTTTGTCCACAAGTTGGGTTACAATACGTTCGTTCATTGTGAGCACTCGCCAACAGAAGAACCCACAGTCATTGCCATAATTTATTCTTGCCAGGAAATTGGGTTTTCAGGTGACAGTAAGCTATGGGAATTAAGCAACCTGGGGTTCCAGGCTCTGTTCATGAGTGCTGGAAAAGACCTTTGTGAGACCTCACTTTGTGAGACACCACTACATTTTGGAGATGAACAGATGGGGATCTAGAGAAGGGAAGTGACAGTTCCAGGGTCCTACGGTGAGTCCATTTCAAGGACTAGAAAACTGGTGATTCCTGGTACTCTGTCCCTGGGTCTTTCTACTCCACGTCCTGGTGACATGAAGGATAGGATTTTACTCAAGTTTCACTCCTGAGGGTTGATATGAAAGGTTTTTTCACTTGTCTGATTCATTCTCTTTTTCCATCTAGATTACAGGTGATACCTTTTAGAAACAGCACGGGATGCTGAAAAGCTAGTTTGCATAGCAGGCTTTTTTTGGTTTGGTTGTCATGAGTGCTCTCCCTGCATAGTAGCTTAGAAACATCTCCAGAGAAATGATAATGAGCTCTCCAAGGAGCACTGTGCAGACTGGCGTGTTCTTGTGCTTACTGGTAAATACCCTCCTGTAAATTCCTGGCATAGAGAGTCCATACGGGAGGGATCGGCCGACTTGTTTTCTTTCATTGATACATGACGATCATAGAAATGTAATTCGGGTACCTTGGCATGTACCCAGAGTAAGTTAAATGTATCTGTGGTTATTTTTTTAATTCTATAACATTTTTATGAAGTTTATATTAAATTTTTATAATTTTTTTAGTAACAGCCATCTGAACATAGGGGATGATTTTAAAATATGATCTGTTAGAGAACTTGTAAGAATTGGCATCTCTTCAGGTAGCCGTGGCGATACCAAACCCCTTGGTTACTATGACTTATTTGTATACTGCATGTGGGGTTCTTTGTACCATACCTAAAGTGTCTCCTCGTTTTGAGTTAGATATAATACAGGTTTGAGAGGTAGGGGAAAAGTAGATTGTATTTCTTGTCTGATCTGGGGAATTTTATGTCCCTGAAGTCTGTAATTAGGTGCATATGTTAATTGTTTATTAAAACAAGGGTGGGAGAGATTGCCACAGAGTGAAAAAACCTATGGCAGACATCTGAGCTTCTCTTAAAAGCCTGGGCTGCAAAGAAATGTAAATTCATTTGGCTTAATTGGAAGAGAGTATTTATAGAAATTGAATGATCCAGTAAAACTAAAAGCCTGGCTTCTTTCGTCTTCAGAGACCTGCTGTAGTAAACGTTCTGAAAAGCCCTTGCCTGCAGAGTGGACTTTGCCATCTAATATCTGGTTTGGAGGTCAGTAACTTTGGCTGAGCCCTATCGCTTGACTCATATTTACTAAGTACTATTTTTCTTTTTTAATTTGGCTTTGAATTGTGTTGCAAACATCTACAGGAAAAAAATGTTCGGATATACCAAAGTTTTCTCATTTTTCACATAGTTCTGCAATTTGATTTTAATAACTATTCCCAAGGAAGTGTTAAAAAAAAAGTATACTTGAAAATCTTGCTCTTAGGCCAGTTCCTGTCCACCCCGCCCTCCTGTGCTTTTTACCGGTTGCCATTTCCATTAGTGTCTTGTAAATTCTTCCACTGTTCATGAAAATTCAAAAATTAAATTTATTTTTTTTCTTTGTTCTTTCTTAGAAAAGATGACACCTATATGTTATTCTGTACCTTGTTTTTACATTTAATGATATACTTTAATAAGCTTATATCAGAACATATAGAACTGCCTTATATTTTTTCGAGCTGTATAATATTCCATTGTATGAATGTGTCATAGTTATTGTGAATAGGCTCTTAGATTCTTTGCCCCTTTTTTTTGGCTCTTAGAGACTCAGTCTTCTGCTATTATGACACAGTTGCATGTGCATCACTTCATACCTGTGCAGGCGTATCTGCAGGGTATTTCCTACAGGGAGGATTAGCATTTCAACCAGAGTATATGTGCATATGTATTTGTGAGAGCGCCTGTTGACTTCATTAGGGCTTGTTTCATTCTGCGCTCCTACCAACAACTTAGGAGAGCTTCAACCTTAAGCGGGTTATTACACTTTGGGATGTTTGCCAATCTGATATGCAAAATATAATATCTCGATATGGTTTAAATTTGCACACCATTTTTAAAAAGTGTGAAGTTGGACATCTTCTCATACGTTTAAAGGCCACTTGTTTTTTTGTTTGTTTGTATTTTTGGCAAACTATGTTCCTGTAGTTTACTTGCTTTTCCATTGCGTTGTTGGTCTTTTTCTTATTGATTGGTAGGGCCCTTTAGTAATAGATTAATTAGCCCTAAGTCCATAATATGATCTCCAAGTATTTTTCTTAGGTTAGCATTTTCTTTAGTCTTTGAAGTTTTTTGTTTGCCTCACACAGAAGTTAATTTTCACATCGCATGTTTTTTCCATTCTTCCTCTTAGGGCTTCCAGATTTTGAGTCAAAGAAAGCATTTTCCACTATACCCCTTCCACGCACACATGCAGAAAGTAACCTCCCCCCCTTTTTTTTTTTGTTGAAGAATTTGTTTTTTTACATTTAAATATTTGCTCCATTTGACGTTTATCCTACTCTCCTGTAAAGTACAGAGTCAATTCAACTTTATTTTTTTCCAGATGTTACTCAATTCATTAAAAAGCCCACCTTTACCCCCATTTAAATGCCACATTATAAAATAAACATTTCATAAATGAAAAATAGCCACTATTTCCTCATGAGACAAGAAACCATGGGTCAGAGATTTTGGGAGGGGGCAGTGTTTTTAGGTCCTTCTCTTTTAACTTCAGGAAGCTCTTCTGCTTTCTCCTCTAAGGGTAATGTTTACTCGTGAGTGAATGAATGAAGTTAACTGAATCCATCTGTTCCTCTCTAGAGTAATGATAAAATTTTGCCTCGTGACATAAAATCTCAAGATTTCTCTTAAGACAGTGTCTCGTTTCACTCAGAATAATTTGTCTCTATCACAAAGCCTCAAGCAGGTTAGAAACCTTTGTAGTTACTCAAGGAGCATGCCTGTGGCGAGCCCTGAGAGCTGTGGTTCTCACAGTTTGGTCCCCACACCAGCAGCCGTAGCATCACCTGGGAACTTGCCAGAATTTCCCATCCTGGGCCCGTAGAATCAGAGACCCAGCGTGGTGGGGGCCTCAACAACCTGCATTTAACTGGCCCCCCAGGTAAATTCTGAGCATGCTCAAGTTTGAGACTCATGACTTTACAAGTTATACTTAATCTCTTAATGGAAATGGGAAACTTGGAGTGCTTCCCTCCAGGACTAGGTGGATAGAGGTGGTCCTTATCTTCTTGACGTGGAACAATGTAAAGACTAGCCGGAAATGGCAATGTCTGTTCTTTCACGGTGGTGTTCTTAGAGTAGAAAACTTCTCTGGGTTATTCCAGGAGTTGCAAAGATACCTCACTAGTGCTGTGGACTAGTACATCTTACATCCAAAATTCTGCCGATTGGGTCAGTGCTTCCCTTTGTCATATAATAAAAAACCAGCAAAACTGGTTTCTGTAATATGCTAGGAAGTTTTATAGCATGGAAAACTTGTCTTACACTACAAAAGCATCATTGTTTCTTCTTGCCCCTTGCCCCTCTGCCTTTAAAAATAATTTGATATCAGAACAGAATCATATTTACCTCTGGTGACTTGTTAGCCACACTGTAATTGTGCTTATGTTTGGCAGGTGAAGGCAGGCTTCCCGTAAACACTGGTATCTTCTGAGCCTACTTGGCATCCAGGATTCAGCTTAGAGCAGTGGTTCCAAAACTTTGCTGGACCTTAGAATCACCCGGGTACCTTTTTAAAATCATGCCACGCAGACCACACTCCTGTAATGTAATCAGTTACCTCACGAGTGGGGCCCAGGCATCAGAATTTTTTAAATTTCCCACTCGATTTCAGTGTGTTTCCAAGTTTGAGAGCCAGGACTTGTGCATTTGTGTTAAAGTGATTTGGGTTTGAACAAAAAAGACTAACAGGGACCAAATACCACATGCAGGAATGTGGTTTTGAAAATGCCAAATACAATCAGAATAAGAAATAGGTATTTTAAATAGCAACTTGCCTGAAACTTAAATTCACCTCCTTTTTGCCTGACTTGCTCACCTTTTGAAGAACCCATGTTGTAGCATGTGTTTCTGCACCCTCTGAATTTCATTGTCACAGTCTGCTGATTTTGTTGGCTACAGGGCAAGAGACAAGGTGCCAGAGGGTCAGTATTAATTAGACTTTCCCATTGGCTCTGCTTTGATGCATTTAGGAGATTGATTCAAACTCTCTTTGGAAACTTGGACCTCCAGAAGCTTCTGCCCTCTTTGAGGGCTCCTGGGAAAGCTATGGTCCTTTTTACACCTTTCCCCACTTTGGTCCATCACATACTGCTTGATCCACAGCAGCATTTGACGATCCCTCCTAGAAGTCCGTGGTTTTATTAGTTGAGCCTGTTGTACAATTTTCCCTGTAGCAAGTCCTAGTTGGCTAAAGGGGAGATGAGGATTGAGTACAAAACTTTTTAAAGGTCCTGCTTTCCCTGAAGACAGGGCCCTGCTCACAATAAAGTGGACATTCTTTCACATTGGCCCTGGGGGTAGGGTGTCCCAAATGATTTGACAAGGGTGCCCTTTTGTCATAAACAGTGTTGTAATGGGGTGAAGACAGAAAGAAATTATCTCATCCCTTTTACAACTCCAGGCAACTCTAGAACCAAACCCTTAAGAATCCAGCTCATGACCCGATCCCGTGGCCGAGGCTGGGCCGCTCCTCAAGTGTAACAGTTGAAGAAGTTGGGGAGAGAGCTGGGTGTTCGGCTCCAAACTAAATCACAAGTAAAGAGACTTTTGGTATTCTTACATTTTTGCTTAGGGTTCCATAATGGTGTTTGAGGGGTGTTTCCCTTGTGCTCATAACCGTAATCTAGTAAAATTTCTGGTGAACTTTGTGTTTGCCAGGTTCTAGTTAGTACACAGTTGGGCAGGGAATCCTGCTCCAAGATGGTTCGCGCAAGGCGACAAAAGCAGTAAACTTGATTATATAGTAGGTGAGGCTTCTGAGACACTCACAGGCATTCAGGCCCTGGAAAGCATTACAGGCATTTTTCTAGCCCTCTGTTCACTTTGTACAAATGAGGAAACTGAGGCCCAGGAAGACTCTCTAACTTGGCCAAGCTTTCTTTTCTCCGGTCTCACTCACAGCTTTAAAAAATTTTTTTAAAGCTATATTTTGCAAAGTGACAAAAAGAATTACCAACTGAGAACATCGTAAAGAGCATTCTCCTAAATTGTGGTTCAGATGATCCTGTTTCCTTTCCTCCTTGCTTTTTAATGAAGGGACTGGCTACACACACACACACACACACACACACACACACACACACACACACATTTTAGTAAGCAATGCAATGTGTGAGCATAAATAGAAATAGATTTTGTAAAAAATTAATGTCAGTTTATTAGTTGAAAAAAGTATCAAGGTAATCACAAAATTCATTAATCATATGTTTAATAAAACTAAAGGTTTTGGATTGGTTTATTTTATAAAGCTCTAACATTCTCAGATCTGTAAACTTTAACTGATTTGTAGAGATCATGAAGTTTTACTTATCACACAGATAAGTATTTGTTATTTTTTTCAATAACCAGGTATTTGTTTTGTATGGTAATATTAATTGCAAAAAAGTTAACACTAGTAATAGGAGCCTCTATGCCAGCGGTTCTCAACCTTCCTAATGCCGCGACCCCTTAATACAGTTCCTCATGTTGTGGTGACTCCCAACCATAAAATTATTTTCATTGCTAATCTATAACTAATTTTGCTACTGTTATGAATCGTAATGTAAGTGTCTTTTTGTTTTCCGATGGTCTTAGGCGACCCCTGTGAAAGGGTCATTCGACCCCCAAAGGGGTCGCGACCCACAGGTTGAAAACTGCTGCTCTAGGTGAATTCTCAGCTAAGACCTCATGCAGAGTTCTTTAACGCTCACTTGGAGCTATTCGGGCTATTCATCAAGAAAAGCAATACATTTCAGGTGAACTCACTTTGCCCACAGGTGAGCTATGCAGGCTGAGAACCAGTGGGAGGATGTATATGGGGGGGGGGGCTACAGAGGCAAAGAGAGTGTTTCTTTTTCACGAACCCCCTTTGCCTAGTAAGTATAGACTAGGGAGAAATTGTTCTCCAAATTGTCAGGTTCAACCAGAGTACTTTTTGAGATCCTTAGTCTCCTAATTAACAAACATCTACTGAGGTAACATCTGGTGCCTAGCATTGTTGTAAGGTACCGTTTGTAGGTGAGGTAGTGAAGAGAGAAATGGGTTAGGAAAACACCACCCGTGAAAAAGGAGACGAGCTCTCAGTGCAGCCACCTCACTGTACCTGCCACTCGCCATTGGCCCTGGCCTCATTCACCACATGAGTGGAAATCCTGTTCAAATAAACTTGCTTTTCCTGTAATCATCAAGCTGCCGGATCGATCCACATCCTTGATAAACTTTATAATTTGTTATTGATCTTTGTCATTAATAAAGGTTAGCATTATCATCATCCCTTTCCTATACAACACATTAGCATTTTTTCCAAAACTCATTTAAAGAACATTTTTCTTTATCAGCGTGTTCACAGAGTTTTAGCATGATTGAGTTTTGTATATTTTCAGAGCTATTGCATCCCCAATATTCCAGCCTGTATTTTTCATAGCTTTTATTTTGAGGATGCTTTCAAGATCTTTTTTGTGTGCATTGGAAAAGTGAACACAATTTCCTATGTATTCGTTCAGTTCTCATCTTAGAGCCAGGCCTTGTCCTGTTAACTTGACTCCACACGCTTTCCAAGGATTCCATTCTACGCGTATCCTTTAAACTCGAGGAGATTTCGCAAAAACAGGTAGGCCTGACGGTAGAACTCTGTTATTACAAAAGGGGTAAACCTACTTTTTTTATGTGGGTATTGCCTTTTTATAAACTGTTCCCCCAGAAACAGGATACCTCTTTGGAAATTACTGGAAAAAAACAGTAAGGATAATGGAGGTTCTTCCGTCATCGCCCCGGTCTGGGTGTTTCAGGGTGATTCTTTCACCTCAAAAGTTGTTTAGTCCTGTATTTTCCCTGTTGGGGAGTGTGTGAATTTCGGTCTATGTAGGATTTTCCACAGTTGTTTGCTCTTTAGTGCTGAAGCCAGGAAGAGCTCCAGTGGGAGGAATGAACTTGTATGATCATCTGAAGAGACTCATTAATCCCAGGAACAATGACACCGGCTATAAAAACCAAGTACCACTTACACCATTAGATGAAAAGACTGTTCTGAAATTCTCCTGTTACCAATATATTATGTTTAACATTGTGCTTCCGAATAGTCAGGGTAACAGAGAATTTACATTCTTAGGTTTGCATTGAATTTTTTAAATACAAAGAACTTTTCATCTTCACAAATTAAAGGTTTCTTAGAGGGCCCACTTTTCCTTAGTTAAAATAATCTATATGAAAGTGCACAGTAGGCATTGCATAAAATTTACTTTCCTCTCTGAACATTTGGGAGTTACCTAACTAGGGAAGTGGAGACTGGTATTATGGAAATGGTCAATAATCCTAAAATCTGAAGGCTCCATTCTCCCTCCCTCCCTTCTTCCTTCCTCTCATCCATGTAGTCTTTCCCTAAATTTTGTTCTTTGTCATTCTTCATGGAGGCTTCCCCGCACCCTATCTCCCCAAAACCCAGCCATCTCAGAACGTCTCATGGCCTAGCTGGCCCCACGCTTACCTTTACCTGCTGATGCCTCAAATTTGTCATGATCTTGCTAGTCACTTAGCTTTGTGTTTTGACTTGTGTGTTCTCTGTGTAGATTCTATTTTCACCAATGTTTGAAATGAATTAACAAGGATATGGATTCTCACACACCTGCTCTCGGAAGTGCATAGAGTGTACTGGCCTCCTTCACCACACTTTTCTCCTTCCTCATTGCTGTACTTCCTTCTGGGTCTTTTCTATGTGTTTTCAACAGTGGTGCATTTTGTTTTTTACATAGGAAACCATACTGCAAATACTGTTGTTCTGACTTGCTTTTCTCCTTACTACATAAAGCTACAGATGGATCTCACCGTAGAATACTGCAGCTACATAGAGTTCTATTCTGTGGGCGTACACTATAGAGTGGTTCATTTAACCATTCCCCTATTAAAGGACAATGGACATTTAGGGTTTTTTTGTTTTTGTTTTTTTAAATTTTCCTCTGTTAAATGTAATGCTGGAACAAACATCCTTGTACATGCCTGTCTATGTACTTTTAAAAGTTTTTCTCTAGGATAAATTGATTCCCAGAAGTACAATTGTAGGATCAAAAAAGAAATACCTGTTTAAAATATTAATAGTACTGCCATATTACCTTCCAAAATGGCTGGTCACATACTACCCACCCTTCTCCCCCACTAGCTGATTTACACTCATTTTTTATTTTTGTAAATTTACTATAAAATATTTCAGATACAATGGGTAGAAAGAAGAGCGCTATGTAATGACATTAGCAGTGCAGTTGAAGACTATTTTGTTTCCTTCCCTAATTGGATGGTCCCTTTTTTTCTCTACATTTCCCTATATTGTTCATACTTTTCTATGTATGTATTATGCATCTATATTTTGCTATACATGTATACTTTTGCTACATATGCTACTTAATGATGTTTTCAATGTTTTAAAATTTAATGCAAGGATACTGTGTACCTTCTGTGGTATAATGTTTACTTAGTATTAATTTGTGTGATTTATGTTGATAACTATGACCCAATCTAATGCTACTTTATAATTCTTGTTCACATCTTCTTGTGCATACATGCAAGAAATTATGGTGCATACTGAGAAGTTAATGGATTTCACTAAATATTGATGAAATGTTTCTCTAAAGGGGTTCCATCACAATCACTACCGTCACCCTTTAGCAAACTGTAACAGTTTTTGCATGTTTCCAACACTTGGTCTTTTCAGACTTTGCAATTTTTACCAATCTGATGGGTGTGAAAAAGTTATTTCATTTTAATGTGTATATTTTAATATTTTGACCATTTAGTACCTTCTCCTGGGAATTGCCTCATTCCTGTCTCTTAGCTATTTTTCTCTTGGGTTCTGGGCCCTTTTCTTGTTGGTTTCTACTAATTCCTTATCTATTCTGGATAAGAATGCCTAGGAGGTTATTTGCATTGCACATATCTTCTAATTTTTGGCCTGACTTCATGATTTTATTGTGGTCTTTTGATGACTAGAATTAATTTGTGTATTTGTGTGTTGAGGTATGGGGGCTACAATTACATTTTTTCCTTCTCAGATAAACAGTTGTCCCAGCACTGTTTATTAGATAGTCCATCCTTTTCCAGTGGTCCGCAAGGCCCCATTTGCAATATATGACATTACTGTGTATGTGTGGAATTCTTTCTGGGTTTTCTATTCTGTTCTCTTGGTCTATTTGCCTATTCCTGTGCCAGTACACATTTCACTAATTACTATAATTTTACAGTAAAAGTCTGGATATCTGGTAGGGCCTCTCACTACCTTGTCACTTTTATTCAGAATTGTCTTGGTTATTCTTGGCTCTTAGCACTTATTCCTATTCATTCTTTAGGTCTGCTAAAATTATACCACTTACCTTATAATAATGTTCTTTCATTTCTCCCCTCGTGGACACTGTTATTACTGTCATGATTTTACTTATACATTTGTTATGGACTCCACAGTACAACTTACTATAAGGGGGACATCCTCACATATTTACCCATGTGTTACCATTTCTGATACTCGTAATTGCTTTGTTTCCATATTTCCATCTGACATCATTTCCTTCTACTTGAAGAACTTCTTTTAATATTTCTTCTACTGTGGATCTGCTAGTGAAGAATTCTTTCAGCTTTTGTATCCTCAGAAAAGTCCCTATTTTGCCTTTAGATTTTATAATGTTTTTGAAAGATATTCTTGATGGGTATGGAATTCTAGTTTGATGGTTTCTTTCAATACTTTTAAAGATGTTGCTACATTGTTACATAATGAGAAATCTGCTCTCATTTTTATTTCTCTGTTTATAACATTCCCCTGACCCCTGGCCGCTTTTAAGATTTTCTCTCTTTGTCACTGATTTTGAACAATTAGATTGTGGCATGCCTTGGTATAATTTTCATGTTTCTTGTGTTTGGGATTTATTGAGCTTCTTGAATCTGTCGGTTTATGTCATCTATCTCTCTACTTAACTTTTAAGCACAGGGAATACAGTTACATTAGTTTTTTTCTATGCCCCTGTCTACTAATTTTAACATTTGTGTTGGTTCTAGGTAAATTTTGACTGATTGAATTTTCTCCTGAATATGGGTCATATTTTCAGGCTTCCTTGGGAGCCTGGTAATCTTTGGTTGGATGATGTAGGGTGCTGGACATTTCTGTATTCCTGTAATTATTCTTGGGTTGTGTTCTGAGGTGCAGTTAAGTTTCTTAGAAACAGTTTTCTCTTTCAGGTCTTGCTTTGTTAGTTGGGACCAGAGCAGTATTTATTCTAGAGCTAATTTTGCCTCACCAAATGAGACAACACTCTTTTGGGTACTCTAGCCTGTGCCTCATGAATTACAAAAGCGTTTTTTGTTTGTTTGTTTTTTGTTTTGTTTTGTTTTTTTTCAGTCTGGCTGATAGGAACAATTGTCGGAACAAGATGCCTACAATTCCAGACCTTGGGGAAGCTCTAGGCACTGTTTTCTATTCCTTTTAGGTATTTGTTTTTCCTGGCCTTGGGTAGTTTCCTCACATGCGTGCACTGATTAGTACTCTGCTGAATCCTCAAGAGGGACCGTCTGCAGATTTCCAACATTCTATGAACAATTTTCTCCTTTCCAGTAGTGTGTCCAAATTCTAGTTACTTGATCTTTACAGACCCTTACCTCCATCTTCTCAATTCAGGGAGTTTATTGGCCTCTACTTAGGTTCGTCCTTATTAAACCACAGCCTGGAAACTCCCAACCCCCAAATACCAGAATTGAGTTTGCCAGTCAAGTTCAGTGAGCAGGAAAGCAGCACTTTCTGTATTTCAAGTCATATATTGGGTATTCCTGACATGATGTAAGACCAGCAGATGTCAGCTTTCAGTTCTTTGTATTTCTTAAAGTAGCATTTTACTACTTTAAGAGGAAGTTCTTTAATTATTGGGCTGCCGGAAAAGTTATGACGTGTTTTTCCTGGTTTTTGTTGCAAAAATGCGTCATGACTTTTCCTACAACCCAATAGTTCTTAGGTTCATAAGTCTTCCAAAAGTAATCTTACTTCTTGGAGTCCTTTTTTCATGCTCCTGCACCAGAAGATAGTTCGTGAAACTATGTCTACCAGGACCAAGTACCTTGTCCCTTGGAGTCGGAGTGATAATTAAATGTGCTCTTTTTCTGCAAGTTAAGGTGTAGCACTGTGCTGCAAGCCATTTTAGCAACTACGTTCTGAAGTAAGCTTCTGTGAACTAGGTTCAGAACAGTTACCCTGATATGTCAACAATAACTCAATGGGAGAAAGTTTAGTGACAAGATTTTTTTGGTAGTAGTAATGAAACAGTTGAATTGCTACTCTTTAAAACTGATCTGTCGAACCCAGAATAAGACTTTCTTTATAGGTCTTCACTGCATCTTTAAACCATCTTTTTAGCTATGAGTCGTTGAGGGCATAAAAAGGAATATCTCTGAGTGTTTAATTCTTTTCTATGGATGGCATGAGATCCAACTATTTAAATGGGTAACTTAAGTTTGCTTTTATTTTTAATACTTGTGTGTAGTCCTTATATATAACACAAAGCGTAGCAGAGACATCATTCCATTACCCAAAAAAGATGATTCTTTCTCACTTCATAAAAGTTTAGTATTTGATATGCACAGTATAAATATCCTTTAATAAAAACAGTTGCAGATTGCCGGAGGATAATTGTTTATTCAGTGAGTTCACAAACTGGCATACAAGCCAGATCTGGTCCACTGCCTATTTTGCAAATAAAGTTTTATTGGAATGCATTGAAGCCCATTCATTTATGTACTCTGGCTGCTTCCTTGCTACAATAGCAACATTGAGTAGCTACAACAGATCTATGTCCCACAAGGCCTAAAATAGTTACTACCTGGTCTTTTACAGAAAATGTTTGTCAGCTTGCGATTTATTCTACTGGCATTGAAGTGAGATGTAAAACCTTAAGTCCAAAAACTGGGAATCAGAAAAGGAAGTAGAGATAAACTAAAGAGCACTCTGGTGGGAGATACAAGTTACACCGTTGGGAGAGACATCTGAGCAGCAGAATTAGATCCTAAGCTTCATAACTGCCCATCATTGAATATATTTTAAATACTTTTGCCAACCTCCAAATTGACATTCAGATGTCTGAAGAGAATTCTTGAATTCCATTTTATGGGCAATAACTACATATATAAGGTTAGCAATAATTTAAATTAAAGAAAAACCCATTATGAATTTGGTAATGTTGATTAATTTAAAACCATCTATAAGTTAGCGGTTTAATGGCACAGTTTTCCCTGCTGTTTATATTTCTGTAAAAGCATGTGATAAAACATCTAGAGTTCTAAAGGAATAGTAAGGCTTAAATATTGTATGGGGAGTAAAAATTTTGCCCACTCTGATTTAAAGGCCACTGTGAACTCACAGATATAAAGAGTCATCATAGCATTTCTCTTATTAAAAATATTACTCATTTTCTCTTCTTTCATCAGAGTAACATTAGGCATATTTATTTTATTAATCAAACCTTTGTATGAAGCTTCTTATCCATTTACTCTTAATTTGGTATAGATAGGTAGGTGATAGATGAATAGAATTAATATGTAAAAGGTTTTCAGAGAGTTTTGCTTTTTAAGATCAAGATTGAATTTGGGGCTAGGAAAGCTATTAGGGCTTCAGCTTCTATTTGCAAAAGAAACCATTGCCTCTATTACATGAGTTAATTTACTAATATAAAGTGCCTAGCACAGTACCTTACACATGTGAATAGTCAGTACCACTTGCTGATAAATGAGAATTAAATACTTAGAAGGACAGTTCTAGCTCAGAAAGGCAGACTATCGTACATATTTGTCTCCTTCCCCTTGAAACTCTCTGAAAATGATAGTAAACAGGGTTTTTTTAATCATTGAAAATGAGAATGGGGCCTGTAGTGGGCAAAATGATTTAACAGATTCTAGAATACAGGGAGTGGATGGAGGAGTGACAACCTGTGACATACAGTGGGGGAAGCTATGGCCAAAGAGTGTCAGTCTGCTCTGGAGAGCCTCAGAAGCTCAAGTATGGCAAAACCGAGAGTGAAAGGGGAATCATGTGACGGTCTTTATGCAGAATAAACGTCCAGAATCTAGGAGTCTTTTCCCCAGACAAATACTTTTTGAGAAATCTTATCAGAATAAATGAATTGGTCCCATTCTCGCATTAAAGGGCATTACCTCAGCTTGAATCATACAGCCCCCGCCCCCACCAGTCAAGTGTATTATGATTTTATTGGGGAATTGGGAGAGGGAACAGCGTTGGGGAATTGGGGAAGGGGAACAGACAAGTTGCTGTCCTTTTGTTCTTCAGTGTAGTTGTGGAGGACGTAGTTTCACTGGCCCATGTTGGTATTATCATTGCGCTCTTCCTGGGTGAGGCAGTCGCTCGACAGCCATTGGACGGCGGGTCATGAAAGCTCACGCCTGCTGCCGGCCAGCCCCACTGCAGCCTACGCCTTCATCGGTGACTCACGGCAGCCCAGCTCCAGGTTGAGCTATTGGTCACCATCTTAGCTGTAGAGGGCGCAGCGTCACTGGCCCTCGTGTGGGATCCGAACTGGGGCTCTGCTGCTCAGAGCTGGCATTCCAAGTCAACTCTTAACCAACGCGCCACTCGGCCCCAAGATTTGTTTTTTTAAATGGTAGGAAAAGATGACTGGAGAAAACAGATTAAATAGGGAATGAAAGAAAATAAGAGAAATAATTAGTGGCGTCAGAGAGGCTATCCTATTCATAAAACAAGAGCAAGATGCTATAAAAATAGATTGATCAGAGAGCAAAAACAAATGTTCTTGAAAATTAAAAATATAGCTGCCTAAGTTTTTAAAAAATGTTTAATGAAGTGGAAGCTAAATTGGATGTAATAAGAACAAGTTGAACAACAACAAAAAAAAGAAATAGAAAATAAGACCTTTAGAGGCTCATCCAAGAGGACTAGGAATTCCAGAACGATTAAATAGAGACAATGAGAGGAATGATTTACAGCATAAGTATTTCTTGTAGCTAAAGGCCAACCAAGCATTTATCTTCTAGGAGGCCATGAGCTCCTCACGCATTGAACGAGAAAAGATGCACACCTGAATACGTGTTATAAAATTTTACAAGAATGTGAGAGAGGCCTGGAAGCTTTCAGAGGTTAAAAATTGAATAGCTTCAAAGGAATGAGAATCAGTGACCACAGGTTTCTTATCAACACTGGGCATAAAAACCACTGGAGCAGTGCCTTCAGAGTTCTGAGGGCAACCAGTGTTCAGCCTTAAATTCTTTACCTGGCCAAACTGTCAAGTGTGCAGGTGAAATGCACATTCCAAGTACATAGGTGCAAAATTTATCTTCCATACTATTGTTCAGATGTGTTCCAGGAAAACACTCGATTTAACAGTGGCATCAGGAAACTGACTCCTTTGCAAGCAACAGAAACCAGCTTTGGCTGACTTAAGCAGAAAAGGAATTTATTGCAAGGATATTGGATAACTCACTGAATTGTCAGGAAGATTAGAGAACCAGGCTTGGAGAACAGACAGGAACAAAGAAGTATCAATAGCCAGAACCACAGCCAAAATGTCAAACCACAGAGTCCAGCAAGCAACACTAGTCGCTCCTCGCAGCCATCACCACCGGCCTGCTTCTTTGCAGGAGTGACTCCAAATTCCAAGTCCTGGGTGGTGTGTCTGCCTATGCCAACCTAGATGATGGCCTTGTCTTCAGCTTCTGTGGTATAAAGGTGGCTGTGCCTCCCACCAAGACTGACAAAGTGGGGAACTTCCTAACCACAGCAGGGCAGGTTCAGAGACTGGGTAAGTGTCCACTTTAACCAGTGTCAGACTTCAACACTGCGCACAGCAAGGGAAAACTGCAGAATGACAGCCATGCAACAGACAGACTTGAAGAGCAGTTAGTCGAGGGTCTAGACAACAGGAGGCCTGAGAGTTTTAGGCAGGAGAAAAAGTGGGGACTTGATAGAATATCTGATAGGATGGAGAGTTGGCAAAAGTTGAGGATACTGTGAGGGCAAATGGTGCCAACAAGCAGGAAAGAGAACTGGAAACTCTGAAGAAAACAGAAGAGCTGTACTAGAAAGGAAGTGCAATCTCGCTATAATATTTGACTCTGCAGTGAATGATATTTGTACAGTCAAAATACAAAGAGCACTGGTTTCTCATTTAAACAGAAATAATAATGTAACTATTGAGAGAGAGGGTAGAAGAGAGGTGGGTGTGATATCATTGAAGGAAGTCTACATAAATAACAAAAATGCTAAACCAAGGAAGAGTATTTTAGTTAGAGACACAGAGGGGACTACTAAGAGAAATAGCAAAATTGGTTCCCTAGGGTGGTAGCCATTAGAAGCATTCTGAGCTAGTGGATTTAACAAAAAAAAAAAAATTGTGTGTATTTACTTATTTTTAAATTGTGTTATTTTTTAAAACAAAATAAATGTATATAGAAAGGAAAGCAGTCACCAGCTCATAAGTAAATGGTTTCTGTTCCAAAAGTTGAGTTGAGGTCCCTTTTCCTTTAGAAACATAACATATGTATGTGGTTAGATTTCCAAAAATAAATCCAATTTATAGTGAAGTTAAAATACCCTAGATGAGTAGTTTAAAAATCAAAAGAAGAAAAATGGCCCAAGTTTGGGGGCCATTCTAGTAATCCAATGAGAAATAGTGGGGGCATTTAGCTGAGGTAGTGAGATGGGTTTGCAGAGGGACACATCAGAGAGAAGAGATTCTGCTCACCCACCGATGGTGGCTGGGATGTGGGATTGAAGGGGAAATCTCCGCCAAGATAAATGCACGCTTGCTATTCCTGTCCCCACATGCCTCCGTCAGGGCCCTCTGCATGCCTGTGCAGTTCTTCAGTTCTCCGAGATGATTTGGTTTCTGATTAGGCTTCTCACCTAATAGCTCGTAGAGACCCTGCTCCTGTTAGATTATGAATTAACCTCTCGCCTAAAAAGCCGGAGAAGACCTTGAAGCTCTTCATCTTCGGTCATCTCATCTCGGAAAATGGTTCACACTGGAAGTGTGGTTACTAGCATAGCGTGTAAGACACCATGACCTGGCCCCTGCTTCGTCCTCTACACCCAAGTCCCTCCCTGCCCACCAACCAGGGCCCTTCCACATCTCCATGCCTCTGCTGGTGCTTGGACAGCTGCTAAGTCCCCAACTCCACTCCCTTCTCTGCAAGACAGAGCCCATTGGCCTCCCAGGACTTGGCCCAGGCACGGCCACCACTAACTGATCTCCACCCCCACACACACACCCCCACACCCCCGTCCCCAGCTGTGGGCTCATTGCAGTATTGATCATGCATTTTCTGTTCCTTGTTTCCCTGTACCCTCTTATATAGTGGGGACCACCATGTCACCTTTGCAGTCATCTCCCTCTGCAGGGCCTGGTACACAGCAGATAATAAATAATTGAATGGATTAAAAAATGGCCAGCCACGTTCAGTTAACATGTAGTAGTCACAGCTGGAAACTGGGTATTTTTTTTTTTTTTCCTTAAAATCCTCATGCCCTAACATAACCCGCTGACCTGATGGCCAGAATCCGAGTGAGAGTCAGTCAGCCGCAGTCTGGACTCCAGCTGGAGATTCCCGGCTTTGGGTTATTTCACTAATGTACTTAACCTGGTCCTCATTTTTTCATTTAATTTCCATTTTTTTCTATTGCCCTTCTTCGTCTGTTCAAAATGTCCTGTCTCGTATTTGGCTTTCAGACAAAATGTATATATGATAGTTCTTTCTTTCCCTTGCCCAGATCTGTTAACTGGGTGAAGGGAGTTTAGCTTAGTGTTCACGCCGTGCCTTTTTCTTGATTTAATTTTTCCTGTGGCTCAGTTGACTGGTAGATAAGAACACCACTTGCCTTCCCCCCATGAAGCTTGGGGTGCCCTTTCTGTAGCATAGCCCACTTTTGTGTTGAACCCATAGCCATACACACTGAATGGAATATAAGATTTTCAGTAGTCTAAAACATAAACTACCAAACTTGTTTTGTTGAACCTCAAATGGAAATGATTTTTGTTTTTCTTGTTATGCAAGTAACCCACGCTCACTTTAAAATGATTTAGAAATATAAAAGGCTAAGAAGAAAATAAAATCACCGTAATTGTGTCACCCAAAGATTAATAGTCAGACTAGTGTGTATCCTGAGATCCTCATTCCTATGCATATAATTTTTCTACAAAAATACCATTCACACCTGCTTTTAAAAAACGTGTAAATGTGCATCATTAATTGCATAGCTTTCCATTATATAGATGTACAATAAATTATTAAATTTTTCTTCTGAGACCGGGCATTTATGTTAGACATATGTGGAAAAATATAAATATTCAAAAAACTGGCTGTGCTGTTTTTAGTAGACAAACCCTAGGAACAACATAAATGTTCTCAGAATATACTCCAAGCAGTGGAATTGCTAGGTTGAAAGGAAAAAATTTAATGTGTATGTAGACAGATCACTTTTAAAAATACAAATACTACAGAATTATAAACATGAAATCAATATCCCATATTTTAATTCTCAGAAGTGACCCCCACTAACACTTGATGTGAATCTTTCCCAACATTTTCCTCTGTGGATACATGGAAATTTTTATAGGAAGGTCTATAGTTTCATAATTTTTTACCCCTACGGGATCATATTTTATATATATATATATATATATATATATCTTCCTGCAACTTTAATTTTTCCCGTTTATATTTCTTGAAAATCTTTACAAACATTATAGGTTGGTAATGTTGAAGCTTTGTGGTTTACCTACCAAGCGACTTTTGGAATTTATTCCTTGGTTCATTCAAAAGAAGTCAAGTTGACTGAGTGCATACGATATGCAAGGCTCTGGGGAAATAAAGTTGCTAAAGACCTGAGCTTTTGGTCCAGTGAGGAAACCTGGAGCTTATGTGTTATGATGGTAAAATCGAGCCCTGGCAGCTGAGAAGTTGCTATGACAGCAGGGGAGGGGCCTCTCAATCAGTCCAGGGAAGTTGTGGTCACTGACAAGTTATTTGAACAGACCTGGGTTCAAATTCTGGTATCTGTAGCATATTAACTTGAGACTATAGAGAATCTTTCATTTCTATGCCTCAGTGCAGGATGGGCATAGTACTATCTACCCCACAATGCCATCACGAATATTTATTGAGAAAACGATTATAGTAGAGGAATGTTGAATGTCTGTTAGTAGGTGTCTGGTTAAGTGAACAAATCATGGTATATTAATTAATACAATTTTCTGCAGCTCTGAACAATAAGGTAGGAAACTAACCCTGAGATGTGTTATTAGAATAATATGTGGTTTGCTACCATTTGTGTAAAAGTTTTTCTAAAGGTGCAGTGGTGTATATGATATGTGTACTTACTTATATTTACATAGAGGATCTAAAAGGATATTGAAGTAACTTAATAGTGCTTGCTTTTAAGGAAGCGAATTAGGGCTCTAGAGTAGAAGAAAGATTTGCTTGCCGTGTATAGCCATTTGTGCTGTTTGAATTACCATGTGCATTTATTTAAAGGAAAAAAATTTTAATTATGAAAATAAAACTCTTTAAGTGTAATCATAAACTACGATGGTATCAATTTAATATACCCTTCAAATATTTTTATGTGGAAATGTTTCACAGTCTAATTTTATAAAGTAGTTATAAGCATGGGCTTTGGTGTAGGCATACTTACTGACTGTGGGGTCTGAGAAAAGTTATTTACGTACTCTAAACCTCAATTTTCTCCTATAAAATAGGAGATAATGATAACTACCTTGTGAGATTGTGTCAAATGAGATAATAAGCTTTTGGAAAGCAGTTAACATGGTGCATGATGTATTGTAAGCACTCAAATGTTTATTGTGTTATAGTTAATACTAAAGGGCCGTATCTATCAAAACTCTTGGTTGCCAGTGATAATAATCTGACTCAGTTATCGTCTAACGGAAAAGGGGGTTTGTTGGCTCACACAAATGAAAGTCCAGGGTAGGACTGCTTTGGCGTATGGCTGTGTCTAGCCACTGCCCTTGAAGGTACTGGGACTCAGTCTCTTCAGTTCTTAACTCTGTTTTCTTCTATGTTGGATCAGTTCCCAGGTAGCTCCAGGCTTACACCCTACTGCCTAATAATGCCTAGTGAAAAGAACCCAGTACTTTCCAACAAAAACCCCAGGGACTGGAATGCACTGATTGGTGGGCCCACATTACAGTACTTACCTTTGTAACCTTGATGGGAAGGGTCAGCTTAAGATGGTGAGCAATGTCTGGCCTTTTTTTTTTTTTTTTTGCCCCCAGGCTTAGAGACATAGAAGCCATCTGCACTAAAAACTGTGGGGAAGTTCCTTCCCCAAAGGAAAAAAATAAGGGCAACAAATGCCAGGCAGCAGATAGAAACAATGGCTATCCCCTCAGCCCACTGCTTGGCTGCCTGGCCATTAATCCTGTTGTTTTCATATATGCATTTTCAGAAATTCTTAACAGTGCAACCGTTTCATTACAGAGCAATGTGGTCCTAGTGGGAACTGAGGTTCCAGGAAGGTGCCATGTGGGTGGTGTACATAGCATCCATTGCTCAAGGCCAGCCTTGACTCTTGCTGAGCACCAGATAGATTAGTTGCTCAACTGGTAGGGGCTGTGGAATCTGAAGATCTGTTTATAAACAG
Organism: Hipposideros armiger; assembly: GCF_001890085.2. Taxonomy (NCBI): domain Eukaryota; kingdom Metazoa; phylum Chordata; class Mammalia; order Chiroptera; family Hipposideridae; genus Hipposideros; species Hipposideros armiger. The sequence continues at coordinate 3,762,536 of NW_017731400.1, read as the reverse complement.
AATAACTCTCAGTTCAGCAAGATGTTCACACTAAAAGCAAACAAAAATTGAGACAACCGAGAGCAGAGATTTTCATTTGCCCTGGTGCTCAGCCCAGGGCAAGAGGGTGTAGGCAGAGACTACCTGCACTGCTCACATCCTCCCATCTAGTTCTTGGTTTGTTTTACCAAGCATGTGTGCTTGAATTGGCTAAGGTAAGCAATAAAGTAATAATGCTCCATCACATATCAGATTCTTAGCCCTTCCCCAAAGGAGAGTCCAATTATTGCGCCCATCCTCAGATCTAAGACCTGCAAGTACTCTGTGTCCTCGCAAATCCAGTTCAGCCCCCACTCACTAAACGGGAGGAAAGATAACAGCAACCCAATAGCACCATTTGGAAAAGGAAAATGACACAGAGTGGTCCCCTCCTGTAGCCTGTCATGTTCTCCTCGACAGGAATGCTGGCACTTAGTGATAAAGGTATGACTTGTCACTATGGCCACCCCGATTTCTACCCTCTCACAGCTCATTTCTCTTTGGTGTAGATTTATAGGCTTAGTGGATGGTTCTCTTAGAGGGTGAGAATCATAGGCCTTTGCTTTCTCAGTGTAGGAATAATCTGATGATTGAAGTGCCTTTAAAATGTAGTAGATTTCCTGTCTCGTATTTAGATTTGGTGAACTCTAGACTTTGGTGCTTGGTGACCAAAGTCACACATCCTGACTCATCCTAGTCCCTAAAGTTCCGATCTCAATTTCGTAGCAACAGATGTCTAGGACTTGCCCCAGCCTACAGTTTACTGCTTCCACAGGCCTTTGCCTCAAAGCAATTTGAAATAGCAGCCCGGGATGGGGAGGCAAAACCAATATATCCCCATGCTGCTGACCAGTGGGTGGTTCTTTATTGTAAGGGTTCAAGGACAGTACAGTGTTCCAGGTCCCGAACCCTTTTCCCATGTGCCCCCTTCTGTGGACTTCAGCAGGGGCAGAGAATACAGCCCTCGATCTTCTTGGTTTCCTTTCTACCAAGATAAAAGACTTCCGTGGCAAAGCTCTTTTCTTATTCTAAACTTTTAGGTAAACCAGCCTCAGGTAAAGCTTGCCTCTATCAGTAATAATTTCCTGAAGACCAGAAGAGGTGACCCACGCACCCCGGCACTCTGTCACAGGCTGGCCAGCCCTGTGCCATTGCAGCCGTGCCATTCATTGCTCCATAACCCACCTTGACTCAGCTAATCCCGCAGGCTGTCACTTGCAACACTTATTTCAGGTTCTCAACTCCAAGTGCTTTAAGCAAAACAGAAACTTTATTGGCTAATGTAACTGAAAAGTCTGGGGAAGACCAATTGTTGCCCCTGGTATGCGACCTGATCCAGAGTTTTGAATGGTGGCCTCCGACCCTTTCTCTCCATCTCTCCACTCTGCTATCCCTTGGAGGCTCCATTCTCAGGTCGCTTCCAACCACCAGCATATCAACTTAACTGGGAAGGCACACCCCCTTCTTGCTAGTAGTTCCAGAAAAATGGCTAGAGTTGGCCTTTGTTCACCCATCTTTGGTTGTGTGCCACCCTGGCTAGTCACTGTGGGGGCGGGGAAGGGGAAGATGGACCACGATGATTAGCCTGGCCTGAGCCACCTGTGTGCACTTAGGCTGGAAGAGGGAGGGGGTACTTCCCAAAGAACAATCAGGGAGCTTTTCCTGATAAAGAGGGAATTTTGCTGCGCCAACCAAAAACAACAGGCCCATACAGAGACTGGACAGAACATTTGGGAGGGGAAAATGAAGTTGAGGATACAAATTTCTAAATGGTCATTCCTAGGCCTGTAGAGTAATATTTAGCCAGTAGAAAGACAGTCTGTGCCACAAATGCAAGCCATATAATAAAAAAATAGAGAGAAAAGGAAATAGGTGAGTAATAATTTAATACTGTCTTACTTAATATTTTATAAAGCCAAAATACTATCATTTTAACATGTCATCAGTATTAAAATTATTGAGATATTTTACCCTTTTTTGTACTAAGTCTTCAAAGTCCAGTGTATATTTTAAATTTATAGCACAGATCAGTTCAGATGGGCCATGCGTGGCTAGCCACTTACTGTAGTGGACAATACAAGTTTAGCTGATAACATTCCATAGAGAAGCTGAATATTTGTCATCAGCTGATAAGTTATTACTTGCATTTTTGTGTCATGGGGAGTTATTTTGAAATTGTGAATCTCTTCATTAAAGAATCTGCCCTAAAATGAGCCTAAAAAAACACTGCCATGTGGGGTGTCTGATAGGTGCCACATCTGTCTGAATACCCATCACACCCATTTAGTTAGTGCCCAACAATTACTTCTTTAGTTGTCTGTCTTCTCTCTGGGACTCCAAGCCCGAGGAAGGTGGGGACTCATCTCTCTTCTTTATTTTGTTCCCTGAGCCCAGTTCCGAGTACATAGAAGACACTGAGTGGATATTTTTAAAGTGAAATGAAAGTAAAACAAAAACTTAGGTGAAGACTTCTCATTTGCCAGGTTTGACGACGAAAGTGGCGAAAGTACTGCTAGTTGAAGCCCAAGACTAAGTGTATACAATATTCGTTACTCTGATGAATGACCATTTGTAGTCTGTGACTAGTTGTGTTACTATTCAATCACTTTTTCATTGAAAATATATATTTATATTTATATATGGAGAGAGAGAGACAGAGAGAGAGAGATTGAGATTGGACACCTACAGAAACTCAGGCTCTATGCCAAGCACTAGGTATACAAAGATAAATGGGAAACAGTCCCTGCCTTAAAGGAAATGAGAAAAAGATTGGTAAAATAACTTATATCCAATAAGGGTTAACATACAAATAAACAGTATTGGGGAGCACAAGGAAGGAGGTTCAACTCAGGTCAGAGATGGAGAGAGGCAGCAAAGTTTTACTGGGAAAAAATGAATTTAAGTTCCACAGTGCCTGCCATAGTCTTAGTATCTAGCCCCATGCCTGGCACATATGTTGAATCGATGAATGAATGAGCAAAGCGGCTCCTGAACCTAGTCCTAAAGGGTCGTTGGATGTGTCCATCTGGGTGTATATGGACGATCATTGCAGGTGAAGAGAGAGTTAGCATGACAGCCCAGCCCCTAACGCCAGAAACGTGGCTGTGGGGAATGGCGAGCCCCTGAGTGAGGGGGGCCAGCTCCCAAACAGCCTCACTTCCTGTGATTGTCCACATGACCAGGGACAAACGATTGTACTTTCTTATTTCAGGCCAAGCGAAGGCTGGAGCTAGGAGAAAGCGGTCATCAGTACCTCTCAGATGGTTTAAAAACCCCTAAGGGCAAAGGGAGAGCTGCACTGCGAAGTCCAGACAGTCCCAAAAGTAAGGATTCTTTCATCTCTGATGCTCTGGGGTGTGGATTTCCAACTTTCAAAGCTTGGGGCTGGACGGGTGCCAAGGTGTGAATAATTTTGGCATGTTTTATTCTTTTTCATTTCTTTCTGTGCCTATCCAAAAAATAAATACAATGTCTGCAGACACCCAGCAAAAGGTTTACAGAGTCCCTTTAGTACCTAAATACTGACTGAAGGGAGGGGGAGTCCCTCTTTAAATGTGTGCAGTTTCATTTTCAATATAGAATTCAAGCTCTTTGGCATGTTCTATAATCAATTTTAATTTTAACTTGCCTCAATGGACATTACTTCAGAAACGGGCTAACTGGATGTAGACAAAATGTGCCCGAGCCAGTAATGTCTATATCAGCCCACATCTCTAGCTCAGCACAAGACAGCGTAAGAAATGAGGAAGACCAGTAAATTGCAGCTACTTTCTCTTCCCATTGAATACGATCACCGTTTCTTCTGGAGAGAGAGAAAAGCAGGTTAGAAAAAGCTAAATTGTCCTTAATGTCTGGTGTTAAATGTAAAGGCTAAATTAGACTTTGTTCCCTCCTTTCCTGTCATTTACGAATTAGGCAAACCGCAAATTGTGTGTGCTGCTAAATTAAACTTGCCCCGTGCACCTATAAGAGACTGGATACAAGGTTAAATATAAGAAATTTTATTCAAGAGGGATGGGGAGATTTGATTAACAGACTTCCAGATAGTCTTCATCCACATGAAGCATTATTTGAAGTATTGGTGAACCAGCTACACACAGAGACACACACAGGTGCCTGCACGCCCAGTTGAGGAGGGTCTGTCTTCACCCCTGTTACGAAATGCTGGAGAGATTCGTAACTTGGCCCCATCAGGTTAGGTTCCACATGTGCTGATTCCATGGGGCTACAGCACTTTTTCATTTATTCAACAGATATTTTTGAGCACCTACTATGTGTGAGATACTTCACTAGCCCCAGGTAATAGGGTAAGCCAAAGCACAAACTACTGAGAAAATCACAGTAAAATGCTTTCTTCAGGGATTTTTACTGCCCCTTTCTTTTTCTAATAAAGCAATTGTATCGCTTTCTATAACTTACCAGCAACCACAGCTTTGCTTCCAATACTAATCCTCGGGCTGCAGTGGGAAAGGGGGCTTGCTTAACTGCAAGAAACCCTTCATTTCTTTACCTTTCCCCCTATCCCCCACCCGCTCGGTTTTTGTTTTTCTTTAAGCTCCAAAATCTCCCTCAGAAAAAACACGGTATGATACATCACTTGGTCTGCTCACCAAGAAGTTCATTCAGCTACTGAGCCAGTCGCCTGATGGGGTCTTGGATTTGAACAAGGCAGCAGAGGTGCTGAAAGTGCAAAAGAGAAGGATTTATGATATCACCAATGTACTGGAAGGCATCCACCTCATTAAGAAGAAGTCAAAAAACAACGTGCAATGGATGTGAGTATGAGTCACGGCCCCCGCTGCCCTTCCCTGCCTCTGATGGGGTCTTTTCAAACAGTGGGCTTCCTCCCAGTCCCGACTTTCACATCCATGCCCACACTTAATTCCTCCCCTCTCCTACTCTTTTCTACTCTCTCCTACTCTCTTCCTTCCTCAACTACTTTGAGGCCAGAAAGTGTCTTTTCAAAGAGACCTATTTAGATACTGTCAGAGATAAAAAGGGTTTATATTCCATTAGCCTCAAGCAAGGGGACCCTGGGATTAACCAGGGTCCTGCAGATGTAATGTAGAATGCTGTTCATTTGTTACCGTGAGGTCTGTATAGGAGCTCACATGTGGAATCTCATAGATGCTTACACATGTTTTTGGCTTGTCTCTAATAGGAATTTGGAAATTAACTATGGCTGTGTATCTACACATCTTTGTATATGTAGAATTGCCAGATATCTTGACCCATGGTTCTGATAGCAGATTAACTTACTTTCTATGTAAATTTAAGCAAGACTTAAATGCCTCAGTTCCTTCTAGAAAGCAGAGATGGTAACACCTGTCCCCTATACACCCACATGTGTAATTAATGTGAATTATGGACAGAGCCCTGAACAGCCAGTATTTTAGAAGAACTATTAAAGCATATTGGAAGGATTAAATCTTTTATGGGGTGGCTTTCAAAAAATACTTCAGATATGCTAAGATGAACAGGTCACTTTTTTGGACTTTTTTGGAATTGTGTGATGGTGCAGTGATCCATTTTGGCCTGTAGTTTAGAGAAAACTTTTGGGTGTTGACCTGTGTTCTTGCATGCAGCACATCTATCTGTTTCCTTAACCTCCTTTTCCTTTTTAGCTGTTGGTATAAGACCATCAGAAATTATCTCGGTCTTTTGTGTTTTTTGGGTCTTTTGTTGACCATTGAATCCTGTCTTTCTATGTCTTTCCCCCTCGGGAAGCACATGGCGGGAAGAAGCTGCCTCTCTTTGCCCTTTGAATTTGAGCCTCATGAAGAAACAGGCCTCCGCTCGAGCAAGGAAACCTGAAAATCACAGTGTTTTTTCACTTAATTTCTATGGTGTGAAAAGTAAAGGATTGTATATATATGAAAACATATGTATAAATGTTCTAATTTTAACACTTGGCTAAGAGCAGTGTGACCGTCTGTGTCAAGAGGGGCCATTTACCCAAAGGACCGTTTCTTCCTGCCCTCCCTTAACTGCCCTTTTCCTTCCCCGCTTTAGCCCCTCAAGTAGCCATGCAGAGTCTGTGTTTGGGTTTCTAGGGGCTGCAGTCTGTCTGAGGACGGGGGCATGCTGGCCCAGTGTCAAGGCCTGTCAAAGGAAGTGACCGAGCTCAGTCAGGAGGAGAAGAAATTAGATGAACTGATCCAAAGCTGCACCCTGGACCTCAAACTGTTAACCGAGGATTCAGAGAATCAAAGATATCCTTTGTGGCACCTGATCATTGGGGGTTAGTGCCTTCTAGACTATTTACAATCTTGACTTTTATACACAAGGTAGAATTTTACTATGGTTTCATGCATGTGTGCGTGTGTGTGTGAGAACCTACTTATCTTTGTATTAGAAGTCAGTATTTATGGAAAAATAGTCAGCAGACGATCCTATCGTGTCTATTTTGATAGCAAGGAGGGAACCGTTTTATAAAGCATTTTATTCATGTGTGGTTGGGACATATGGATACACTCATAGCGTAAGGCAACACTATTATAAGATACGTATGGTGTCGGTATTAATATTAATGACAACATTTAGCAGATTCATCTTCGGTGTCCCAGATTTTGGGTGGGAGTTAACTGTCACTGTTGGGGTTCTCACATTCTATTTTCTTTTCATCAGATATTGGAGCAATTGGAATTTGTTGAATCTGTCTGATTGAGCTGTAGTTGAAGAAATTGAAAGAGTATTAAAAAAATCATTCTATAACTTTTAAAGAGCATTATGCTGACTCACAACACCAAAAACTGATCTCAGAAGCACCACGAGGCCTGAGAAATCTCAATTTATCTGTTCACCTATAAAAATGAGTCCTTGGAAATAAAAATATAAAAAGCCAATTCTTGTTCTCAAGTAGCTGACAATCTGTTGACCATCTCAGGAAAGCTGATTGTTTATCATCTCCCTTCAAACAAAAGATGAGGGAGATGACTTCATTATTTTGGCAAGAAGATTTTGCAATATTCTCGGTTATGAGTAGAAGACAAAAACCAATCTTTTCCAATATTTTATTTATTTATTTATTTTTTAAGATTTTATTGGGGAATTGGGGAAGGGGAACAGACAAGTTGCTGTCCTTTTGTTCTTCAGTCTAGTTGTAGAGGACGTCGCTTCACTGGCCCATGTTGGTATTGTGATCATTGCGCTCTTCCCGGGTGAGGCAGATTGGTTGCGGGCCACTGGACAGCCTCTCATGCCAGACGCCGGCCGCTCACGGTAGCTTACGGGGGCCCACTGCAGCTCCACTGCAGCCTACACTGTCGCCGGTAACTCACGGCAGCCCAGCTCCAGGTTGAGCTGTTGTTCAGCATCTTAGCTGTAGAAGGCAGCGTCACTGGCCCTCATGTGGGATCCGAACCGGGGCCCTGTTGCTCAGAGCTGGTGTCCCAAGCCAACTCTTAAGCAACACACCACTCGTCCGGCCCTCTTTTCCAATATTTTAAATTGCCCCATCTCTAATTTTAGTTCCAGACACCTGATTATTCCATATGTACTTTTGTGAAACAGAAAATAAAATATGTCTTGCCCAGTTTTTTTTAGTGCCTCCTCTCTAATAGGCTTCCCCTTGGAGGGTGTGGGGACATTTATTTTCCAATTCAGGCAGTTTTTTGAAACTGCAGTTGTTCATTTCCTGTTGACCAAAAAGATTAACCTTATCAGCTGATGATTGGTGAGATGGAGAAGAGGTGTGCTGATGTGAACCCTCAGTGGTGGCCAGAGTGGGTTTACAGGGGAAGAAACAAGAATAGCTCCAGCTGGGCTGTTTCGTTCCCTGTTTAGTTGGGAGCCCCAGCGAGGAGGGGATATGGCGGTTACACGATTGACAGGTTGTGTAGTTTATAGCATTGTCGCCTACGTTAGCTTTCTTGGGGGCCTTTGTGGCAGAAAATGAAACCTTTCTTGCTGGGAGTGCTAACCCAAGAAGCAAATTCAGGAGGGAACCACAGTAGAAGCACTTTAAGTTTGTAAGATTAGAGAATGTGTTTGCACAATTTCAATTTGCCATTCAGTTCCGAATTTGGTACAGCTTGTTCACAAACATGTTGAAATTTTCCTTCCTGCAGCATGTTGAGTAATTGTAGATGCGTTTTTATTTTAATGAGTCCCTGTCACATAGCTTTTTGACAGGGGGGCTGTGGAGTAAGTACCTGGTTATCAGTTTCCCCAGTGTTCCCAGTTAAAATTCAGAACTGTCAAGACTTCTATAAAGGTAGCAGTCGACTTCCTTGACGAGAAAAATGGTGACCTAAAACCTAGAATCCTGCTTGAGCTGTCCAGTTAAGCTCAACACTGAATTGGCTGTTGTCTCAACGATTGAGACTTAAAAGAAGGTAGTGCGTGATAAATGCCCCAAAATGTATATGCAGATTTGGGGTATATGTGCCTTTTTTCTGATCAGTAGGTTCATAACTTCCTTCATTTTCTAATAAAAAGCTACTATTCTAAGGGACATTATTTCCTCTGGGCTCTCTTAAGTCCTATTTCTGTATTCAACATGTTCGATCACAGACTCTATTAGCTACATTATATTACCTGTAGAAATGCCTTCGTTGAGTTGTGATTTGCTGTTTAATCCTAGACATTTTTGGGTGGGTTAATAATTTAAAAACCAACTGGCTAAAGACATTGTACATTAATAATGTTACTCCATGTCCCTTTTATAAGAAAGCCATGTCACGTATTCTCCCTTAGTGCCAAGTAAAAGCCTGTTCTCTCTAGGAAAGCTTGCATGAATACTTTTATTACATAATAAGTACCGTATTCTTTCATGGTGTCCTCTTAGATTTGGCTGCCAGAGCACTTAAAAGAATTGTTCAGTGCTCAGAAGTAACTACCACGAGTACTGAAATATTATTTACTCTCTATTCCTAAATTGGTGTCTCTCAAATTCATCCAGGTTGCAGAGCATCTGGAAGCTGCTTTCCTCCTTGTGAACACTGAAATATTGATAGAGTTAATAATATGATACAAAGGATATTTTTTTAACAGGAGTAGTGACACTCTTTATCAGCAGACAATATATAATCACAGCCAGCCCAGGTGCACTTCAGAAAACAAGCTGCCTGCCTGAACAGTATTCTGAGCTCTTCCACTAATATATCTATTTGCTACTCTTTCATTCATTTGTTTGGGTGGCTGCAGACACTTGCTAATAGTCAAGTAGCAAATAGAAGTTATTGGAGTTTCCAAAAAATTATGATTAATAGAGCTTAATTTTTTTTTGTTCTTTTCTTCTTTTTTTTTTTTTTTTGGAAATTGGGATCTGCCATCATTCAATTTGAGTGACAGCACACTTTTTTGGAGTTCATGGAATATCTATGTTCCAGAGAATTCTGGTTTGAAAATCCCTGACCGAATTAGGTTTGGGTTTCTTTTGATAAGTTATTTTAACTATTCTACTCCTGTGTTTATTTTAATATTTTGAATAGCCATGGACTTTTTAACAGTGGACTGGAAAAGGCTATACATCTCTTTTGTTGTTTAGAATATCACCCAGAAAACAAGATTCATGGGAGAGCCCATATATTTAAAGATCTAGAAGGACAGACAGACATATTGTTATAAATCACAAAATACTTCAACATTTTTCCATGCATCTATTTTATCTTCATAATGATTACATCGGAGTTAATTAGTTGGAAGATTTCCTTAACACTCATTACGTTAGCTTATGTTACATATCAAGATATTCGAAAAATTAGTGGCCTTAAAGACCAAACTGTTATAGTTGTGAAAGCCCCTCCAGAAACAAGACTTGAAGTGCCTGACCCAATAGAGGTAAGGAGACGTCTTTGTTCATCTGCAGAGATCTTTTTGGAATGCCTGACGTTAAAGAATCATTGACTCATGGTTAAAGTTTGTATCCTCCTGAAAACTTGAAAGTTATTTCCCCATCTTTTAATTAACCCTAACTTTAAAAGCATTTCAATTGTTCAATATGTATTGAGTGTCCAAAAAATCTAACTTTAGTATTGCATGGCATTTAACTCAAAGTGGTATATGATGCCCTGTCCCTCTTATTCTTTCTTTTTTTCATAATTTGTTATCCAGTGGTTCTGATCAATGTGAACCGTTGGGGAATTTTATGTTGATTATTCTGGATATAGTCCCCACTACAACTACAAAGAAATGTAGTAAAAAGAATATGCATAGAAAATAAAAAGAGAATGAAATTTGCAAGCTGCCATCTAGGGTCAAGTTCTCAACTTAAATGATAATAATAGCTCTATGACCGAGATGAAGAAGAATTTTAAATATCAGTGTGCTACATTCTCTTATTAAACTTACTTCTTAGCACTTAAGAATACTATGCATCCAGTGGTTATTAAAGTTCAACATAAAAAAGCCCTACCATAAAGGAATAATACCATGGAAATAACTGTATTTGGAACACTTAAAGAAACTTTTAATTACATTGCAAAAAAATAAATATATTTAGAGAGCATAATTCACCTCCTCTATGGCAGGGGTCAGCAAACTTTTCTTTAAACGATCAGACAGGTATTTTTGGCTTTGTGAGCCATTCAGGCTCTGTTGGAACTACTCAACTGTACAACTCTGCCATTATAACACGGGGTGGGGAGGGGCAGGGAGCTAGAGGCAATACATAAACAATGAGAATAGACCTGACTCTGCCAATAAAACTTTATTTACAAAACTAGTTGGTGGTCTGGATTTGGCCCTTGGGCCATCATTTGCTGACCCCTGCTTTAGGGGATGACAGTCATTGATAAAGGTGGACTACCTGTGAAGAAAGCAAAATGACCTATGAAAATTAAAATTGCCCTTTCCATTTTTTGATGAAAATTACTACAGCTTTCATTTCTACCAGAACTTCCATTTTGAACTTTTCTCATTATTTTCTGTTCATAGAGCCTACAAATACACTTGGCAAGTACCCAAGGACCCATTGAGGTTTACTTGTGTCCAGAAGAGACGGAAACACACAGCCCAATGAAAACAAACAACCAAGACCACAATGGAAATATCCCCAAACCCACTTCCAAAGGTAAATATTCTGCTTTTGTCATTTGGAAACTATGTTAAAAATGAAGGTGACTCGAAGGATCCTGTATCAGAACCACAAGCCTGGGCAAGAAACAAAATCTTCTGTTATTGTTGTTATGAAGCTATCACTTTTTAAAAGGCATTCTTACTAGTTTACGGAATAAAATAATGATCTGGGCTGATGACTCCTCCGCCCACTAATGGAGCCTCTCACGCTTTTGCTGTTGGCAGAAACCATTTCCTTACAGTGTTGGGGGAAAAACCAACTGAAGTGGGGAGTGAAGCTGAGAGCTAGCTGAGTGAATCATCAGCCACACTTGGCTACACACCTTTGCATGATGCTACAGAGACCATTAGAGAGGGAAATGAAAAAAGTTTGGAGAGAAAAGCCTCTATCAAAGAAGTTTTGTTTTGATTCCTCCCCATCCCCACAATGTGCTAGAGAGAGGATATGGGAGGAACCCTCCCTCACCCAGAATAAATCTAACTCCTTCCTCCACTGTCCCTGGAGCAAAGGAAACTCTTTGCCGTCTTTTTTTTTTAAAGATTGGGGATATGTGTTTAGTTTTTTTCCCCTCCTGTCTCCCAATATAGCAGCAAGAATAAGAATGATTTAAGTGAATAGGTCTGATTTCAAACCGAGCAAAAAAGAACACTAGTCCTCCCAGTAGATGCCTGAAAGTGGGGATAGTACTGAACCCCATACAGTTGACCCTTGAACAGTGAGGTAGTTAACCTAAGGGGCGCCAACGCCCACATAGTTGAAAATCTGCATATAACTTTTGACTCCGCAGAAACTTAAGTTATCTTTCTGTGGGGGATTGGTTCCAGGATCTCCGTGGACTCTGACCCACAGATTGAAGACAGTAACAAGTATTTATTGAAAAAAAAATCTGTGTATAAGTGGACCTGTGCTGTTCAAATCTGTGTTGTTCAAGGGTCAACTGTATACACTGTTTGTTTTTCTTTATAAATTAGGCACAGTAAGTGATTGACCACAATAACTAATAATAAAATAGAACAATGCTAACAATATACTTTAATAAAAGTTATGTGAATGTGGTCTCTCTCTGAAAATATCTTATTGTACTGTGCTCACCCCTCTTTTTGTGATGATGTGAGTGATACAATGCCTATGTGATGAGACGAAGTGAGGTGAGTGATGTAGGTATTTTGATGTAGTGTTAGGCTACTGTAAGGGTTACTTACTTGAACACAAGCACTGCAGTACCACAGCAGTCCATCATAACCAAGGCAGCTCCTAAGTGACTACTGGGCAGGGAGCATATACAGTGTGGAGACGCTGGACAAAGGGATGATTCGCGTCCCGGGCAGGATAGACTCGTACAGCAGGAGATTTCATCACGCTTAGCAAAACAGCGGCAATTTAAAACTAATGAATCATTTATTTTTGGAGTTTTCCACTTAATATTTTTGGACCTCTGTTCACTGTGGGTAATTATAATTGTGAAAAGCGGAACCCCAGATAAGGGGGGACTACTATACAGCACATCAAATGGCAAAACAAAAGACCATTTTTCCCCCACAGGCATTCAAAGTGAATATGTCTTATTATTTGTATTTTTAGAGGTATCTTTTATAAGCTGGTTGTTCAAAAAAGACTACGTAAATTAAAATTGGTGAGTTCCTACTAGGGAGCCAACTTGGCAGCATGTATGTTTTGTTTTGTTTTTCTTTAAACAATGACTAGTTGGTATCAGAGAGACGTTTTTGAACTTATTAGCCTCTGATCTTTGAAGCTATTTGTATCCTTGTCTGCTAACAGTAGGTAGGTATTTTACAAGATGAGCGAGTAGCCTAGAACAAAGAAAGGTTGCCACGGCACTGTTAGCCTGTTAGCATAAGAGGTGGTGATCTATATCATGTCTTCTAATTGTCATTAGCAGAGGGTGCATGCTTTAACAACGGCAACATGTATATTCTAACAAAAACATCATTGTGATTTTCTCCTAATTTATTTTGTGTTTCCACTGATTTTTTTCAGACTTGGCTTCAAGCAACTCAGGACATAGTGACTGCTCGATTTCTATGGCAAACCTTTCTCCTTTGGCCTCCCCAGCCAACCTTTTACAGCAGACTGAGGACCAAATTCCTTCCAACCTAGAAGGACCATTTGTGAACTTACTGCCTCCCCTGCTCCAAGAAGACTATCTCCTAAGCCTCGGGGAGGAAGAAGGCATCAGCGATCTCTTTGATGCTTACGATTTGGAAAAGCTCCCGCTGGTGGAAGACTTTATGTGTAGTTGATTATGCTTTGTGAACTCCCCCTTATAAACCAATATTTTTTTATGATGGACCCAGAACACCTGTCATGCAGTGTTGTCCCTTCCTACCTTCTTCCTCCAAGATAGTATCATGAAGTAAACGACAAACTTCAGAACAAAGCTGACATTTTAATGAATTTTTGTTTTTTTAATTGTCTAAGCGCACAGTTGCAGGCTCCCTTGGGAAAACCCTGCTTTGCCCCAGGCTCCAAAATCTGGATGAGTCAGCAAGTGAGAAAATGTGCAATCAGGTGTCTCTCACCCGTCCTTTTCCTCCCTCCCTCCCTCCCGGATTGGCTTGCTGTGCCTGACGGATGGGCTGTAGAGTGGGGTCTGGCCACCTGGCCCACTGGAAAACAGCAATCTTCCTTAATAGCATTTCAAGCCGTGCCTTCTCCACAGAACGCATGTCTTTGGGGTCTGCTAATATGGAATGGAACTGCGGGAACTGTAAACTTGAAGTCATGCAAAAGTATGAGATGGATTTCTTCAGCTCTTAGGAATATTTAAATTACTGTCGTAATTCAGTGTAAGCTATGGACCGTGTGTCCCACTAGGAGGGCAAGAGAACCTCCACAGCCTTTCGGATGAAGAGCCTGTTTTCAGATACTTGTTGCAGATACAGAATAGCCGAGTTCTGCCACTCTCAGCTGTTGTGGATTTTCCTGTCTCCATAAACCACTCCCACTCCCCTGCCCGCCCAACGTATTTGTGAATTTCAAGTTGATTTGTAGCAAATACCTACTTAGGAGTTCTTTGTGGATTGTTTTAGACTTTTTTATTTTATTAGCTGCCATTTAAGCATTCCTGTGGCACCCATCACCATTTCATTTTAATTGTTTACTTTGCAGCAGTTTTTGCTAATTCAAATTATTTAAGCAGGGGTAGAGAACCTCTCTGATTAGAGCATCTAAACACGTGTGATCTATAATTTATTTAACAGCCTCTGCAAGAAGCATTGCCCCATCTGGCTTCCTTTCCCGGAGCGGGAGCTTAGAGCTAGTTGGTCCAGGAGCTCGCTGACATTGGCGGCCCATTTGAAAGGAGAACCGGGTCAGATGACGTAGCAGTCCCAAGGAGCAGCAGGTGTGGATCCCTCCATCCTTGGGCTTCCCGGGGCCCCGTGACCGGGAAAAGGGCTCTCTTCCACTGCACTCAGGGAGACCACTTCTCAGGATGGGGTCAGATGAAGAGGCCTCTAGGGAGAAAGATATCTCGTTGTGTGAGTGGCATTCTATCAGTGGCATTTACTTGAGCTGGTGAGAACAGGGAGCCCCCCCACTGGCCAGAACACGTTCCCCTTCCTCTATGAAGGAGTAAGTTGGACCAAGGGAGGTGCGGACATAGAAAATGAAGTGATAGAATGCCCCGAGTGTTTTCCCACTTTATTCTTCAGGAATGATGTCCCAAGTTGGAAACGGTGTCAGCTGCAAAACCTACCAGCTGTGTCCCAGAATGGCGTTCCCGTTGGCCAGTGGAGACGGCCATTTCCCGCTGGGAATGTGACATAGTACCTCAAATCCATTCCTTGGATGCTAAAGACCGCGGGAATGAGGGAGTCTTGTAAAAAAAAAACAAACCTCAAAATGAACAGTGAAACTGAAATGCTATGTGCCTGACTCAGTGGTAGGCACATAGTAGGCACTCGATTCATGTGTGTAATTGAATTGAAAACATCCCTTAGGAAAAATACAAAACAAAAAACCATGAACGCCCCAGCCAGTTTACTCTAGGTAGATATCCACAATATGCAAAGTGGTGGTGGGGTCAAAACCATGACACCAGCACTTTAAATAATTTGTGTAGGTATGCATGGGTGTGTGTTTGGGAAGAAAAACAAAGGTGCAGATTACCGTCCTTTTTCTTCTGCCTCCATCCCTAGCCTCCTCCCTTCACACACACTGGACTTGGTACAGATATCTGTGTGGTCCGAGATGAAGCATTGGGGTGGGGGAGGGAGGGAGAGCTTTGTGTCAAGTGCCTACTGGAAATGCACTGTGGGGTTTTTTCCTGTATGGGAAACCAATTATGCCAAGCTTTTCCCCATTTCCCATATTTATCTCATCTGGTTAGCTGCCTCTGCTTCCAGCTTTGTGTAATTCTCTTTGCCAGCTGCACAAAGCTGATTTTTTTCCAAAGTCTAAAGACTGAGCTCACCTGGCTAGGTTGTCGTGTGTTTTGTTGACTTTCTCGTTAAACCTTTTCGTAATGTAATGCCGTATTTATTGTTTTAAAAAATGAAAGGAATACTAATAAGTCTTAAAAGTTCCTTCATGCATAAGATTTTTCCAGTTAATGGGCTTAACTGGTGTACATTAATTAAATGTCCATACTGTATTCTGTTTGCATAAGTCATTTTCTTTTTGACATAGTATCTGGCACACGAAGTGGGTTAGTACTCCAATACTTGTGTTACTTTAAGTCTACATATGCCGGTTTCCTGGTACCATTAAGTTGCTGCTATTAAAGCTCACACATGAAATGGCTAAAAGTTACAAGTGTGCGAATTATGACTGCGTGAGCCTTAGAAAATAAACTGTATAAAGGGCAACACATGAGCTGTCAAACAGTGTTAGGTGTGTGTTAATATGTACAGATTTTGTGCATAGCAATTGTTTTATTTAAGTTGATACGTAGTCTACTCACATTTTCATTATCTAGCAATTTTGTACAAAGATAGCAATTAATTTGTAAACACTGCCAGAATATTTTCTAGCTGGTTTGTAATTTTTTAAGAGTGTTATTTTGTTTTTGTTTTGTTTTTTGTTGTGGTTCTTGTTTTCATTTTTTGTTGTAAGTGTAGATCTGTAAATAAAATTGCAGTATTTAAAGCTTTAGCTTTCAGGAAAAAGAAGTAAGAACTCTGCGTGTGCATGACAACTCGTGTGTATGAGAGGAGGGATTTGAAGGAAGATGCCTTGTAGAGTGAGTCAGGTGGCAATTGTCAGATTGTGGGAATTTCTTTTCCTATGAGGTACTTGATTTTGTCAAAAGGAAGTATTTCTCCCAGAATTGGGAGAAGGCAAACTACTAATCAGTTTAGCTTTGTGTTGTATGCTAGTTTAAAAAAGAAAATGTGTAATATAATGTAAAAAAAAAAAGCTTTTATGACGGATTTTGTAAATAGATTTGTTACAGGGTAACCTGTTCTCTAGCTGTGATCTTACCACTTCAAATGGGTGTAATTTGAATAAATTTTGTATGGTAAAGGATCAATAAAATGATTTTTTTTAAGAGTTCAGACTTGTGGATGCATTTTCTTACTATGGTCTTATGATCCTATATTAATTTCGTGTGTAAAGACAATCTCTAACAAGTTAAGGGGAATGTTTGAACAAAAGTCTAAAACATCATATGCCTTACCTTTTATTTGGGACTTCGGGAACATTTATTTGGGACTCCACAAATATGTGTGCAGCACCTGTGGTGTGCTCCCCGCTTTGGGAAGCACAGAAACATGCCATGCCTCTGACCGCCTGCAGAGACCCCTCCCAGGTACTGAAGAAGGATTTTTACACTGAGAATGTGGCAACTCAAGTTTTATTCCTCATGAGGAGTATGAAGCCAATAAATTTTCTTTCTCAAGATTGGTAATTACCTCCCTGGTTCAGGATTGATTTCTTGTAATGACATCTGTGGCCGATGAAGACTTTTTTGACTGCCATGTCACCCTCCTAACTCTGAGCTCATCATCTAAGAACTTCAAAATGTGTATCACATGCGCACACGCACACACAATCAATACACAAGAATATAAAGTACAAAAAGGAAACATTCCTAGGGCCGGCCAAGCGGCTCAGTTGGTTAAGAGCTCGCTCAAGAGGGCAAGCTCTGAGCAACAGGGTCACTGGTTCGATTCCCAGTCTGAGCTCAGCTTAAAAAACATTTCTGGGGGCCGGCCGAGTGGCGCGATGGTTAAGAACTCGCTTGGGATGCCAGAGGGCCCCGGTTCGGATCCCACATATGAGGGCCAGTGACACTGCCCTCTACAGCTAAGATGCTGAACAACAGCTCAACCTGGAGCTGGGCTGCCCTGAGTCGCCGGCGACGGCGTGGGCTGCAGTCCCTGTGGCAGTGGATTGCCATGGGTTACCGTGTGTAGCCAGCAGCCAGCGTGAGCGGCCAGCAGCCGCAGTGAGCGGCCGTCCAGAAGCCGGCGACTGATCTGCCTCGCCAGAGAAGAGTGCAATGATGGTGCCAACTTGGGCCAGTGAAGCAACATCCTCCACAACTAGATTGAAGAACAAAACGACAGCAACTTGTCTGTTCCCCTTCCCCCAATTCCCCAATAAAAATCTTAAAAAAAAAAAAAAAAAAAAAAACATTTCTGGCTCCGTAGTCTAATCATCCTAGAAGTAGCCACTATTTTCATTTTTCTTAATGTGTAGCCTTCCAGTCCAGTTGTTTTATAGGCCTATATAAATGTGTATGCACGTGTGTATTTTAACAAAATCATACCTAATATATGTTGATTTTTAGGTTTTCTTTTCTTAATACATCTTGGACAATTTTCCATCTTTGTACTTACAGATCATGTTCACTCTCTTCAAAGGCTGCATAACATTTCAGTGATTAAAAATTTATTTACCTAGGTAATTTCCTGTTTGAGAGATTTTTGTTTTGCTATAAAAATAATATGTAACATTTACTGAATGCTTATGTTATGCCAGGTACTATTTTTTTAATGTGGTAAAATACATATAACATAAAATTAACCATTAGTGACACTTAATGCATTCACAATGTTGTGTAAGGTCACCACTATTCCAGAACATCATCCTAAAAGGAAAACCCGGGTCCATTAAGCAGTCCCTCCCCATCCTTTGTTCTCAGCCCCTGGCAATTACTAATCTGCTCTCTGTCCCTATGGATTTGCCTGTTCTGGATATTTCCTATAAATGGAATCACAATATGTGACCTTTTGTCTGCCTTTTTTCACTTAACATAATATCCTCAAGGTTCATCTAAGTTATAGCATGTATCAGTACTTCATTTCTTTTTATGCCTGAATAATATTCCGTTGTATGGTTATACCACATTCTTTTTATCCGTTCATCAGTTGATGGACATTTGGGTTGTTTCCACCTTTTGGCTATTGGAATGCTATTGGTACTATATTATAAGTGCTTTATATGAGCTCTGTTTTTTCAAAGCATACATCAGTAGCTAAATAATATATATGTTATCTCTTTCCTCTTCCAGCACGTAAGCTCAGTCAGGAGAGGCACTTTGTATTGTTCACTATTGTGTCCCCAGATCCTGGAATAGTGCCTGGCAAATAATAAGCACCTAATACATATTTGAATGAATTAGTCCTACTTTGTAGATGAGGAGTCTGAGGTTTAAGAAGGTAAAAAAAAAAAAATCCCAAAGGCAACACATTAATATAATGGGCTCAAAGTGTTTTCACTTGTGCTGTCATTTCATTTTTTTAAGATTTTTTTTCTTACATTTTTTGCTTTCATCTTTAATTCTTCCTGGAGTCCCATTTTCCCAGAGTTTGGACA
Organism: Hipposideros armiger; assembly: GCF_001890085.2. Classification (NCBI taxonomy): domain Eukaryota; kingdom Metazoa; phylum Chordata; class Mammalia; order Chiroptera; family Hipposideridae; genus Hipposideros; species Hipposideros armiger. The sequence goes on along the minus strand of NW_017731400.1, from coordinate 3,743,713 downwards.
CTTGATTTCTGTCATTAGATAGAATTTACTATCTACCCAGGGAGCTGCCCCTTTGGTCAGCAGGTATTCTGTAGTCAAGCCAGTGATAAAAGCTGAACAAGATGATACAAAGATGTATTCTTTCTTCCAGTTAGACTACGGAAGGCAGAGGGTTGTGGGGGCTAGACATAGGAATTGCCCGTATACAAAAGCAGTTAAAAAATGTAGACAAGATAAATTTGAATCAATCATGTAGGGTTGCATCCTTTAAAAAGGTGAATATCTGACTAGGACGTGTAAATATTTTATAATTCAGAACCTTACTTGAGTATTGCTTCAGAAATGGGCTCACTCTATCTATTCTAGGAGCAATTTAGAAAGCAGTCTCAATAATATTAAGAGATTGAAAATAAAACCATTATAGAAAAGTTAATTGTATTCACTCATTCAGCGTCCATTAAGAGAGACGGTTGTTCATGTATTCATTCAGCTACCCTTTGAAAATCAAGGGATTATTGTATGCCAAGGACTTGTAGGTGCTGGAGTCCAAATAGGAAAAGGCACAGTTTCTGTCAGCAAGAGGAAACATATAGGCTAGTTGGGGGAATAACAAGTTTTAGCTAGGGGAAGTAAATGCTGAAGGTCAGATACTGAATTAAGTCATTTTTCTTTCAGAACCCATTTTTGGAAGATTTGGAAGGACAGATGGTCACAAGCAGAAATGGAAATGAAGGAAGGATGTAGCCTTTACAAAGCAGGAGAGATTCTGACCTGGGTTGGTTTAGGGACCTGTGCATCTAGGTGCCCAAATAGACACAACTCAAACACAAATAAACCAACAGATTCATTTTCTAGGATTTAGGGAGCTGGGGAGTCTCAATGTAATCTCGACTACAACCCTGATTTCATGAAGGAAAATGACAAGATCTAATGGTAGGTCATGCACTGGGATATTAATGAGAATTCCTGCAGTGGCTACTCTGAATTAACTAGCCAGGAATCAATTTTGAGTCAAAGGAGGTAACGTGCATAGCAGAAAGTTGAATGCAAAGGCACGCTTTTCATTGTGTCCTTAAATCTAGGATTGAAGACTGAAAGACAAACAGAAAAATCTATTAAAACATTCTGAACTGTAATTAACACTAGCAATTACTATTGTGCTTTTCGTGTGTGTGTGTGATGAGTATAATAAAAAAGTTCTGTAGTTCCTTATGCTGGATTGTGTGGGAATAGCTGTGGGAAACAGAAGGGGCAAGGTTTTGTGTTATCAGGGATGTGCCCCAGAAACAATACTGCTGGAAACTCCAGCAGTGCTTCTGTTGGGACATTTTAGGACTTGGGTGTGTACCATGTAACAGAATAGATAGAGTTAGTTCGTAGGCGGAAGAGAGGATACATTTATTTTCTCTTTCCTACATCAACGTCAGTGGCTGCCTGCACACAAGTCAGGAACACAGAAACCTGGGAATTAAAAACCCGGGGAATTAAGACAAACAAACCAAAAACATTAATCAAGGTCCAGTTTTCCAATGCAGACAAAACCATGTTAACTGGTAAGAATCACAGAATCACAGAATTTGAGTTGGAAGGCAATCTCATATCCAACAAGGAGCTGGTTTCATCATATGACAATTCAGTTATCACTTTTTTTCTTTCATGAAAGAAACACCCTCCGGAACCCTAGTCCAACACTCTTTCTGTTGTATCCATAAGATCTCTCTGTTCCTCTGTTCAAACATGCATATGAGAAACCTGCCTCTTCCCAGTCTTAGCCCTGGAACAAGAACCTGGCTGTCATTCATAATTTTGAATTAACATAAGCTTCTGGAAGGGCGCCCCATCATATTGTCCACTAGTACTGTGAATCCCTCTACTCGTTCACACTATGTTTCATGGGTACATGCTATTGTTATCCTCCGTGCCCATGCTATGCACCACAAATGGGGAGCAATGGAAGCTGTTGGAAGTAGAAATCTGGAGGACTTCTCAGTGATTCTTTTGTCCTCAGTCTTTGATAAAAATAGATTTGCTCTATTTAAATAGAGAAAGAATCGAATTGGCAGTGGCTTCTAAGTAGGATGTTTCATTTCCTCCTTAAAAGACTCAGATTTCTCTTCCTGTACAAACCACTTTTCAGCTTCAGAGGCCTTTAAGACACTGTGTATCTTATCCCTGAATAGTCATTAGCATTGTGCAGGGCTTTACAGTTTACAAAGTATTTTCACATCCCTTGTCTCTTCATCTAAAGCCATTTGTAACTGATGGCAACAGCCGCAGGAGTAACCAATCAATCTAAAAATGACAGAACAGTATGTGGACAGTGATGTAAATAGAGGAAGAGAAGCATTTAGCTTTAAGCCATACTCTGGAGACCCAAGGAGAAATTCACAGGACAGAACTAAAATAACGACATCAGTAAATAAAAATTAAATCATGTCAACAAAGAGAGCTTGTTTAAATGGGTTAGGGATAGGAGTAGAGATTGAGTGTGCTTAGAATGGGAAGAGAGAAGGAGACCCAATAAGCTTAAAAAGAGCCACAAACTAAATTCTGTCCTTGGTAAGAAACTAAAGAACTGGTGTTCCTTTAGTCAAAAAGAAGGTGACATCACCATTGACTCAGAGTTTGGGTATCTATTAAGTAAATGAAACAGGTGCTAAAAAGACAAAGGTAGGTATTGGGGTGTAATGAAGGAAAGGAGAAGAAAGTATAGAAATAATTCCCTTACCTAGTCCTGGGAAGGAGATAACCAGCAAGCGGGGGCCAACATTATTTATAAGTGCAGAAAACAGATTGGATAGGACTCCTGCTCTGATAATATGGCAGATTAGATAGCCAGGAAACCCTCCTGTTACAAACGTCTAGATCACATAGAAAAAAACAATTTTATTTTGTTACTGAGATTATAGAAAATCCCCAAGGGCCAAAAGAATAAAAAAAAAAAAAGTAAGAAAGAAAACTGAGCTGAAAAGAAAGGTTGAGGAGCAGGCACATGGGAAAGACAGGCATACCTAAGAACAGCTACCAATTTTATTGCCCGTATTGTTGCTGACATTGAGAAAATATAGTCTTGGGCCAACAGAGAAAGGCTGAAGTACTGAACCTAAGACTCCCAGATTAAGCCAGAGAAATTGAGAGAAGGCTGCAGCGCTCCAGATCATGGCCACCTCCCTGGCATTTAAAAGAGCAAAATCTTTTCTGGACAAGGGAGGCTTAATGTAGGACCACCGACTGGATCCACCAAATATGAACTCAACCCAAGATCATCAAATACATAAGAAAACAAACCAGCATTAGCAGCAGAGGTAGCAAACCTCAGATTTAGACCGCAAAGGATTCAAATGATGGAATTATCAGATACAGAATAGAAAATGAGTATGCAGGAAATGCTTAAAGAAATAAAAGTGGTATCAGAAAAATGAGCAACAAGAGGTGATTAAAACCTGCCACTTAGACTAGAAAAAAATAAAATGTTAGAAATTGAAAATATAATTGTTGAAGAAAACAATGACAGAAAATCAGCAGATTAGATACAGCAAAAGAGATCATAAAAAAACTGGAAAGTAAATCTGACAAAATTACCCAAAATATAGCACTGAAAGAAAAGGAGATGAAAAATATAAAGAAATATTAAGAGGCAGGGAGCAGGAATTGGAATTTTTGTTTTTCTATAAAGAGCCAGATAATAAATATTTTAGGCATGGTGGGTCTTAAGGTCTCCGTCAAAACCACTCAATTTGCCTCTGTAACACGAAAGCAGCCATAAGCAATATAAATAAGTGAGCATGGCTGTATTCCAATAAAACTTAACTATGGATTCTAAACTTTGGCATTCACGTAATTTTCACGAGTCATGAAATAATATTCCTCTTTTGATTTGTTTCAACCACTTTAAAAATGCAAAAATTGTATTTAGTTCACAGTTGTACACACAAAAAAGGTGGTGGGTGGTTTCAGGTCCAATGTGTAAAGACTATAGAATTTAACCACTCCTGTCCTCACAACGAGAAAAACACTGAACAATGTGAAAATCAATAACTCTCCTTAGGTCCATCAGAGAATTGAAGTCTCCAGCACAAACCACAGCCCTGAAAACTGAAGAGAAAGACGAATCAGAGTTCACCCAGAGCCGAAATGGCACCTGGGAGCAGCAACTGGGATGAAACCTAAAGGGTAACTAATAGTTAGGGTCTGAGCATGGACTCTTGAGAGAGATAATCTCCTAAGGACCCAGCCTCAATTTTCCTCCAGGGTCCCCACCAGTTTCTCAGGGTGAAGAGCTGAGAAAATTTCCCTCAGGCTTCTGGCAGGCAGAGGGGAAAAGTAACTATGTTGAAATATGCCCAGAGCATTCTGTTTTCTTTAACAAAGGTCTGCCCTCAAGGAAAACTATTTTACCAGAGCCTAACCAATGTGGATTTTGTAGGAGCCTAAAAGATGTGGGGGAAAGGAAATACCCAGTTCCAGCCCTTTCTAGACTTCCTGTCCCATATAAGGGGCAAAACAAAATGAAACTGAGAAGCTTGTGAAGTTCACAGCCCAATGGCACTAAAAGACTAAGGCCTAATCATAGAATTGTATTTAGAATGCTTTACTTCTCGCATATCTTACCGCCACATCAATAGGGCTATGTATCGTAATAGGGAACTACATGGAAAAACCTGCAAGTCTCAGGCTTTATTTAAAAGGGAGTCTCTAGGAAAACCCAAAAACATTAGGAAAGACAAAATCAAAGACACTGGAGAAAATTTTAGCCACTAACACCACAGCTACAGCAAGCAGTACACACCTTGTAATTCCCAGCCAGGTGAACCTAAAACCCCACACTAGAGGCCTGTCTACCTCATTTCTTTTTACCCTACATACATCATGTCTGACTTCTTACAAAAAATGACAAGGCATGATAAAAGACAAAAAACAAAAACAAAAACAGAGACAAAGCAAGCATCAGCACCAGATTCAGAGGTCTGAGAATTACGAGACGCAGAATTTTAAATAACTGTCATTAGGATTCTAAGGGCTCTAACAGAAAAAGAGAACTTCATGCCAGAACAGATGGGCAATGTAAGCAGAGAGATGGACTCTAAGAAAGAGGCGAAAGGAAATGTTAGAAATTAAAAACACAGACAGAAGAATGCTTTTGATGGACACACCAGTAGATTTGAGATGGATGAGGAAAGAATCAGTGAGCTTGAAGATATGTAAATATAAATTTCCTAAACTGAAAAACAAAGAGAAAAGAGAATGAAAAGAAAAAGGAACAGAGTATTTTCCCACTAAAACAGTGGGAAAATTACAAAAGATGTCCCATGAGCTTATTGGGAATGCCAGAAGGGAAACAGAAAATGGAGAAAAAAAACAAACAAAAAAGACACAAATTTTTGTTAGTACTAATGGCTGAGAATTTTCCAAAAATAACGACAAACACCAAACCACAGGTCAAGGTGGGGCCCCCAAGTTCCAGGAGGATACAGGTAAAAGGGATGGACAGGTTCTTTGACAACCAACTGGCCTTTAGGGTTCCAAATGTGCTATTTCACTGCCCAGTGTATTGCTAACTAGTTGTAGAGGAATAACATACCATTAGTTGAGTTCATCTTTTTTTCTTCGTGTGTTCTGCAGTAAAGGTTTCTGACAGAGAGATGAAAATAGAGAACTGGCTGGAATTGAGAGAAAAGCAAGGCTTTACAAGTCCTAATTTTTTTAAAAAGCCAAGAATTAAATCAGAAGCAAAAAACGTAGAAGAGAAGCCGAGAGACAGAAAATTTAGTTATACTGCACCCTGACGACTGAGTACTTTCCTTAGCCCTTTTTTGAAGTGCTGATGTGTGCAGAGTGCCAGGAGCTCCCTTGATAAAAAGCGCGTTTCCTCCCGGCTTCTTGTCCAGCTGTGTTCACTTACCTTCTCCTCACAGGCCCAGGGACGACATGCTTGTGGCTAGGTGTCAACAGGCTCCAAGCCGATAAGAGCAGGAAGGGGCAGGAGCGTCCACTGTGTGCGCTGTGTGCTCTGTCCCTTTCGTTGGAATGTCATGAAAATACTAGGGAAAGAAAAACGGGAGTCAGACAGGCCCTTCTGAGCCATTTTTGCTGACTTACTCCTTTTTGTCTCTGTCTCAGCTCAAATTCCTCGGCTTCCTTTGTATCATCTTTGCATTCCCTTACTTCTTTCCTGTCTCAGGTCCACTGTTTGTCAGGCTATCCCAATCAGTGCGAACTTCACTTGGACGCACCTGCTGAGTACTGACCCCGCCCCCCCACTGCCCTAGCCAAAACCCCCTCCTTCCACACAGGGTTAGTATTTGGCAACTTGGGGCTTATGATTCCAGTTCTGGCTACCACCGCATGCAGTTAATGGAAGAGCAGAGACAATAGAATAATATTCTATTAAACATTGTCTGGAAATAGCCATTCAACTAAGTTTAAAATCTTCTACAGAACTCTGCTCTTTTTTTCCCATTTATTGGACTCTGGGGGGAAATGTCACATATTCCACACATATTTTTTCATTCTTTAATTATTTAGCTTAAGTTAAAATTGCAAAGGTATGTTCTTCATGGTGAAATTACCAATTTTTTCCTCTCATATTTCTTTTGGCAATTATCTAGCAAAACTAAAATAGATATTATTGACCTTTCGATGAAATACTATATCATTTAAGAAAACTCCTCATTTCAGGATGACTGTTTTTTCTTACCAGGGCAAAGGAGGTGACGTGATAACAGAAAAGGAAACGGAGGCCATTCTCTGGCCTCTTGCTATTTTGGTGTCTCCCACTAAAGCTGCCACACTCAGGACTGTTTGCAGGTTACCAAATGAACATAACATGGAAAGCCCCAATTCTTGAAGTTAAGTATAATAATAAAGCTCTATTGCTTCAATTATAAAAAAATATAGTGGTTTCAATATAACCTCCCAAACTTAATTACATAGCAGTGCACTTAAGGAGATTTTCCAGATTGTTCAGGAAAGTTCTAATGCCAGCCATATTTATTAGGATAGATACATAGATAGATAGATAGATAGATAGATAGATAGATAGATAGATAGATATTATTCAGCCATAAAAAGAAGGAAGTCCTGTCATATACAACAACATGGATGGATTTTCAGGGCATTATGCTAAGTAAAATAAGTCAGAAGGAGAAAGGCAAATACTGTATGATCTTACTTGTGTGTGGAATCTAAAAAGCAAAAATTAGATACAGAGAACAGATTGGTGGTTACCAGAGGTTGGCATGAGGGTGGGTAAAATGGGTGTAAGTAGTTAAAAGGTAAACACTTCCAATTACAAAATACATACATGTAAGGCCTGGGGATATAATGTACAGCATAGTGACTATAGTTAAATTAAAAAAAAAAACCCAAAACAACTTAGTGAGGCAATTAAGAATGAAAAAATTAGAGTTGTCTTAAAGATAATGTAGATAGGAATAAGATCAGTATGCAAAATGCATCCATAGAGCACTACACATTTGATGGGAAAGAAATACTAATTCAACTCCAACATTTTTAAAACCAACATGAAAAGAGAAATATGATAACTTACCTGTTTCAGGGTTCATTGGATTAAAAAAAACAGGGCTCAGGAGACGGTCTAACTATTCCTGATTCTGAGATCCTGAAATCACAATTTCTCTGAAAATCTTCACAGAAAGAACGCTGTTTAAATGTAGTAAACAACAAAAATTGTTCAATGCAGCAAATGTTTATTGAGCATCGGTGATGGTTAATTTATGTGTCAACTTGGCTGGGCCATGGTGCCCAAATGTGATCAGATGTTATTCTGGATGTTTCTGTGAGGCTGGTTTTGGATGAAATTAATATTTAAATCTGTATGCAGCATCTATGCAGTAGAAAGATTTTCAAGGGGTCAGTCGAGTGGCTCAGTTGGTTAAGAGCTCGCTCAAAAGTGCGAGCTCTAAGCAACAGGGTTGCTGGTTCGATTCCAAACTGAGCTGCTGCTGAGCTGCCAACAGGTAGCAGGATGGCTCGGCTAAAAAAAAAAAAGAAAACTTTTGAGTGTCTGCCCCTCCTCCATGCTCCACTATCAAACCATACAGTCACAGGTGGACGCTCTGTTATTACATGACACTCATTTCCTACACTCAGCTGATTGAATACAGTCTCTTCCCAATGAATTGGAACTTAAGAGAGGCTAGTATCTATTTCTTGAATGGAGAAGATGAAACCATTCAGGAGTGTTGTACAGCCGTCTTCCACATGAACTGAGGAGCAGAGAAAGCCATGACAATTAGAGAAAAAGGAACCTCAAGGAGGTGAGAGAAGCAGAGATGAGAGACAGAGAGAGTAATGCGTTCCACAAGCTTCCTGAAGCAAGCTGCATGCTCATCCTGGAATTCTCCTTGTAATACATTCTCCATTGTTTAATTGGGCTTGAGTTCATTTTTGTTACCTGCGATCAAACAATCTTAACGAATATAACCTGGTGTGTGAGACAATTTGTCAGCTACTAGGGATTCAGAGATAAAAAAAAAAAGATATGGTTCCCATCCCACTGCATCCAACTTCCCACCAAAAAAATACATGGTTCCTTGCTGCAAGGAACTTTCAGTACCCAAGGGAGAGGTACCCATGTAAGACACAGTATAGCAAGTGAGCAGATATTTAGTATGACAAGAGTTAGCAAACAAAAATAAAGGGACAGCCGAATGACGCATTGGTTAAAAGCTGGCTTGGAACTCCAGAGGGCCCCGGTTCGGATCCCACATATGAGGGCCAGTGACACTGCCCTC
>NW_017731400.1:3723060-3734203 GCF_001890085.2 Hipposideros armiger | reverse complement strand
AAAAAATAAAAAAAAGAAAACAAAAATAAACACAAAAGCAGGATGCCTGGTTGCATTTGAATTTCAGATAACAATGAATAGTTTTTTAGTATAAGTGTTTCCCAAATATTTTATCTGGCAACCTCAGAGATATATTGTATACAAACATTAGAGAAGGGGACTTAAACCAAACTGAGGTGTCTCAGAAATCTTGTTTTTAAAAATTAACTAAATAATTTCGTTAGTTCTTTCCTGGAGAAAAGAATACTTGGGTAGAGTTTTGAAGCATAAGTAAGTTTCCCAGGTGAACAAAGTTGGGCAGAGTATTTGAGTAAGAGGAAACCACATGACCAAAGGCACAGAAGCATGACACTGCAGTGTGTGCGTGTGTGTGTGTGTGTGTGTGTGTGTGTGTGTGTGTGTGTGTAGAGAACTCAAGCACTTTGGTTTCACTAAAGCTCACAAATGCCAGGTAATGAGATTAAAAATGTCAGTAAATGTATTGTGATTAAGATGACATGCTAAACACAAACCATGATTTCCCTCCCTGTGCATACGCCTATCGGAATGTCAGAAAAGATATTTTAAAAGCAGTAATTTATAATGACACCATAAATTTAGAAGGGCTGTAGGCAGCAGATAAAAGAGTTGAGGAATTCCTGGAAAATAGAACATTTATAGCATCAGATTAGCAAAGAAACAAGATGGAGAAACTGTAGCCAAAACACAAACAGGAGAAAGTCACTTCAGTGATGATATTTCAAGGCTAAGAACAAATTTTCCTGTAAAAAACCCAAGTTCATTGTATTGTCAATAAACAGAAGAAAGAGAAGAACCTCAATGCATCATATGACAATTATAAAATGATCTGACTTTGAACAGAAGGGTCTGTGGGATCGCCCTCCCAGCCCCATGTGCTAACCCACAGTTTGCTCCCAGAATAAAGGCCTGAGGATGTTTTTTTCTAAGCATGGCAAGGAAGGCCTTAGAGTTAGAATTATCATGAATATTTGAGTCAGAGAGCACAGTAAGGTAGAGCCAGGGGTTACTTTAGACTTTGGCCAAGACTACAGAGGGTGAAAAATTCCAAACTAAAGTCATGAGTACTGCTCTTTAAAAGGAAGAGAGAACTGAGTTTCAGAAGATAGGTAGAAGGCTCCAAGTAAGAATAAGGCGCCACCATAACCACAAGGCAACATCATTCTCTCTCTCTCTCTCTGTATCTATAGAGAGATAGACAGAAATATCTGTATCTCTATCTCTATATAGAGATATATAAGTACTAATTACATATTATCTTTCTACCTTGACAAATATTTCTTCATAACAAAAATTTTAAACTATACAAATCCATGGATTTGCAAAATATCAATGATTTAATTATTATTACACCTGTCTGCATATTCTGTTGATAAACAAATCATGTTTAAAGGTGTAAAAAAAATCTGTAATTCATAAATTATTATATATGTATTCCATAACATTTATTTTCTTGACCATTTCAGCAAAATCACTAACTATATTGTTATAATCAAGGTTTTTACATAATCTGTGTTCCATTGACAGTAATTATCAGAGATTAAAAATAAAATGTAATTATATTTAAAATGTACAAAGTTTAAATTGTTTTTATCAAATTTAACATAAGTGTGAAATTATTTTTCATATGTGTTTTCAAAAGTATTCATTTCTTCTAAAATATTTAAAATTAAATGACAAACTATAAATTAAAGTTAATGAATATTGAATTTTTAAAGCTGAAATTTAAATTTAATTAGAATATTTTAATTTAAATGTTATTAATTTTTAAATAAACTATTCTAAAAGTTAGTTATAAATTTAGTCTTCATTGTCCATCTGCTTGCCAATAGAATCAGCATTTTGCTACATAGCTATTATGTCTTAATTTAAGAGTAATATGAATTATTTGAAGTTGCAAAATCTTATTCAGCTGCCATGTACAATTGTTGCAAATACTGAGCTAATTCAAGAAAATCTCCAGATCTACAAAGGCAAGCAAGAAAATGGATGCTCAGCCTTCGGAGAAAATAATCTTTCATTATGCAAAAAACTACTGCATTCATCTTGAGAGGAAGGATTTGTCACAATAATTAATTTGCATTTTCTTTTTCTTCAGTGTTTCTGACTCTCAAATCCTCCCTACTGAAGCAATACTCGTTTCTGAAATTGATAGGGCACAACTTCCAAACCTGCATGGCCTTTGGACAGGATTGGTTTTTTTTGGTTTCTAGGTCATGGACACGGCATGAGGAATAGTGTTTCCCTGGGGCTTGCACAGTGTTAGCTTGCGAGCAGATGTTCAGCGATGCAGATCTTGCTGTGCCAGAACTGAGTGCCTACCTTGCCTGGAAAAAGCACCTATGTATTCTTTAGTAATTTATTTGTGTGCAGAGTCTTTTATGTCCAGGTCTCAGATTGTGAATGTCCCTACTCTTCACCTTGCTGCAGGATCCAACTCTCATCTGCAATCATCAGAAACAGTTTTCTGAAATTTATATATATATATATATATATAGTCACAGGATATGGAGTACAGCGTAGGAAATAGAGTCAGTGGAATTGTAATAGATATATATGATGTCAGAGGGGCAATAGATTGGGCGAGGGGGGTTGTTATCACTTTGTGAGGGGTCAGATGTCTAACTAGTACATTGTTCTGTACACCCAAAACTAATAAAAAAAATTAGTTTTCTGTGATCAAAACTTGAATCAACCGATAGGTGACCAGAGTCTCGTTTTGAGCGTGGAAATAAGTTGTTTAATCTAGACCCACGCAGCAAATTTTAACAAGAAAGAAGAAAATAAAACAAAGCAAGAAACACCAAACACCTAAAGAAAATCAATGCTATGAAAGAAAGGCACCAAATGCAACAAATAAGAGAATTAAGACTTGGATACACAGTGTTAATAAGAGGAGAGGCAGGCAATGGCCAGAGCCTGACAGACCTGATTGTTCATGATGAGGAGCATGGACTTTATAAAGCCATCAGAGGGCCAGTGAAAGTTTTTCAACAGGGAATGGCTTTATCATATTTGTGTTGTAGACACATCACTGCAGTGTAAAAAACACTTTCAAGGGAAATAATATTAGAGGCAGAAACAATTTAGGTATCTGCTTAATTGTCCAGATGCAAGTTGATGGAGGCTTGAATTAAGGCATTGGGTGTAGGGATAAAGAAAATGCCTGAAAGTTCTTCGTAGATATAATCATTAGAACATAACGATTAATTGGATGTAAAGAATGAGAATAGAATCAGTCAAAGAAAATATCCAGTTTCTGGTATTTTGACATTGTATTACTGATTAATTTTGAAAAACAGAAAGAAGCAGATTTGGTTAAAATTGAAACATAACAGTCATAACAATAACAGCAAATAATAAAGATGGATGACATTTATTGAGTTTATACTATGTGCTGTCTATGATTCCATTTTATTATTTAAAATATCTGCATCTATTATTTCAGTTAATGCTATAAACATGCTGAAAAATGGATACTATTATTTAGACCCTTTTGAAAAATGAGGAAACAGATGTTGGCAAGGCAAAGTAACTTGCCCAAACTCACAGACGGGACGGCCAAGTGGTGCATTGGTTAAGAGTTGGTTTGGGAGTGCCAGCTCTGAGCAGCAGGGCCCCGGTTTGGATCCCACATGAGGGCCAGTGATGCTGCGCCCTCTACAGCTAAGATGATGAACAACAGCTCAACCTGGAGCTGAGCTGCTGTGAGTTGCCGGCGACAGCGGTGTAGGCTGCAGTGAAGCTGCAGTGGGCTGTCATAAGCTGCCTTAAGTGGCTGGCAGCTGGTGTGAGCTGCCAAGAGCTTCTGTGAGCAGCCGTCCAGTGGCCGGTGACCGATCTGCCTCACCTGGGAATAGCGTGATAATAATACCATCATGGGCCAGTGAAGCGACATCTTCCACAACTAGACTGAAGAACAAAAGGACAGCAACTTGTCTGTTCCCCTTTCCTGATTCCCCAACGCTGTTCCCCTCCCCCAATTCCCCAATAAAATCTTTAAAAAAAACAAACTCACAGACAATACCCTTAATAAACAGTGATATGCTCAAAGAGCTAATAATTTATTAGGATTGTTTCTTAAAATGTCTGCTTTAATCTATTGTTGCATAAAACAACACCAAAATGTATTGTCTTAACACAGCACTCTATCTCGTGCGGTGTCTGTGGTCAAGAATTCAGGGGCAGCTCAGTTAGGTGGTTCTGGCTTGAGGTGTCTCATGAGTTTACAATCAAGATGTCAGCCAAGTGGGTAGTCATCTGAAGGTTTGAGTGAGTGCAACTGGAGGATTCACTTTAACTTGGCTCACACGCATCATTGGTACGCGGGTGTTGGCCATTGGCAGAAGGTCTCAGATCTTTCCCATGTGGGCCTCTTCAATAGGGATGCTTGAGTTTCCCCAAGACGTGGCTGCTGCCTTCCCTATAGGGAATGATCCAAGAAAGAAAAAGACGAAGCTACAATGTCTTTTTTATCCTAGCCTCAGAAAACACACACGCCATTTCCTCAGTATCCTACTGGTTACACAGGTCAGCTGGATTCAGTGTGAGATGGGTATGTATAAAGATGAGCATCACTGGGGTCATCTTGGATACTGGCTGCCACCACATGTCCTTTAATTTGGCCTTGTGGCATTAAGTCATAGTACCTTTCTACAGTGAGGTCTACCTCTCAGCTCATCTGACTTAACCCATGGATAGATTTTTAGAGACAAGCATGTACTCCATGCCCTTAAGGCAATCCTATATTAATATTGTATCTGTCAACCAAGCTTTAGTCTATGTTGAGCATCAGGAAATTTGACACTGTAATCCCTGACAATCTCCTTGAGGCCGATCAACCTCTCTTGGGGGTTAACGGTATAGAAAGAAGGCTCAGTATAAATGATCTCTGCCACTTCTAAGCCTCGTTTCAGGCTGCTTTCTCTCTAACTGATAGATTCCAGGTTCACTGGCCCTTTTTGTACCTTGGAGCCTTTCAATTTGCAGGGTTCCCTCTGCCTGGAATGCTTTCACTGCTTCCTCACCCTCTCCTCTCCCTTGGCCACTGCTTATTCCAGGCTTCAGTTTCTATGTCACTAACTCAGAAAGAACGTCCCTGCACATGGTGGGGGCTCTATGGGACAATGCCCTCTCATAACTGGGGGCCAAGAGCTACGTCCTTCCATGAAGCAGATGAAAAGAAATCTGCTCAGGAAAGCAGCTCCATTAGCACCCTCATGGGAAGAAAGAGCATTTGTCTTTGTTGTTACGAATTATAATAAAGACAATTATTGCCACCATTGTCAGTACTCAGAGAGCAGTGGTCCCCTTGTCCTCATCTCCTTCAAGAATTCAGTTGCATAAAAACAATTGTGATTAAAAGGGACTTTATTAAAGATGTCAGGGAAGAATGAGAAGAAAACAACCTGGGGTGCGGGGGGAATGTCCCTTAGTTTTCTCTGTTTCAAAGCAACTTTCTTCACTGATCTGACATAGGGATATTTTATCCAGTGTTGTGCTATACATGTTTACCACCCAGCTCTTTGGGAGGTAGGAAGGGTTCATTTGTAAAGTTGCCAATGGCTGTGGTATAATTACTCTCACATGTTTGATCACACTACCAACATGATGTCACTGAACACAAAGGTGGAAAGGATGCCAACAGCCAGCCCACGGGAGCCAGTAGGAGCCAGGTCCAGCACACCCTAACACTCCTTCAACATAAGTCTCCCTGGTTCTTCTTCCTCACAGATTCACTCCATCTCTTGGCTCCTACTATCAAACTTTGCATATCCAAACCCTGTCCCACATTCAGAAAAACAAAAGGCCTTTAGCTGACAGGTCTCACCAGAGAACGCAGTATATTTTGATAGCAAAGCTTGACTCTTAGGGTTTTAGTCCCAAGAAACACATTACAGTGTTTCTTCTAAACTCATACACTAGGCGACAAGACTAATTCAAGAGAATGTAAGTTCCTCTATCTCCTTATATGTACATCATCTCACTTATAATCCCCATAATTATCATTTGGGATATTATTATCTCAATTTTCCAATTAGGAAATTGAACTTCAGGAAGTTTAAGTGACTTGCCCAAATTCAGTGAATTAGGAAGGGGTATAACTAGGATTTGAAGCTAGGCCTGTGTGATTCTATGTCTGGGCTCTGAATCCTTACCTTACCCTAGGTGCACCTGGAACATACACTGTCATTGAGTCTGATTGGGAAGTACTGATATTTCTCAATTAGTTGCAGAACCTTCCCAAGGTGTTGCTGGAGGATTACAGAATTAGCACTATGACTCAAATAAACAAAGTGAGCTTTAAATAAGGAAGTTCCTAAAATGCTTTTGTGTCAACTCTGCACAAAACACAGAGCCAGGTTGTGGATATAAACCTGGGACCCAAGACATTTTCAACATTTGTACAAAAGCAGTGAATTAAGTTGTTTTAAGCTAAACTCCATGAAGCGCTGCATCTTGGGGACAATCCAGGCAATAACTGTTAACTGTACAAAGCTTCAATATGCCAGGTGGGATCCTTCGAAAAATCAGTTCACACCAGTTATACTTAGTTTTTGGTGGGCAGCATCTATTCAGCCTTCTTTTAATCAACAATGCCCAGTTTGCTGGGGGAAACCTCACCTCCCCAACTTTCAGTTCAGGTGCTTTTTGGTGGTTTTCATACCATGTCCTACTTCTAAAGAGTTCATGTGGGGTGAATTTATAGTGTATGAACTATATCTCAATAAAGCTGCTATTTAAATAATAGAGTTCATGTGACTCAGTTTGGCTGATAAGAATATTACATTCTCCTGGCTACAGTGAATTTGTTCAAGGTCAAGCTAATAAAAAAAATGAGACTTTTCTGGGATTGCTGAAATGCACTAAAAAAATATTTTTTATTGAATTGAATCTGGGAAGATGATTTTACAGATGGCCATCTTGTTACCCCATGGAGCCTGAGATAAAACCAACCTTTTCAAGACAAGAAATTGAGATGGTATTCTGATGACATTTTTGTTTAACCTTCCTCCCAACCCAGTCTTGATTGAAGCAAGTTTTTGACAAGACTTTTCAGTAATGTAAGCCAATATCTTATCTTTCATTATTTAAGCTAATTTGGATTGTGGTTTCTGTTATTGTGACGAAAAAGAAGTCCTACACAATGAAGAAATTCATACCAGAATTGGTGTAAAAGACACTAAGCTGTAGAATCATCTAAGGTAAGGGTAGTTTTAATAAGAATGAAGACCCCTTTCTTCAGCTGGAAAGTTGGTAACTCTTAATTCTTAATGTGAAGTGAGAAACAACTCATCAAATGACATTTTATCCTGGGACTCAGATCATTTATTGACAAAAGATGGAATGTTAGAGAACACAGAACAATGTCAGAATTTTAGACTGTGTTGGCTATTTCTTGTGGCCTGTCATGGTTCTCCAAAAAGGAGAGCTTAGGTTAAATGTGGCTGAAATCAATATTTTAAAAACACTCTTGATTCCATAGGTCCCATCCAACCACCTCTCTTAATGTACTTCTGCCTGACAAAGTGGGCAATTACCACTTATAAAAATGTGGCTAGACTGCTGGTCTGGAGCAAATTAACCTCACCTATCTGCCCCAGAACATTATTTTGAATTACTCAAGACACGTGTGGAGATGAAGGCCACTCAGCTAAGGACTACTGAAGAACAACAGAGCATTGGAGTCTGTTTTAAAGAAACAGAAGCCCATAGGTCCAGTTCTAGACTCAGCTAGTTGTCTGGCTTTGGTTATTAGCCCAGAGAATTGCATGGAAGCAAGTGCTTACTGAAATCCAAGTCTGGCAAAGACTAATGATTTTTTCATCTCTACAGCTCTTGCTACACTGTTAGTAGCTAAAAAGGTGTAACCTCAGGAGGGGAAATTCTCTCCAATTTCCATCTTAAATGTGGCCCTGAAGGAAAAGGGACAGTTTTGGCTGATTAAGAAACTTGCTCCATTGCCAAGGTTGGGGACTTGCTAGTCCTGTGGAGCAGTGTATGGTGCATACTATGGAATAGAGGCTGTACATTTTTTCCTACTCTTCCCTCTTCCAAAGAATGGCTGTTGGAGGCAAGGTAACAAAATCAGAAGATGACTGATAGATCACAGCTTCCCTTGTATTCCTGATTCTGTTCCCCAGGTACTTTGGCACTGGGAATAGAGTGTTGTGTCAGCTCCAGGCTATCGGGAAGTAGATGCTGATGAAGTTACGAGTACAGAAGGTTTATTAGGGGGTGGTACATAAATCCACGGGGAGAAAAAAACAACAACAGCATTATGCTCCTCTAAAAAAAGATTTACTGTGAGTAATGTCTGTAAAAGATAAAGTGTGTGTGTGTGTGTGTGGGGGCAAGTTAGATTGGGAGGGAAGAGCTTCAGTTGACAATGCAGATCATACAATGTTTGAGTCAGTGCAACGGACAGCTCCTCAGCAAACATTGCAATTACAGTAGCCTGCATCGGACAGAAATGGCTAGATATGAATAAGCCTGTCATGCTTAATCATTGCCTGGCAGGGTTTCCCAGGAAGAGCGTGGCCTCCGCTGAGAAGCTGGGGTGGGTCCTGAAGGTGCTGCTGATGGAGGCTGGTAGCTAGTGGCACTCTTCACAGCTGAGCAGCATGTTCTTTCTTGAGAGCAGACCTGGTGGTTGCACCTCCATGGCTGCTGTAGTGTGATGACCAATGGATATTACTATCTGGGAAATTTGATTCTCCTTTTACCATTATACATTATACATGCATATATGCTGGGGTGTGTGTGTGTGTGTGTGTGTGTGTGTGTGTGTGTGTGTGTGTGTGTGCTTGCGTTACTTTTATCATTTAGGTTGGGCTTTGCTAGATTATATGGAGTCACCCAGAGAACTTAGACATGTGTTTTCATGGAGTGACCAGATAAGACTTTGAGTTGTCTTATTTTGAGGATGGAGTGGTTGTGTTTTGGTTGCATACGGTATTCCAGTACGGAAGTGTGGGCATGTTTTAAGGCATACGTATGGGGAAAAGGGTGTGTGGGAATGCTGAGCTGCTAGAAGGAATGAACTGAGTAAGGAAAATCCATTTTGCTACTCAGGAGCCATTCATCATTTTTCTAGAAAAAGTACTTCAGTTTTCCTCTTTGGAACCACCCTATCTCATACAACTAGTTCGGGTGCTTTAGAGAGAGCTTATTTCACCTTTGCCTCCAGAAGTTGTCATGGTTCATCCTTAGCCAATCAATGCACTGCATTCCCTGTGCCATAATGATTCTACAAGGATAAGCAAAAAACCCAGTCACAGTCAATGACATGCAATGAGGCTTTTTTTTTTAAGATTATTGAGTGGAAAGTAATTTTTTTTTTTAAGATTTTATTGGGGAATTGGAGAAGGGGAACAGTGTTGCGGAATTGGGGAAGGGGAACAGCCAAGTTGTTGTCCTTCAGTCTTAGTTGTGGAGGGCGCAGCTAGCTCAGCTCCAAGTCCAGTCATCATCTGGCTGCCCGTTGGCAGCTCAGGGCAGCTCAGCTGAAGGTGCTGTGTTCAATCTTAATTGTGAGTGGGTGTAGCCACCATCCCATGTGGGAGTCGAACAGGCAACCTTGTTGTTAGGAGCACGTGCTCTCACCAGCTGAGCCATCCTGCCACCTGTTGGCAGCTCTGCGGCCGCCCAGCTCAGGTGCAGCTCACTGGCCCATGTGGGAATTGAACCGGAGACCCTGTTGTTCAGAGCTCACGCTCTTAACCAACTGTGCCACTCGGCCGGCCCCAGAAAGTAATTTTTTTCTGTCTGGATTTGAATCTGAAAAGTGGCTTGGAAACTAATGACAACCATCTTGACACCTTGTAGAGTCTGAGAATAAAAATGAAGTTGAAATGAATGACAGAGTCAAGAGATGTAGAGAGATGGGTACTGGGTGAAACTATTTGAGCTCTAAATCTACTTTTGCCTGAAGCATGAGCCATCTTAAGATTTAAACGTCCCGTTTTACTTTAGATGCACACTCACACACACACACACACACACACACACACACACACCACCCCCATACATACATATTATGTATGTATACACATATATACACATGCTGTTCCATTTCTATTTACTTCTATATATTAAAAATGAGTTCACACTGCCATCTGCAATTCAAATCCAATACCACAGAGTTCATTTTTATTTTCTTTCATTTCCTATTTATAATTCTCTTATTTGACAGTAACAAACGTGGCTCCCATTATCCTCAATATATTAACTTATTTGTTTAATCCTTCTGTATGTAACTGATCTCCCACTGTGTCCACCACACCTCCTCCCCTGTCACAGACACCCTCCTCACCCCACTTGGAATCTGATTTCTATAAAAATAAATATTATTTTCCTTTATAATTTAATATTCCTTTTGATTTGCTATCTGGCTCTGCATTTTTGTTTCTAATTCCTATGTTTTTTCTCTTTACTGTGTTACAGCTGTCATTTGTTCATTATATTAGACTCTTAAAAATGCAGCTTTTGATTTCATTTGTGAAGTGTATTTTTAATTTCTAACATTATTATGCTTTCAGTATTTTTTCACTCAGGTTTAAAAGTTTTCTTTTCTAATATCTGAAATTGAATGTTTACTTAATTAATTGTCTATTAGTAATAAATGATTTGAAAGCATGTATTTTCTTCTAAGATGACTTTTCTTGCATTTCAAGATTGTTGAGAAGTACTTTATTATTATTTTAAATAGACCTTTATTGTATTCTTAATTTTCTCCTTGATAAGTCTATTATTTAGGAGAATTAATTTTTTTTCATGTAATTACATTTTTTGTTTCATATTTTTTGTTATTAATTTGTTTTTATCACAATTGATGGCCTAGAGAACCTTTTGTATGCACTATAGAGTTCCTCTACCTCATTTAATTTATTACAAATATCAATTAATTCTACATTTGAAGATGGCAGGTCCTTTTATACAATACTTCATTTACTCAGTCTCTCATATTGACACTAGAGAATTAGAATCTCCAATATAATTTTTTTTTTTAAAGATTTTTATTGGGGAATTGGGAACAGTGCTGGGGAATTGGGGAAAGGGGAACAGACAAGTTGCTGTCGTTTTGTTCTTCAATCTAGTTGTGGAGGACGTTGCTTCACTGGCC
>NW_017731400.1:3710858-3722860 GCF_001890085.2 Hipposideros armiger | reverse complement strand
GTTCAGCATCTTAGCTGTAGAGGGCAGTGTCACTGGCCCTCATATGTGGGATCCGAACCGGGGCCCTCTGGCATCCCAAGCGAGTTCTTAACCATCGTGCCACTCGGCCGGCCCTCCAATATAATTTTGATTCTGTCAATTGCCTGAATTTCTAACAAACACATACACACTTGGGACTTTGACACTTGGTTCACGTCCTTCTCTACCTAACTTCTTCCACTTTCCTAGGTAAATTATACATTCCATTTCTTAGTGTCTAGAGTTCTTTAATCTCTACCCCAACTCTTACTTCCTTTCAACAGCCTTCTCTTCAGGCCACATCCTGGACATTGTTACAACTTGGGACTCTTCTACCTTTGCTATCTCACTCTCAGGCCACATCCTTCCTCTCAGTTCCTTACCCCCACAAAGAAGCAAGCTCATCTAACCCTGCCCTCCAGCCCCTCAATTCTTTCCCTTCTTCTAGTTGGGTTTATCCCACTTCGGATTCTCTTTCTTCTCAACCCAAATTCACCCTCATTTTCAGCCACCTCAACTTTGTTCTCACTGGTACCTTTAATTTACTTCCTCTCTTGTGTTTCTATTCTGTCTGTCATATGAATTCCCAGCCTTGGGTCAATATATTCATCTGCCTTCTCTGCTACTACCTTCAGGGGCTGCTGAATTAGTGAAGATTCTTCATTGACAATGAGCAACTAACTGGAGCTAGCTTCAAAGAAAGAAATTGACACGAATATTCAAATTTGTACCCTAAGAGAGCCAAAGTTGAGAATGTAGCCTGAAATTTAAAAACCCAGAATTAGGGCTTCTCTGCTCATTTCTCGTCTCGGCTTCTCTCTGCCTGACTGCTTCTTTCTTCTCTTATTCTCGCTCTCTAGAACAGCCTTCTCTTCTCCCACAGTCACATGGCTGCTCCCGAGCATACAACTCCTCTGTTAAAGAGGTGTCAAAACTGGTGATGGACTCTCTTAGTCTCAATTTAGAAATCATGGGGAGAGCTCTGATTAGCCCAATTTTGGTCAGGATTAACTCTAGATCAATCAACTAGGGCCATAAGGGCATGGTCATATTTTATAAAAATGGCAGCTGGGGGCCCATAGTTGTTACCATGTGCTTATTCATGACCATATTGCCAGGTAGGATAGGATATGATGAAGGGGCTTGCCCAGGTTATATGTCCTCAGGAAATCCACTACTGTGGTCAGAGAAATACTAGGTTCTGACTGAACTGGTCTTAGTCACTAGCCCACTAACAGAGGCGGAAGTAGTCCATGGCTACCTTAACCACACAGAATCAGAATAGGTTCTTCTGGAAAAAGAAAAACAATGGCTATTTTAAATAGTTGCTAAATGGTAGATAAGGAAGCTGGGAACCTTCCTGGTGATTAATCACCATCTCTTTATTGAAAGTTTAATATGTCCAAGGCCAGGCTATGACCTGAATACATTTTTACTCAATATGACTTCATTGCTTTATTTAAAGTTCAAAAAAAAACCTTAGAATGTGAAAAATACTCTCATTCATTGCTAAATACCAAATATTTTTTTTCAAAGTCAAATATAAATCACTTTAGATTATTTGGGATTAACTATACCATTGTTTCCTTCCATTAGCCAAGGTAATCAGCAATCAATTAAATGAACTTATGTGTGTCATTTGTCTAATAATACATCATAATTATGTAAAAACAAATCAACTTCAGGGAGTACAATTTTGCTTTGGGCAAATTCATTTAGAATATGAATTCTGGCCATATTTTTATGTAACATAATTAAATATATGCTTTGAAAATAAATGCTATAATTATTCAGAGTGCCTTTTTACTAAACATTTTTTTCTGCCTCCTTATAAATCATTTACTGAGAAATTTGAGAGGGTAAATATAACAACACAACAAAGAATTAGACAAAAAGTCTTGCTTCTTTATTTTGTCCTAGTTGCTTTTTCTTTTGATCTCTGTACTTACTCTCCTATTGAATCAGCAACAACCCTAAAGAGGGTCTTTGAGAGATTTGGAATAGCCAAATAAATAAAATAAACCAAAACTGAATACTCTTTCCCCTCCTTCCCTTCCTAGCTGTTGCAGTATAACCTGGTTTTTCTGTAGGTTCAGGGGATAAATTCTCATGAAATCAGTTTGTAAGGATCATTTGTTCTCTGACAGACTTTCTGGCTATTAAAGGCCTTCTCACCTTTGTTATTTCCACTACTCACTCTCAAAAAGATTTGCTCTCAGGGTAATTGCAAATCTCTGGATTTCCCCTACAGATTTATCACTTGTAAGAAAATATTTGGAAAGAAGCCATTGAGAGATGTGGCTAATAGAGAGTATTTAATGAATGCATTTTTTTTAAAACAAAAGCCACTAGTGTCCTATAGTTTAAAAAGTGGGGGGAAAAAAAAGAAGAAAAGGATTGCCTCTTCCCACATCTTCCTGGCAGTGATCACATTCTGATACTTGCCAGTAAACTATATTTCCAGTATAATATTTTAGTTGACTCTTGATGGTCCCTGCTAACATCTTATTAGAAAGCTCTGGTTTTTGAAAACAGTCACATTTCTTTAAGTTTGATTTTAAACATAACATCAGCCAAATGTATTTAAAGTAGGTAAACAACCTTAATTTAGTCTCCAAATATTTATATCTCAGGCACTGTGATAAAATGCTTAGAAAACAGTCACTGTCCTTTTTCAGGAATATCCCTTTAATAGTTTTCTCTGTACTAAATAATCAATTTCCCCATCTCCAAGGCATTCTTCTTATTTAGCATAAAAACATGCTCTTGTTTCTCCTATCTTAAAAAAATTCCTTCTTTTTAAACCCACTTTTCCACTGTTACAGCCCCATATTTCTGCTACTCTGCAGCAGATTTTCAAAATTGTCTATATGTTATCTCTAGTTCTTGTCCCTTCTTGATCCTTGAATCCATTCAACTTTTACCCACAGCACTCCACCTAAACTACCCTTCCAAGTTGCTCAATCCAATGATTAATTCCCAGACTTCATTTTACTTGACCTGTCAGCACAAGTGGACACAGCTTACCACTCCCTCCTCCATGCTGTACTTTTATCCTTTGGCATCTGGGATACCACATTCTTAGTTTTCTTCCTACCTCACTGGTTGCGCCTTCTCAGTTTTCTTTGCTGGCTCTTCCTCTTTTTCTCATCTTGATATTGGAGTGCCCCAGGCCTCGGACTTTAGCTCACTTCATATTTATATTCATTCCATAGCTAATCTCATCTAGTGTTTTGTCTTTATAGATCACCTATATGCCAATGATCCCAAATTTATAGCTTCATCTCAAACTTTTCACCAAACTTCAGGTTCATAAAGCTAACTGCCAAGTTAATGATCCCATTGGATGTCTAATAGACATCACAAGTTAAACAGGTTTAAAACTGAGCTCCTGGAGCAATGACACCCAGGAGCAATAAGCACATCTAGTGTTTATCTCTTGGTTTCTAAGGACCATTTCCCACTAAAAGGAACCAAGACTCCTTGGAGAACTGGCTGATTCCAGGCATGGGGCAGAGAAAGTATAAGATGAGCCTGGAGCATCTTGTGGTTCCAGAAAATAAGTACTAAATGCTTTAAAAAACAAAATGCAGACATGTCAAAAGAATACAGAAGCCCACCTGAAGGCCAATGGCCAAATCTGAAATAATCTGAGCATAAAAATAATGCTAGTCATGGAATATAAGCTATAGAATAAATATCCATGAGTCCACACTAATATAAATAAATAATTAAACAGATAAATAAATGATGAGAAGGGACAGCTCATCTAATAATAAAAGTGGAAGGAATAGTGGAAATGGAAAACTACCTTTTGGCAAACAGCACAGTAATAATTGTTGCCTATGAGAATCATTAATGGATGCTAGACTTAGTAGGCAAATACATGCCGAGAAACGAGATGCTTATATAATCTCAAAGTTTCTTCCCACAAGACACTAATAACAAGGGGGAAACCATAATTTTACATTGGAGAGAACATGTTCAAAGTACATCCTTGGTAGAGAGACATGTCAACATCATGTGCTTCCTTGATAAATTGGGCTAAGAGTGGCATGGCATCACTTCTGTAGTCGTATTGCCAAAAATTCATAACAATGACCAACTCAAATTGAGGGACGTCTTACAAAATAACTGATCAGTATTCTTAAAAAAGGTTAAGGTCATGAAAGACAAAGAAAGAAGGAGGAACTGTCCTAGACTAGGACAGTTAATAGTATCATAACAAGGTTAACTTCTCGGTTGATAATTATAGTTTGGTTATGTAAAATGTTATCATCTGGGGAAGCTTGGTGAAAGTCACACATTAATTAATTGTAATATGTTTGAAACTTTAAAAACTCTGAATTTAAAAATGAAAAATAGTAATAAAAGGTTAAAAAAAAAAACACGCTGAATCTCTTATCTCCCCTTTAGCGATCTATTTCATCTCTGTCGATGGCAGTTTCATTCTTCTTGTTGTCCAGGCCAAAAATCTTTGAAATCACCCTGTGCTTCTGTTTTTTTTTTATTTCCTCTCATACCCTAAATCCAATCTACAGGAAAATGTATGAGTTGTGTCCTCAAATATGTCCAGAATCTAACTACTTCTTATCACCTCTACTGTAACCTCCCCAGTCCAGGATACCATCTCTGCTTGCCTGGATTATTGCAACAACTTTGTCACTGACTCCTTGAGCCACTCCTCTTCTTATAACCCTCTAGGTCGTTCCCATTTCTTTCAGAGCAAAAAGCCCAAGTTCTGACTATGGCCTAGGGGCCATACATGATCTGGTTTTGTTCATTCTTTGACCTCCTTTCTTATCACTCCCTCCCTCACTCACTCACTCCATTCCAACCACTCTGATCTTCCTGCTATCTCTTGAACAGGCCAGGTGTGCTCCTTCATTAAAGGCTGGCTGTTGCCTTATCCTAGAATTTCCTCTTTCTTCCTCCGCACATTCCTTGGCTAATCTCATTATCTTTTTCAAGCCTTTGCTTCAAGAGCTTTTAGCCTTGCCTACTCTGACCACCATCTTTACAAATTGCAAGCTCTCACTCTTGGTTTTCCTTAACCTCCTACAAAGTTTTGGCCATTTTTATCACCTTTGAAAGCAAAGTATAATTTTTATTTATATCATATTTATTGTATATTGTCTATCTCTACCTGTTAGCATATAGACTCTTAAGAAGGCAGAGATCCTGGTGTGTGTGTTTTTCTCTGAGCATTAATACAGTCCTTGGTACACTGTGTACACTCAATAAATATGTGGCTCAGTAAGTTTATTATTTATTGATTCATATATTACCGAAGGACAGAGAAAATATCATATACCTCTTTCCCATAGAGATACTTACAAGCAATCAGGGAGTTAGACAACAGATGCAAATTATTTGTTTAAAAGTCAAGAGAATATGTAAAAATAAGAAGCTTAGCCAGGACTAGTTTAGTTGCAAGGGAAAGAAACCCACTCAAATTAGCATAAGGGATAAAAACGAGGGATTCACTTGTTCACAAAACTGGGCAGCTCAGAAGTAAACCTAGCTCCAGGCACGCTGGATGTAGGGGGCTTACGGTTGTCTTCAGAACTTATTGATTTCTCCCTTCATTGCTCAAATCTACTTTCCTCTGAAAGGGCTTGGGTCTCAGGCAGGTTTTCTCCACATGGAAGTCCTGGAAGCTACAGTGCAGATTCTCCAGGTTGAGTGAGAGCCTAGAATTCACTCTGGCCTGGCCCTGGGTTACCCTCGCTGGGGCTAAGGTGTGTGGTGTTCACATTGCTCTGGTCTGGGCCACAGGCACAGCCCCCAAAACACTTATACTGAAAGTGGGAGGAGGAAAAGATGAAATTAATTATAGAATTGAGCCAAACCAATCTGTGTAAAGTGATAGAACTGAATAGCTGGTATTAGAAGAATATGGCACTCTGACCCCTAGTGGTTAGTTTACATGGAGAAAATTCAGCATTAGTCCAAAGGCAACAGCACGTGGATTTCCCATCATCTTTTTATATGATCGTTTTTCAATTTATTTAAAAACATCAGGGTCTTTCCTTTCTGTCCTCTACGTTGAACCTTTCACCCGTTGTGGGCAAATTTTCTTTTGACATAGTTCTTGCATCCCTTTCCCCCCCTCATCTCTACAGTCACCATCTTTCTTCTTGGCTTCATACTTAGACTACTGTGATAGTATCCTAACTTATTTCCTTATCTTATGTACTTTATGGAAACCAAAACCTGAAAAAATTTTCTAAAACACTGCTTTAGTTGTATGGTGTCCAGGTGGGAAATTAACTGTGACAATTTATCAAATGCAATCAAAATTCCTGGGTCTAGCTTTAACTGCCATGTGTCTCTTCATCCTTTTGGCTTGAGAAAATGTAGTTAGCTTTGTGTCACACGCAAGGGGAAGCTAACATAAAAAATAGTATATTTCCATAATCCATGCTGACCTGTTGAAGTTTAAAAATTGAGAACACTTACTACTTTTACTTTTCTTATCTCTTATATAGGAAGAGAGTAATCCATTTTAAATTTCATTCTATTAAACTTCTCTAATATTCTAAACAGAAAATTTCATGTATGTTTCTTATCATTTTACAGAGTAAGTTAAGTGTATAATTTATTTCTCATAAAAAGATATTGATTGGGGCAAATTTATATGTACACTGGCTAATTGTTCAGATCATAAGCTAAATCTAAAATATGTGTTCCTAAATTTTTATAATTTTCATATTTTATTCTTTCTTTCTTAGTTAGTGGCTGAGATAGTAAGCACTCTCTAACTTCATTATTGCTTACATTTTCTCTTCAGTTTTCATAAAGACTAACATAAAAACTGAATTGATCAGTCTGAAGGCTTATAGATTTTATTCCACATTCCCCTTATCTTTATCTCCAATTTTTAAATTAAATTTAATTTTTTTCATTTTAATGAAAGCATAGTTTCTTCCTTCTGAAGTATTCACATAGAATTGTTAAAAAAAAAAAAGCTGAAGTCAGACTGCCTAAGCTCCAGTTTTCTCCTCTGTAAAAAGAGGATAATAAAATTATAATAGTATTCCTAATTTATCAGATTACTTAGAGAGTTATTGTGATAAATTTGATAATTCACATAGAGAGCTTAATGTGGTTACTGACACACGAGTCCTCAAAAATGTTAACTTTTACTATTATTTTTACACGTTCGCTTGCATTTTTAGTGTCTTTGCATACACCAACTGGTTTGTTTACCACCAAATGTTTATAAAACATTTAGTATTATATTGTATGCTGAATAAAACCCAATAACATCATGGAGTGCCTATTCTTGTGAAGTTTACAATCTAATTTGAGAGACAAACAATAAAGACTTAAAATTTATAAACAAAATGTGATATAAACATACAATGGAATATTATTCAACCTTAAAAAGGAAGTCTGACATACTACACATGGATGAACCTGAAAGACATTATGCTAAGTGAAATACGCCAGTTACCAAAGGATAAATCTTGTATAATTCCACTTATATGAGGTACCTAAAGTAGTCAAAATCGTACAGACAGAAACTAGAATGGTGGTTGCCAGTGGTCAGGGAAGGGAGAGGCAAAGGTGAGTTCTTTAACCCGTAGAGATTTAGTTTGGAAGATGAAAAAGTTCTGGAGAGGAATGGTGGTGATCGTTACACAAAAAATGTGAATGTATTCAATGCTCCTGAACTGTACACTTAGAAATGATTAAAATGGTAAATTTTATATTATGTATCTTTTACCACAATAAAAAAAGATTTTAAATTTAAATCTTCATGGAAGGGAAAAATTAAAGTTCAACACCACAATGTAACAGATAAACCAGTAAATTATAAATTATTAAATGCCATTTTAATTTTATTAATAAAATGTATCCATTTATATTTTTTTATAAATAATACATTTTCACGGCTCAAAAATAAAAGGTACAAAGTGGTATACAGGGAGAAGTAAATCTTCCTTTAGAGATTCAGTTCCTTTTCCCAGAGACAACCCCATTACCAGTTACTTACATACTTGTATCCTACTAGCGATACTATCTGTCTATCTATCTATCTCCTGATAGCTACACTCACACACTGTATACACTATGTTCAAACTGTCTTTTTCCACTTGAGAACGTCTTGGATAGCACATTAACTGAAACTTGTTCTTTTTAAACAGCTGTATAGATACCATAAATATATTTAACCAATCTCTTATTGAGAAGCCAAGAAGAGTTACCATTCTTTTACTATTTCAAATAATGTTTCAAAGAATAAACTAGCACATATGTCATTTTGTATAACTGTGAGCATTTCTGCAAGATAAATTCCTAAAGGGAGAGTCACTGGCTTTTCAAATGATTCAGATTAAAAGTGCCTTCAGACTTCACCAAAGTGGTATTTAGTGTTAGTTGCTTTATCCCCAAACTTGAAAATATCCTTGTATCCTTTTCTTTGGAGCCCATCAGTTATGCAGTCTTGCTGATTTTATCTCCCTGTATCTATTCTGTCCCCCCTTTCCATTTCCCATTCGTCATAGCCAACAACTCAATTTAGGCTTTCATTATTTCTTCATGTCTGAAGTGTTGTCCAGGATCCATCCTCCTGAGAGAACAACCTGCATATTTTCATGCTACCTAATACATCCAGGATTAAATCTAATGTTGCTATTTTAGCAAACAACGCTCACCTTAATCTGGTGCCTGCACTTTCCCTCTCCAGCTTTCTCTACCATCACCCAACTTTACACTTTTTGTTTTTATGATGTACAATAGTTTATAGTTTCAGGTCTCCATGCATTTGCTTTTACTGTCTCCCTGCTTGGAATATCTTTGTCCATTTCCCTTACTTCATCCACGTGGGAAGTGTTGACCTCTTCCTTAAAGAGGAGGAACCTCCCTTTTGTGCTCCACGGGTCTGCATTCATCTTCTATGGTGATTGCTATTAGTAGTGAAACTTTCCTTGAAGTAGGCTGAAATAGTGGTGGGAATGGTCTTTTTTTCCTTTCTAGCTCTAGCATGTAGAACAGTGTTTGAGGTCATGTGGTGTGCACTAAATAAAAATTTCTTTAACTGAACTTAACTAGATTTTTGGGGAAAGGGGTGGAGTCATTTGTTCATTCATATGTTTACTGAGTGGCTATTAGGTGCAAGATTATGTGTTAGGCAGTGGGATTAGAAATGAAGAAGATAACCCAGGGCCTACTTTTGAAAGAGATGGGGCAACATAAACATACAATTATCACTAGGGGAGGACTGCAGTGGACCCCAGGTCACAGTTTAGATTCTTTGATGGATATGTACGAGTATGAGCAAAGGGTGACATTTTAATTAGAGGGAATTGCACTAGGAAAAACATTTATAAAATAAGGCAATTGCTCCAAATCACTGTGAAACCCTAGAGTAAGACATAAAGCTCACGATTTCTGACTTCCTGTTTATGGCCCATGGTCTTCATCTTTTAAAGTGGAGATGCTTTTCTGGTGACCAGGAGGCCAGACAGTGTCTTGAGTAAAGAATAATAAAGTGAGATAACACATGTAAGACAACCAGGTCAGTGTCAGTATACTCAAGGAAAGTTCTTTTTCTCTGCTAAATGGCCTTCTAAGCAGTCAGAAAAACTTGCTTGTTGTTAAATGATTTATATTAAATTTAATCTACCAGTTGTTCTTTCTCCATCCTTTTCTTCTATTCTCTTCCCTAGTATGACCTCGTCTCATTAAAGGTTGAGGAAGCTAGCGAAATGTAATAAAAACAGAAGGTTTTTGGGGAGTCAGCTAGAACTGGATTCATAACAGAAGGCAGTCACTACTAGTGGAGTAACTTTGGGCAAGTACTTAAACTCCCAGATTATTCCTTTGTAAAATAAAATAATAAGTAGGTCGGGAGGAAATGTTTATGTATAACTCTTACTTAACAAAGTGCCCGACACATAGTAAGAGCGCAGAAGTTAGCTATTAAGCGATCCCAAGAACCCGATGCCTTGGGAGTGTCTTTTTGCTTCCGTAAGCAAAGGAAATGTAAGCGTAATCATTACTAAATTAAATTACACCAGAACTCGCACTTCGGCACTTACGTGATTGGATCTCTCCCGGCCACCGTCGCCGAGCATGCGTAAAAGAACGTGGCGGGACGTATGTGTCATGGCGAGCTCCATCTGAAGTCTCCGCAGGTTCGGGAGAGCAGCGTGTGCACCCTTTCACTTTGGACTAGTATGTTAATTCCTGACTACTGGGTAAGGGTGGCGGGTGGATCTGTGCGGGGCAGAGGGTGGCTGGAGCTCCTTTTATGGCGGAGCCTTGTTTCCCTAATGTCAGTCTTTTTCTGGCCGGTTGCTGGTTTGTTTCGCAGTTAACTTGCCAGCTGGGATGGGGGAACAGGGAGGCTGGTAGCACTGCCACAAGTGAGGACAGGGTCGTTGGCCTTGGATGCTGCAGGGCTGTAAGGAGTATTTAAGGGACCGCGTTTCTTATTGTCTAGTGTAGTTTCATTCGTTTCCCACTTTCTACATCAGTGAATTTGTGGCGCGGTAGGAGGCTTTCGCCAGTTATCCGGCTTTCACAGAGCAGTGTCTCATTAGCAATTTAAACTGAAGTTAGAAGAGCAGGTGTCTTATTTTTTCACTTTCCTTCTCGTTTACCCATAAAACCTCTCTCAGAATCTCGGGCGACGCGTGTCTTTCGGGTGGAAGGTAATCTGGATATCTACTTCACGGCCTTATTCCTTTTTTTGGGTATTTGTTGGTATTACTTGAATCACGCAGAGATGTTGTAGTGCTTGCTGGATAGTATTTATTGCCATGGCCAGGTGCTGGATCTGTCATGGCAAATATGGGAGAAGTCAACACGTCTGATTTAATCATAAGCACTTGGAAATAATGAGGAACATTATTAACCTTGCTGTATATGAAGCAGTTTTCTATAGAGCCTGATCACTTTTAGGTAGTTTTAAAGAGTCCTTGCTATGGGTTTGTGAACTTAACTGTGAATTTGCTTTTTCAAATGTTTTTGTTTTCCAGACTCATCTTTCCAAGAGGGTTTGAGACTAGTTGCAGATAATCAAGGTACTCATTTATTTTATTTTACTTATTTTTTATTTTTTAAAAGATTTTTATTAAAATGTAGCTAACATACAATGTTATATTAGTTTCAGGTGTCATTGTCATCATAGTTATTCAACAGTATCCACCTGGCACTATACATCGTTCTTACCGTAGTATTGATAATATTCCCTATGTCACAGTGATCACCATGATAAGTCCAGCAACTATTTAACACCGTACCACGCTATCATAATATTATTGACTATATTTCCTATGCTGTATATTACATCACCAAGACTTATTTGTTTTATACCTGGAAGTTTGAACTACTTATTCTCCTTTATCTTCTCCCCTTTTTAATTTTTCAGTTACAGTCAACATTCAATATTATTGGGTTGTCGGAAAAGTCATGACGCATTTTTGCAACAAGAAACATAGAAAAAATACGTCATGACTTTTCTGACAATCCAATATTTTATATTAATTTCAGGTGTACAGCATAGTGGTTAGATTTATATAATATACGAAGTGATATCCCTCCCTGACTAGTGTGTACCTGGCACTATACATAGTTATTACCATATTATTATTATTTTTTAGTCTTTTTATATATATTTTTTTTATTAGTTTCAAGTATACAAAACAATGTAATAATTAGACATTAACACCCCTCACAAACTGGTAATCCCCACAACCTACTTACTACCCCTGTGACATCATATACAGCTATTATAATACCATTCACTATATTCCTTATGCTGTACTTTATTTACATCCTGTGACTGTGTGTGTGTGTGTGTGTGTGTGTGTGTGTGTATATATATATATTTTTTTTTTAATTGCAGTTGACATTTCATATTATTCTACTTTAGCTTCAGGTGTACAGCACAGTGGTCAGACATCTACACAGTCTATGAAGTGATCCCCCTGATAAATCCAGTACCTATCTGTCACCCACATAATCTTTAC
>NW_017731400.1:3708180-3709808 GCF_001890085.2 Hipposideros armiger | reverse complement strand
AGTAATTGTTGATAGGTATGTAGTTATTGCCATTTTATTCATATTTTTTGTTTTTCTTTTTTTGTTTTGTCTTAAAGAAGTCCCTGTAGGATTCTATGTAATACTGGTTTGGTGGTGATGAACTCCTTTAGCTTTTTCTTCTCTGGGAAGCTGTTTATCTGTCCTTTGATTCTAATGATAGCTTTTCTGGGTAGAGTAATCTTGGTTTTAGGTCCTTGCTTTTCACCATACTGCATATTTCCTGCCAACCCCTTGTGGTCTGCAAAGTTTCTGTTGAGAAATCAGCTGACAATCTTGTGGGAGCTCCTTTATAGATAGCTAACTGCTTTTCTGTTACTGCTTTTAGGATTCTCTTTTTGTCTTTAATCTTTGACATTTTAATTATGATGTGTCTTGCTGTGGGCCTCTTTGGGTTAATCTTGTTTGGAATTTCGGCACGTCTTGGGCTTGTGTATCTATTATGTTCACTGAGTTAGGGGAGTTTTCCATCATTATTTCTTCAAATAGGTTTTCAGTTCTTTGCTCTCTCTCTTCTCTTTCTGGTACCCTTATAATGTGAATGTTGGTATGCTTGATGTTGTCCCAGAGGGCCCTTACACTGTCCTCATTTTTTTGGGTTTTTTTTTGTTTGTTTTTTGGCTGTTCTGATTGGGTGTTTTCTACCTATCTTCTAAAATGCTGATTTTATCCTCTGCTTCATCTAATCTACTCTTTTTTAAAAAGTTTTATTGGGGAATCGGGGAAGGGAACAGTGTTGGGGAACTGGGGAAGGGGAACATTATGTTTTTCCAGGACCTATCAGCTCCAAGTCAAGTTGTTGTCCTTCAATCTTAGTTATGGAGGCCGCAAGCTCAGTCACCACTTTCAATCTGGTTGTGTGTGGGTGGGTGGGCGGAGCCCACCATCCCATGTGGGAGTCGAACTGGCAACCTTGTTATTAAGAGCATGTGCTCTCACCAGCTGAGCCATCTGCTGCCTGTTGGCAGCTCAGCTTGGGTGCAGCTCACTGGCCAATGTGGGAATTGAACCAGCAACCCTGTTGCTCAGAGCTCATGCTCTAACCAGCTGAGCCACCCAGCCAGCCCCATCTAATCTACTCTTGATTACCTGTAATGTATTCTTCATTTCCGTTATTCTTTATTTCTGACTGATTCTTTTTGTTTTCTATCTGTCTCCATTTTTATGTTTCCTATCTCTTTGTTGAAGTTCTCCCTGATATCATTGAGCATCTTTATAACCAGTGTTTGGAACTCTGTGTTTGCTGGACTGCTTGTCTCCATTTTGTTTAGTTTTTTTTTCTGGAGCTTAGTTGTGTTCTTTTATTTGGGATACCTTTTTTTGTCTCCCCATTTTGGCTGCCTCTCTGTGTTTGTTCCTATGTCTTAGGTAGGGTTGCTATGTCTCCTTGTCTTAGTAAAGTGGCCTACTGCAGTAGGTGTGCTGTGGGACTTAGTGGCACAGTCTTCCATGTCATCTGAGCTGTGTACTCCAGGTGTGTCCCTTGTGTGGGTTGTGTGTGCCCTCCTGTTGTAGTTGAGCCTTGTTTGCTGTTTGCATGTCAGTGGGAGGGATTGACCCTTTGATTTATTGGTTGTGAGGACTGGCTGTGACCACAGTGGAGGAGCTGT
>NW_017731400.1:3690866-3707806 GCF_001890085.2 Hipposideros armiger | reverse complement strand
TGCTCAAGCCAGATGCTGCGTGTCTGGGATCTGTGAACCTTTGAGAGAACCTAGGAAACTCTTCAGCAAGAGCCAACGCAGGCGGTTTGTACGAAAAAGCCACTGGAAACTGTTTGGATGTGCCCAGAAGTTGGGTGTGGCAAACGAATGGTGTCAGCTAGCTTGAAGGAGACTCAGATATGGTGGCTGCCAGTGTCTGCATGCTGAAAAGGGCTCGACAAAGAAATAGTAGCTTCTGCCAGCTCCTCCATTGGGAGAAAGCTGCCTCTCCAGCCCTCATCCTGACACCAGACAACTCAGTTCCTCCCCATATGTCCCAGTTGCCTCTCCAGCACCTGTCACAGCACTGGAGCTCAGAACCAGTGATTCTGTTGGTAAGTCCATGCGGGGTCCCTTTAAGAAGAGCATCTGGGACTCTAGCTGCCCGCGTCTCTCTCAGCCACTCATCTCCTCTGGTTTTCACAATTAGAAATTATGGGGTTTCTCTCGCTGGCACTAGGACCCTGGGCTGGGGAGCCTGATGTGGTGCTGGGACCCCTTGCTTCCTCAGAGGTGACCCCTGCAGCCTAGATATCCCTTACGATTTTTAATGGTCACTCACAGGTGTGGGACCAGCCTGTTCTGTGTCTCTGCCCCTCCCACCAGTCTTGAGGTGGCTGCTTCTGTATATCCTTAGTTGTAAGTCTTCAGTTCAGCAAGACCTCAGGCGATTCTTGGTGGTTGTTTTGTAGTTTAATTGTAATTTTGATTTGGCCATGAGAGAAGGTGAACACAGTGTTTACCTACTTTGCCATCTTGACTGGAAGTGCCTGTGCACATTTATGTTAAACCTTTTATGTTTGAGTGACATGTTACACATTATAATTTGCAGAAAGCCTAAGTTCTTAGTAATTTTGCCATCATTATTATATGGAAATGCAATAATCTCCATATCACTAAGTCCAAGAAACATTTTCATTCATTTTACTTAACCTTTTATCTGCATTGAGTAGCATTGGCCATATTCATTTCTTTGACATTCTCTCTGCCTTCGCCTTCTATGACCCACCGATTTTCTCCTTTTCTGGTGGCTCCTGCTTGGTTTCCATTAAAAGCTGGTTCTCTTCTATTTGGCAGTTGAATTTGGAGTTCCAAGACCAAGGCTTGGTCCCTTTCCTCTTCTAACTTGGTTCTCTTTCTCTCTGGGTGCTCTAATCCACATGCTCCTCAACATTATTATTCTCTGTCTTTTTGATTCTAGCCAGCCTAGTGGGTGTGAAGTGGTTACCTCATGTCAGCTAATGATGTTGATATCTTTTCATGTGCTTATTGGCCATTTGTATGTTTTTGGAGAAATGTCTATTCAGATCCTTTGCCTGTATTTTACACTGGATTATTTGTCTTCCTGTTGTTGAGTTGTAAGTTTTCTTTTTTTTTTTTAGCTGAGCCATCATGCTACCTATTGGCAGGAGTTGTAAGTTTTTTTTATGTATTTGGATACTAGACTTTTATCAGACATATGATTTGCAAATCTTTTCTCCTACTGAATTGTCTTCTAACTTTCTTGATAGTGAGCTTTGAAGCATATATTTTTTAAATTTTGGTAAAGTCCAGCCTGTTTTCTTTTTTGTTGCTTGTTCTTTTGGAGTCATAACCAAGAAACCAGTGCTTAATCTAATTAATGTCATGAAGTTTTACACCTTTGTTTTCTTCTAAATATTTTATAGTATTAGCTCTTTTGGTCTGTGATCCATTCTGAGTTAATTTTCGTATATGATGTGAGTTAGGAATCCAACTTAATTCTTTGCATGTGTGGTTATCGTGTTGTTTCAGCACCATTTATTGAAAAAACTGTTCTTTCTCCTATTGAATTTTTTTGGCACCTTTGTTGAAAATCAGCTGCTCAGGTAATATATTTTTGACAAGTATTCTAGATGATTTTTATGAAATAATAAGTCAGATAATGATTCTTAAACTTTAGTGCACATCAGAATCACCTGGAAGGTTTGTTAAAGATTGCTGGGCTTTCCTTAGAATATCTGATTCAGTAGGTCAGGTGCTTAAGACCTTTAATTTCTAACAAGTTCCCCAGTGATTCTTACTGTGCTGGTCTGGGAACCACACTTTGAAAAACTGCTGGTGTAGGCCTTTGTTTCACAACTGTGGGTATACACATGAGAATTATTGGAAAGTTTTAAAAAATATTGATGTTAAGTCTCGGTTCCCAGAGGTTGATTCAATTGTACTGGGGCTCAGTTATGGGTAATTTTCAAAAGCTTCTCAGATGAATACAATAAGCACTCAAGACTGAGAACCTCTGCTGTAAGAGAATAGTGATTCTCAGTCAGGGTGTTTAGTGGAATCACCTGGGCAGGTTTTATCTTTGCATCCCTCTGTTCTCGTCTTGGAGGTTCTAATTCAGAACGGGACCTGGGTATTCGATATTTTAAAAGCTCTCCTAATAAATCACCTATGTAAGTTACTAGTACTCTAGAATATTGCATTCTCTCTTCTTTCTATCATTTTCACTATTTTCCTTTTCACTGACTCTGTTTTTATTCCCTTTATCAAACTTGATTTCCTCTACCTTTGTGAAAAAACTTTATATGATCCTCTTGTTATTTAACTATTGCTTTTCTTTTGTTCTTAAACTTCCATTTCCTTATTACTTATTCAAAAATTTCTGAGTGCTAACAATTCCCTATACTTGTTCATTGGAAGTAAAAACTTGATTACTAGTGATGAGTGAGATTGTTCAGGAGCTATAATGTGGTACTAGGTTTAGGGACCTCTGCATTTTATTATCTTTGTCTCCATTGCCTCCCTAGAGTGAATTTCTACGAATGGAATTGCTCGGTCAAGGGATATATATGTTTTAACCCTCTGTCGGGTGCAACTGATCTCACAGATTCATTGCACACAAATTTTCAAATATCTAACAGTTAAGTATTGTGACTCATTGCTTCCGTATCTTCCCCCTCTACCGTAACATATCACCAGTCATGTTTATGACTTAGTACTGTAAAGACGTATTTCATATTTGAAAATTTGTGTGCAGTGAGTCTGTGAGATCAGCTGTGCCTGACGGAGGGCTCAAGTTAGATGTGTGCTGCCAGATTGCTCTCCAGAAAGGGTATGACAGTATTATCATGGTTTCAGGCAGCAGTAGGGTGTTTGTCAGCCTTTTTTTGTCAGTGGGGTAGATGAAAGGTAATTATTCATGTTTGAACACTTGCTATTAGTGTGTTTGAGTATTCTTTCTTATGCTTATTGGCTGTTTGCACTTCTTAAGTGAGTTGCCTATGTTTACTTTGTCATACCCCCCCACCCCCACCCCCGTTTTTTTTTCCTGGAATGTGTTTGTATCTTAGGGTTACATTAGACTCTTGCATTGTGTGTGCTTTGCCAGTGAGGCAGAGCCATAGTGGAAGAGTGTGGTGTTGAGAGAGGGTCTAGGTTCTAATTCTAGCTCTACCAGTGCTAAAAGCTACAAATCTTTTAGCTTCTCTGGACTTCAGTTCTGTAAAATACTTCTCTAACTCTGTGATATTGTATGTCTACTCCAGCAGACCCCTCTCATCTTTCTTCTTTCATTCTGTTTTCCTTCTATTGCCTATGGGATGTTAAAATTGTGTAATTTATAAAAGGTGGCTTTTAATATGTCATTCAATTTATAGTCCTTCAGTAGCTCTTTAGTAACATTCAGAGGTACTACGTGGTCTTAGCCTTTCTCACTTATTTTAATTATTTCATAGACTAGTAGTGATAGGGGTTAGGAATTTGCTTCAACTTTTCACCCAGGGTAAGAATTTCCTCCTGTATTATGGAAGGATTAGCTAAATTCAGCTTAAACAAGAATTTTATTCATGCAGTCAGCTAACAAATATTGTGTGCCTGCTATGTGCTAGGCATCGTTATCGGTGTTGTGGATATAGTGATGAAAAAGCGTTAGCCCTTTGTCCTTGTGGAGCTTACACTGTAATGAGAAAGACATCGAGTCACATATATGCCATCAGGCAGGTATGTGCTGTGAAGAAAATTGGAGCGCAAAGCAGGGTTAGAGGTTAGTGAGAGTGTGTGGGGATGCTTGGTCAGTGTGTGGTTATTTTAGACCTTCAGAAAGCCTCTCCAGGGAGGTGTCATTTGAGTAGATAAGTAGGCAGCAAGCCATGCAGATATCTGGGGTATGATATTCCACGCAGAGGAATAGCAGTTGTGAAGGGCCCTGAATCAGAAACTAGTTTGGCATACTCAGGATATCTAAAAGGTCAGTACAGTTGGTACAGAGTGCGAGGTGGCAGAGGGAGTAGCTAGGGGCCATATTTTGTTAGACCGGGTAGTCTACAGTAAAACGTACTGAGAACGTGCAATGTGCTAGACATACTTCCAGGCACCACCTGGGATAAAACAGTGAACAAAGCACACAAAACCTTTACTCTCACAGAGTGCATTCTAGTAGAAAGAGGTAGACAGGAACAAAATAATGAAAATACCTAAGCAAGTGATGTAGTGCCGTGGTAAGCAAACAAGGTGGGGAACCGGAATAGGAAGTGAGTGTGTATGTGGTGAGGTGGGAGTTGCTCAGAAAGGCCTCACTGGTGATATTTGTGTGAAGTCCTGAAGGGCTTGAAGACATTCTAATCAAGAATCAGACCCCGAGATAAGTGTGTACCTGGTATGTATGAAATGGCAAGGAAACCCGTGTGGCCGAGTGGAATGAGGGGTGAGTGGTAGGAAATAGGGTCAGAGAGGAAACACGAAGCTGATTATACATGTCCTTGCAGATATTTGTAGTGGTTTTGGGTTTTTATTCTGAAGTGGAAGACATTAGAAGGTTGATCACAAGCTTGAGATGAACTTAGGTTTTAAAGAAATCCCTGGCTTCTGTGCTGAAATGTCCAGCATTAAGGATAGAAGCAGGAAGATTAACTGCCAATAATCTAGGCAAGTGTTGATGTTGGTATATATTATAACAGTAGGTATGGTCAGAAATAGTAAGATTCTGAATGTATTTTGAAGATAGAGCCAAAAGAATTTTGCTGGTAGATTGGATTAGGGTGAAGGAAAGGACTCAGGGATGATTCCAGGATTTTTTGCCTGAGCAGATAGAAGGTTGGGATTGCCTTTAAATGAGATGGGGGAAATTGTGGAAGGATCAGGTGTGGTGTTTGTGTGTGGGGTAAGGTGGGGAGAGGATCAAGAATTCTCTTTTTGACTTTTGAAGTTTGAAATAACTATTAGACATTCAGGCAGAGGTGTTGGATAGGCAGTTGGACATGTGAGCCTGAATTCAAGGGAGGGTTGGGGCTGGTTATATAACATATAGTTGGTATTTCAAGGCCATGGGTCTGGATGAGATCAGGGTATGTCTGTAAGGAGAGAAGAGAAGAAATCCTGTAATGGGGACACTGCAACATTGAGAAGCTGGAGCGATGAGGAGGAAATGCAAAGGAGACTTGAGTGGCTAATGTGGTAGGAGGGGAACTCGGAGAGTGTGGTGTCCCAGAAGCCAGTGAAGAAAATAACTTAAGGAGGGAATGGTCAGTAGTGTCAAAATGCTGCAGTTGGGGTTGTATAAAATGACTGAGAATTGATCATTGTACATATTGTTGGAAGTCATTGAAATGACAGGCAGTTTTGGTGCAATGGTGGGGGTGAAAGCCTGGTTCATGAAAGAGTGGGGTGGGGAAATTGGAGATTGTAAGTATAGATAGCCTTGCACGGAATTTTCCTCAAAAAAAGTTTTCCTTACTACCTACTATGATAGAGGTAGGAAGTAAAGGAAGTGGGGTCAGTTAAGGTTTTTGTTTTTTAAATTGGAGAAATAATAGTATGTTTATATCCCGATAGTAATGATGATGCAGGAAGAGGGAACATTGCTGAATTCTTTGCTTGAGTAGGTCAGAGTAGAAGCATTGTTCTTAGGGAGGTGGACAGTTATTCATAGTAACAGATTGGTAGGCAGAGTACATGGGCAAAGAATCATTTTCCCGGTAAATGAAGGAAGTCATCCATCTGTGCAGAATGTGGGAGGGGATCTGAGGTCGGCTTCATTCAAGTGTTCTGTGTTCAGTACTATTTTTAGCCTCATTAAGAGGAGATCTGTGAAAAATAAATTTTCAGAAAATTCCTAAGATAAATGAGTTTAAGTTTCTTTACTGCAGCTTTCACAGTCTTTGCTCTATCAGTACATACTGAGAATCTATAAGGAGGCAGAATTTCCTAAATTTATTTGATCACAGAACCATTTTCTCACTGATAGTATCTCAAATAAAATAGAACCAACTTGAGAAAGACTAACCTAGTTCATTTCACCTGACCTAGTTTGCTGAGTTGGCTAGGGCTCTTGTTTGAAAGAGAAAATTTAATTCAAACTGTTTAAGCCACAGAGGAAATTTATTGGCTCACATGACTGGGCAGAGTGACATGGCTTCAGGCATCCGTTGGATCCAAATAATGTCAGTATGGCTCTTTATCTCTCCAGCTCTTACAAGGTTTCATTCTTTAGTTAGGCTTCTGTCCTGTGACTGGCATGTGGTCCCCAGTACCCTCAAGTTGACATCTTCCCAACTTATCCACTTCTGTAAAAAGAGAAGCCATCCCTCCTGTTAGCTTTGCTGTAGAAGTCTTTGTGATCATTCTGATTGGCTAGATTTGTCATATCCAACCCTGAACCAATCACTGTGGCCAGGATCCTCCTGGGTTCCTCTGGCAGGCCTGGGTCATGTGCCCCATTCCTGTGTCTACAGAAGGAGGAGGCCTGTGATTGACAGTCCCACAATGCTCACGTGGTATGCACATTAACTGTCGTTTAGCCAGATCTTGATTGCCATCTGGATTATTTCTGATTTTTTGCTCTTTCTTACAATGTAAAGCTAGCTCAGATTTGAACACAGGTTTGTCTGACTTACAGAGCATAATTTGTCATAGTTGTAAAGAGTACATTACAATAAAGGGTACAAAATGAGTCTGGCTGGAAGCCACTGTTAATTGAAAGTTGTTAATGGAAAAATGGGAATCTGGCAATTGAAGAGAAGGGAAATTCATCGGAAAGGCTTGAGCCCAGAGGAGAGTATAGGATCCTGAAGACTGGCTTAGGCAGCCCAGATGAAAACTGGTGGTCACTCAGTGTACATACATTAAGTAGGCAGTAGAGTATTGCACGGCATGTCGGCTCAGGCTCATTAGACCTGGAATCCTTGTTGTGCTGCTTTGGGAAAGTTAGGTTCTCTGTGTTTCAGATTGCTCTTTAAAGTGAGAGCAATAACACTACCTGCCTCATGGAATTGTTGTGGTGGTTAATGAGATGATCCTGTGAGCACTTGCTTCATGTCTGGACATAGTATTAGCAGTAGTACCACCAGTAAGTGTATTCATGTTCATTTCCTTTGTCTTTTCTTTTTATTTTTCCCGGTAGTTTTTTTTTTTCTTTAAGTATTTTAACGTAATTATAGATTCACTTACAGTTATAAAAATTATGTGGAGATGCTGTATACTTTACCCAGTTTCCCCCAGTGGTAATATCTTGCAAAACTATAATCCAGTATCACAACCAGGATGTTGACATTGAAGTAGTCAGGATATAGGAACATTTTCATCACCAGGAGGACCCCTCATGTTGTCTTTTATAGCCATATTGACTTTCCTCCCACCCATCCTCTCCTTAATCCCTGGCAACCACTGTTCTGTTCTCCATTTCTATAATTTTGTTATTTAAATCTCAAGTATGTTATATACATGTAATCATACAGCATGTGACCTTTTCGGATTGGCTGTATTCACTCTTCATAATTCTGTGGAGATTCATCCAGGTTGTTGCATGTATCAGTGATACATTCTTTTTCATTGCTGAGTAGTAACCTGTGGTATGGATATACTGCAGTGTGTTTAACCATTCAGCCCATTGAGGGCATCTGGGTTTCCAGGTTTTAGCTATTAAAAAGAAAGCTGCTGTAAACGTTTGTGATAAGGTTTTTGTGTGATTATAAGTCTTTATTTCTCTTGGATAACCCTCCTCCCCCGAAATACAGTTGCCAAGCTGCATTGTAGTTGCATGATTAGTTTTTTAAAGAAAATGGCAAACTTTTTTCCAGAGCAACTGTACTATTTTGTATTCCTACCAGGACTGTATGAGTGATCCAGTTACTCTGCATCCTGCCAG
Organism: Hipposideros armiger; assembly: GCF_001890085.2. Taxonomy (NCBI): domain Eukaryota; kingdom Metazoa; phylum Chordata; class Mammalia; order Chiroptera; family Hipposideridae; genus Hipposideros; species Hipposideros armiger. The sequence goes on along the minus strand of NW_017731400.1, from coordinate 3,699,666 downwards.
CATTTAGTATTTTTACTATTCTTTATTTTAGCCAGTCTGATAGATGTGTGGTGATATCTCATTATGGGTTTTTTCCCCCCCAGTATTTTATTGGGGAATTTGGGGAGGGGAGCAGTGTTGGGGAATTGGGGAAGGGGAACAGCCAAGTCGTTGTCCTTTAATCTTGGTTGTGGAGGGTGCAGGTAGCTCAGCTCCAAGTCTAGTCGCCATTGGCAGCTCACGGCAGCTTAGCTCAAGGTGCTGTATTCAATCTTAGGTTGGGGAGGGATGCGCAGCCCCCAATCCCATGTGGGTGTCGAACCGGCAGCCTTGTTGTTAGGTGCACGTGCTCTCACCAGCTGAGCCAGCTCAGCGGCAGCTCAGCTCCGGTGCAGCTCACTGGCCCATGTGAAAATTGAACCGGCGACCCTGTTGCTCAGAGCTCGCGGTCTTAACCAACTGAATCACTCGACCGGCCCTCATTGTGGTTTTAATTTGTATTTCTCTCATGGTTAGTAATGTGGAATCTCTTTTCATGTGCTTATTTGCCTTCTGTGTAGCCTCTTAGGTGAAATATCTCTTTATGTCCTTTGTGCATTTTCTAATTGGATTGGTTTCTTTTTTTAATATTTTGAGTTTTACATTACTAATCCTTTGTCAGATACGTGGTTTGCAAATATTTTCTCCCACTCTGTAGCTTGACTTTTCATTCGCTCAAAGGGGTCTTTTGCAGAGCAAAATTTTATAACTTTGACGATGTCTGGATTTATTTATTTTTCTTTTTATGGATTGTGCGTCTGGTGTTAAGTCTAAAAACTCTTCATGTAGCTTTAGGTCTAGAAGATTTTCTCTTATGAATTTTTCTAAAATTTTATAGTGTTACATTTTATATTTAAGCCCATGATACATTTTGAATTAATTTTTGTATAAAGTATGAGATTTAGGTTGCGGTTTATTTTCTTTTGTCTGTAAATGTCCAGTTGCACCAGCACTAATTGTTGAAAACGCTATCTTTCCTCCATTGAATTGCCTTTGTACTTTTGTGGAAAATCACTTGGGCATATTTGTGTGGCTGCATGTTCAGGTTCTCTGTTCTGTTTTGTTGATTTGTAATATGTTTTTATTCTTCTACCAATACTGCACAGCCTTGATTGCTATAGCTGTATAATCAGTATTAAAATTGGATTACATCACAGAAATGGCAGCGTGAGGAGTGCTTCTTGAAATCTCCCCTGGAAGATACACCAAACTGAACAGCTATAATTTAAGAAAGGATTCCCTGCGTGGCACACAGGCACGTCTGAGAGACCTGCAAATCGAATCTCCTAAAGGGGAGGAAGACAGGGGGAAGTGCAGAGACATGGGCTGCGAGCTACAGGACACTGACCGGAGCTTGGAGCTCCCTGCAGTCCAGAGCTTACCACAGTTATGGGAGAGGGAAGGATTCAGGCTGGAGGTGCACTCCCTGTAGCCCATAGTCCTGCCTGAGGGATCAGCATATAGTACAGCTGAACCCAATGCTTGTGGCAGAGACCTCGGAGCAAAGACTGAATACAGAATGGGGAGAACGGTGGTTTAAGCCCTCACTGCCAGGCAGAGAACAGATAACAAAGACACGGAGCCTGGCCGTCTTCCCTTCTCCCTCCCAGAGTTTGTCCCACTCCCACCCTTCCAGTGTTAGAAACGGGATCCAGAGGAAACAGTAGCAGTGTCAGATTAAAGGACAATATCTACAGCTTTGAGAACTGCAACCCCACAGCCACAGACTCACAGTGCAACTAATTCCAGCGAAAGGGAAGGAACTGTAGGGGCAAGACAACTGCGGGCTGGTAGTTGCCATTGCTCGGAGCCACCAGCTGCCTCTCAGAGCCCACCCCTCCCCCACCTTTCTGGGCGGTGCCTGCAGGGGCTACCAGAGCCGCTGAGACACACGGGCTCTGCATCAGGCTGCAGGGGGGGCATTGGGACTTCAGAAGCTCAGAACTCTTATCGCCTTCCACGTCCTCCCATGGAGGCAGTGCCCTGAGACCCAGGTGACCCGTTCACCGAGGAGAAACCCACCAAGAACTGTATGACTTCACTGATATGTAGGATAACTGAAAGGAACAAACAAACAAGACAAACAAAAACTCAGACACAGACAACAGTTTAGTGGTTACCAGAGGGTAAGGGGAGAGGGGAGATAATAGAAGAGGGTAAAGGGGGTCAAATATATGGTGATACAAGGAGAATGGACTCTGGGTAGTGAATACACAATGTGATATATAAATGATGTATTGCAGAATTGTACACTTGAAACCTATGTAATTTTACTAACCATTGTCACCCCAGTAAATTTTAATAATAAAGTATTAAAATTTCCATATAAATTTTAGAGCAGCTTATGTCTACAAAATATCTTGCTGGGATTTTGATGGGAATTTTAAGCTTCTGTATCAGTTTGGTCTTCACTGACACTTTAGGGTGGGGATGAGGTTTCATTACTGGTTGTTTGGTTGGTTTGGAAATTCAGGGTCCCTACTTGGATTTCTCTGATTCTACCTTGGTGGGGCGTGTAGGATGCCTCATTATAAACTCAGTTGGGAGAAGTCAGTCTCCCCACTTGGCCTTTGTGGCTTGTCTGGAGGTGGCATTATAGTTTTGTGTTTGTAAGTTTTTTTCTTGTTTTTTAGTGGAATGGTTATTGCCTAAAAGTTTTGTGTCTTGCTAGGCCGACCACTTTCTGGCTCCGACAACAGGCTTTGTTGGGGGTTTTTATTGTTTGTGTCTGTTGCTACCCCTGGGCTGCTGGCTTCTTCAGCTCCAAGTCGGATATAGGAGGCAAAAGAAACCCCTAGAAACTCATCATTGTGTTGGTCTTTAGGTTCCAAGGCCCCTAGCCTGTCTGCCTTCTTTCTCCACTTGTCGAACTCTTGTGTTTTATACATAATGTCCAGAGTTTTAGTTGTGCTTGGCAGGAGGGATAGGGAAACGTATGTCTGTTCTATCTTCCTGGAAGTTGTGTCTACATTTCTTTTAATTACCAAAATTTTGAGCATTCAGGAAAGTAGAATAGGACAATGAACACCAACATATCTGGGTCCTATATTTAAGAGTTGTGTTTTCTCATATGTCTTAATCTATTTTTTTAAAAAAATTTATTGGGAACAGTGTTTTTTTCCAGGACCCATGAGCTCCAAATCAATAGTTGTCTTTAATCTGTTGTGGAGGGTTCAGCTCCGTTTCTTATGTGGGAATCCAACTGGCAACCTTGGTGCCATGAGCCTGCGCTCTAACCACCTGAGCTAACCGGCCTCCTGCTAATTTTTGTTTTAGTAAATAATAGACATAACGACATCTCACCTCCGATATTCAATGTGCATCTCTAAAAAATAAGATTTTATTATTTATTTATTTTTTAAGAATGAAATCTTTTTTTTTTTTTTAATTGGGGAATTGGGCAGGGGAACAGTGTTGGGGAATTGGGGAGGCGAACTAGCCAAGTTGTTGTTCTTCAGTCTTAGTTGTGGAAGGCACCAATTGCCATCTGGCTGCCCGTCAGCAGCTGGTGGCCTCTGAGGTCAAGGTGCTGTGTTACAGCCTTAGTTGCAGGTGGGCATAGCCACCATCCCACACGGGAGTTGAACCAGCAGCCTTGTTGCACCAGCAGCATGCACTCTATCCACTGAGCCATCTGGGTGGCAGCTCAGCTCAAGGTGCCAAGTTTAGTCTTAGTTGTGGGTGGGCATAGCCACCATCCCATGCGGGATTTGAACTGGCAGCCTTGTTGTTAAGAGCGTGTGCTCTATCCACTGAGCCATCTGGGCGACAGCTCAGCTCAAGGTGCCGAGTGCAGTCTTAGTTATGCGAGGGCATAGCCCACCATGGAACAGGCAATCTTGTTGTTAGGAGCACGTGCTCTCACCAGCTGAGCCATCCTGCCACCTGTTGGCAGCTCAGCTCCAGCGCAGCGTCACTGACCCATGTGGGAATTGAACTGGCGGCCCTGTTGCTCAGAGCTCGTGCTCTTAAGCTAACTCTTAACCAACTGAGCCACTCGGCTGGCCCTAAAAAAAATTTTTAAAATGATATATATTAAAAAAATGTATTCAGTGTTAAAAAATAAAATTGGAAAGATAAGGACAGTACTTTATATGTAATGACTTATAGTAATACCGTAATATTATCTGATACCAAATTCAGAGCCAGCCAAGTGACTCACTTGGTTAAGCGCTCACTTGAGAGTGCGAGCTCTGATCAACAGGGTCGCTGGTTCAATTCATGGCCAGAGTTGAGCTGCCGCTGAGCCACCAACAGGTGGCAGGATGGCTCAGCTCAAAAAACAAACAAACAAACAAAAAAACAACAAATTCATATTGTGATTTCTCTAGTTGTTCCCAAAATGTTTTAAAGCTGTTGGGCCAAGTAAGATCTAAAGAAGAGCATGAATTGCATTTAATTGTTAAGACTTTTAGGTCTCCTTTGATCTTGAACAGTTCCGCTCCTGTTATGGATTTGTGGAAGACACAGTTCCATTTGAACCTTGGAATGTCCCATTGTCAATAGGATTTGCCTCATTGTTTCCTTGTGTTTCTTTAGCTTTGCATTTTCTGTAAATTTGAAGTTAAATCTAAAGGCTTTAATGGATTCAAGTTCAGCAAGGATATTTTGTAAGTGATGCTATGTTAAACAGATTTTCTGAGGAACTCAAGCTTGTATCATTTATAACCTTTTCATATGATGAAGAAGATGCCTTCTGCATCCTGTGATTCACTGCTGGACGACATAGAAGATATTGTGTCAGAGGAAGATTCAAAGCCACAAGATAGGCTTTTTGCAAGAAAGCATGTTGTTCCAAAAGTGCGAAGGCGAAATACCCAAAAAGATTTACAAGAGGAAAACAGTCCACCAAGTGATAGGTAAGCTTTTTTTTTTTTTTTTTTAAAGTATATTCAGTATCATTCTAGGGGAGAGGCTAGCACTATTGGACTGTCATATGCACAATATATCTTTTAAAAAAAATCTGTGAACTTTTTAGAAGAAGTATGTAGATTTTTTTTCATTTCAATGTTTTTTAATTTAGCAAAGTAATTGGTTAAAAAAAGGTGTCAAATTGCATGTCCTTGAAGGCAGGGCCTAGAACAGTATTTGGCATAAAGATAGGACCCCCTGTTCCCCTCCCTTTGATGTTATTGCAGTTGGTATGTAATTTTGTTTATTTCCAAATTAAAGTTTTTACTGGAATTTGTGGTTCTTATGAGACAGAGGTGGTTGGGACATTTGATTTTTCTTAGCAAATTTACAGTTGCTTATGGATCAGGTAAGGCTTTGAGCACAAATAAATTGTGCTGTTTACAGTATTATGTTAGGTCTTTAGTGAAATTCTACAGCCTAGCAAGACGTGATTATGCAGTTGTATAGTTTTTTTTTTTTTAGCTGAGCCATCCTGCTACCTGTTGGCAGCTCAGTGGCTGCTCAGCTCGGGCCGGGACTCGAACCGCTGTTGCTCAGAGCTCAAACTCTTGAGCGAGCTCTTAACCAACTGAGCCACTCAGCCGGGCCTGCAGTTGTATAGTTTTAATATGCCTATATTTATTCTAGTAAATTGTTGACAATGTTAATATACTGATTATTTGGTTTGGAACATTAAACTTTTAAAATCTATGAACTTAAAATTTGCTTATATTTTGATGACTGAAGTTTATCAAATTTGTCCTGAACATGTCCTTAGGGTAATTTCTGTTTAATTATAAATGATTAGGGCAATCTAAGTTGAAAGCCCTTTATTTCTCCTTCCTGAAATGATTACATTTTTAGAACTCTATTTTTACATATGAAGCACTTTTAATAATGCTATAGGGTGAGAGTTTTTCCATTTTGATTCAGTTATTTAAATCTGTAAGTTATAAAATAAAGATTATAACTAGCATATCGTGTTTTTATGAGCAGATAGATGTATTTAGTTTTTCTTTATTTGCCATTGTCACTGGAAACATTTTCTTTGCTATATTTATTTGTATGTACCTTTTTAGGAGTTAAACTTCGTGGTAGTGCATTAGTAGTACTGAATTTAAAATACAATTCAGAGAAAAGGTAGACATTTTTATGTAGAGAGTCTTACTGTCTTAGGATTCTGTGGTTATTTTATCTTGATTTTAGACTTTTGGTGTAACAACAGGTCATGGATTAAGTTGGTGCATTGAATAGCTTGTGAATGGGTTATAGTGAATGTATTTTTTTTTTCATAATTTGGCCAGAAATCATCAAGTACTTTTTATTTTAAGAATCCCTTAATGAGACTTACTTTTTTTTTTTTCATTGATTGTTCAATAGCACTATTCCAGGCATACAGAAAATTTGGATACGAACATGGGGTTGTTCTCATAATAATTCAGATGGAGAATATATGGCTGGACAACTAGCTGCTTATGGATATAAAATTACAGGTAATGAGATCTGTAATGTATTTTATTGATTAAATTTTTCAGAGCTAAGTTTTTTAGAGGTGTGTATCCTAGCTTCAGCAATTAAAGGATATTTTTGCATAACTTAATTATTTTAAGGCAAAACAAAAAGGTAGTTATTGTACATTGCCTACATAACTACAGATATCATATTTTAAACAACTTTAAAAAACTGTTTTGAAATAAGACTTACAGAAAAGTAGAATTATAGATTTCACATATACCCTTCACCCCTTCCCCTGATATTAACATTTTGCGTAATTATAGTTTAATAAACTAGGAAATTAATACTGTGATACTGTTATGTAAACTATAGGTTTTTTTTTGAATTTGGCAGTTTTCCCATTTATATTCCTTTTCTGTTCCAGGATCCAATCTAGGATCTCACCTTTCATTTATTTATAATGTCTCCTTAGGTGACTGTTCCTCAGTTTTTTCTTATCTTTTATGACCTTGAACTTTTGAAGAAAACTGTTTATTTTGTAGACTATCCCTCAACTCGGGTTTATCTGATGTTTTCTCTCAATTAGAATAAGGCTATGCATTTTTGGCAAGAGCACAAAAGTGATATGCGTATTATATCCTCTGCGCATCGTATCAGAGGGTTCATGATGTCAGTATGTCTTATTACTAGTGTAATAAGAAATCTGTCTGCCAGATTTCTTCATAGTATAGTTAATATTGTTCTTATTGTAATGAATTAATATTCTGTTTCTCTTCAACATTTTTGTCTATTTTAGTATCTGTCAGTGGATCTTGTCTGCAACAGTTATTACTACATTATTTGCTTTACAGTGATTTTCTGATTTCTTCTTTCTTCCACATTTATTAATTAGAATTCTTGTGAAAGGAAGAGCTATCCTTTCTTTCCCCGTTTACTTATTTATATCATTATGGACTCATGGATTTTTTTTTTATTCTGTGGGTTGTAGTCTGATACTATTATTATTTTGCTGCTCATTGTTCCAGCTTTGGCCATAGGACCTTATTCAGGCTGGCTCCTGTGTCTTCTCAACATGCCCCCATTCTTATTTGAGCACTTATTTTCTGGCACCACAAGATGTTCTAGTCTCATATTTCGCTTCCCCAGCCTTGGAAGCAGCCACTTTTCCAAGGGGCCTTGATCCCTTTATTAGGAGAATGGTGTTTAAAACCAGATCAGAGATCTGGACGCTAGGTAAGCTCATTGCCACTGTAAACTGTCAGGGCTCCTGGGTCCTCTCAGTGAACTGAGCTAGGAAATGTAGGCACACACGCATCTGTATCCATTACTGTGTCTATATGTATGTATGTTTGATGGCACCATAATTTGCATGCTTTGTGACAGGCACTGGCCCAATGCTTCATATATGTTATCTTGCTTAGTTCTTTATATGAGGAAATAGTGACATCCCCACCTTTGCAAGTGATAATGGAGAGGTTGTGTCTTACCTTAAATCACAGAGGCAGTGAATGCTCTGTCACTCCAAAGCACTGCTCTGAACCACTGGTCTGTACCTCACAGTTGCCATTGTATGTATAATGGGTAAGTCCTAACTTCAAGGTAGCATGTGAGGATTGGAGACTTATTCCTTTCATAATATTGTTTTCTTCAGCAACTAAATGATCATATGTCCTTAACTCTGTGTTTTAGATAACTTATTCTTTAGATAGAAAAGTCGGCATTCATACTTTTGTTCTTTAGGATAAAATACTCAAAATATGCTTTTAGAATTACTTCTCTGTATTCATTAGTAATCTTTGGTATAGTTTAGCTTGGACTTGCCTTAACACATAATGATGGTACAGTTTGAGTATTAAGAAAATAACCTTTAAGATCATTTCCTAAAACATTAAACGATCAGAGCTTGCCTTTCCTAGACGATATTAATTATCTAACACACTTTAATTTAAATTTTAGTCCATTAGCAGTTTGTGTTTGGTCTTAGTACTCTTCTGTGTGAAAGAACAGTCCTGTTATTTATATAAGAATATTAAGCTTTGTTATGTACACCTATTTGGGGATCGTATAAAGGGAGAATTAAGGAAGCAATCACTTGAATATGAAATTAATTTTTCTTATTAATGTAGTATATTACTTTTATATACTTGCATTACTTGTATATGTTTGTATTAATTTTGTATGCTGATGATTACCCCACTTTAGAAATGCATCTTCAGTTTTTAATTTCAGTTTGGCTTGCATGTAGCAGACTGTGGGATCACTTTCCTCACTTATCGAGATGCTATAGGCCCGGGAAATATGAACAATATTAGCCCTGTAAAACATTTAAGAAGGAAATCTCCACAGATTTTATATTTAGATTCAATATGCCAGTAATCTCTTTCATTATTGTGGAATAGTGGGAGCTTACATAGATTATATTACTTTATTTTTT
>NW_017731400.1:3687422-3690521 GCF_001890085.2 Hipposideros armiger | reverse complement strand
CTCCAGGTTGAGCTGTTGTTCAGCATCTTAGCTGTGGAGGGCAGTGTCACTGGCCCTCATATGTGGGATCCGAACCAGGGCCCTCTGGCATCCCAAGCGAGTTCTTAACCATCGCGCCACTCGGCCGGCCCTAGATTATATTACTTTATAATTTATAATGTTTTATTATTCAAATGTAGACTGAAAATATTTTTATTTAATTATAAAATTGATTAAAATAGGTATAAAATATAGATTATATATAGTGTAAACAGATTATTGAAAACAGTATACAGAGAAGTTCAAAATTAGCTCTCAATTACCAATAGTAGATATTTTTACTATTTGGGGGAGAAAGAGATTATGTGGGCATATACTTGAAATTGCTGTTTTTAACTGTGCAATACCAGGAATATAATTATTCCAGTTTGGGTTTGTTCATTACCTCTTTCAAACCCTTTTAATTTTGAGGAAAAAGGTGGCTCATAACTTATAAAATAGTGCCTGCTTGCTTCTCATTTCAAAGAATGAAACTTACTGAGGAGAAATGTGTCATTCCCTTAAACTCAGAACAATTAATTATATCATGGATACATGTTTGCATAATACAGTTAAATTGGTGTCATGGAAAGCCATCAGACTCTCCCTGTAGGTGCAGTGACTTTTTAAAGAAATATGTTTGAATGTACATCCCATGAGTGTTCTTCAAGTAAGCAATTTTTGTAGACTAAACTTTGTTTTTCCTTTCGTTATTGTTTTTGGATTATTTCTTTTGGAGATGTTGGTAAATCATTTTTGGTAGCAGATCGTCATATCTTGAGAGCACATTTAGTGTTAGAATGGTCACAGGTCATTTGAGGCCAAATCTGATGATTAAAGTATGTGATATGATATTGAACAGTGCTGTTTTAGTTAAAAATAAGGCATTTTTGTTTCTCTTAATTGATTCTGAAAACTGTTCTAAAAGAGTTTAAAAAAATGTTTCTAGTGGTGATTCTTCTACATTTTGGGTCTCTTCAGAACCTCACAACTCTTATATAATTTCAGCAAAAAACTCATAACCACTGCCTAGCCTAATAAGGTATGGTTTCCCAAGGTTGCTTTAGAGACAGCCCTCATTTAGATATAGATACGGTAGAGAGATATTGGAGATGTTTAGTTTGTAGCCATGTCTGCTGTGAATGAATATAGCATATGCTTTTTGGTTAGTGGAAAAAAGTCCTTCATAAGGCCATCAGCTGAGGTTCTAGTTCATAAACACATGAAAATAACGTGTGTTATATATATGAAATATTTGTGATAAGCTTACCTAAGTCAGAATAGAGTGTTTAGCTTGGGTGCCCACAGTTTCAGGTAAATCAATTTTAAAATTGCTGGGCTGTTACAATTCTTGATAGTTTCTTTGTATACTTGTATATAGTTTATTCATCAAATGTTCTCTGAACATAATATGTGTTACATAGTATAGTACTAGAGGTGTGAAGACATGAAAATGAACTAGACATGGATTCCAGCAGACAAGAAGTTTATTGTTTTTTTTTTTGCAAAGGAAAAGCCTTCATACTGTATGATAAATTTTAGAAGTTATTTTAGTAAATTGTCAAGCTTTAATGTTTCTTTTCTTTTTTATAACAAAGGGAAGCAGGGCCTGTTTCATTAAAAGAGCCTTTCCAATTTATATTTTAGAAATGCTTGGTGATAATGTTGTCAGATTGTAACATCTTATGTTTGAATAAAGAAAATGTTTCTCTGTAGAAAGAAATAAACACTAGTTTATTTGGTATAAGAGAGAGTATTATAATTGAATAACTGTAGTGTAAGCATATTTCCTGTACCTGGCCATTTAATTTGAAGGTGTTTTAAATTTTGAGACAGTTCAATGGGATATATTAATATTAGATTGATGTATAGAAATGTTTGCGTAAAGAACACATTCAAGGGCCATACTTGTGGTCAGTAGAATTTTAAAAACATTAAAACTACACTTTTGTGTTTGGACTTGGATTTTTGGAAATTACACTTGTATATAATTAAAGTATGAGTGCACATAAAGTTTCTTAAAACAATAACAAAACTTTGCTTACTTATCTCAATTTTAAGAACTGGTAACCATGATACTTCACATTAATATCTTGAGTTTATATGTATAATAAAAGATATTAAGATAAGGAGTAGATTAATTCTATGGGAAGCAAAAAAGGCAGTGAACTTCAACTTCTTTAAAATACAGCTAAATGAAAAATGTATATTATGCTTCTCTTAGGTGACAATATTTTGTGCCAGTTTTACTTAAAATCAGGATTTTTGTATACATTTTCAGGGAAGGGAGTTGAATTGGTTAAAAGCTACTGCGTGTTAGGCATTTTACATTAATTATTGCAAGGATCAAATGAGTTAACTTTGGATTGAAGTTTCTGCATATTTCAAGATGAGAGCTTGAGAGTGGGAGAAGGAAGGCCCATGACAGCGTCGCGTTACACAGCATCACCCAACTAATACGCTGGGACTGACACTGAGACACGACTTGTGGTCTGTCACTACAGCCTCTGCTCTTTGCACTATGCTGTATAGTCTCTCAAAGTTGATATTTTAAAGGTATTTTAGTTAGAAATATAATAATATTAATCACTTTTATTACAGTTTTTTTTTTTTTTTTTGCTACCCATCATTTTGAAATTTCTTCTCTTTTAGAAGTCTTTTATATATGACCCTTATTAAACACCTCCTTTTTTTTGGAGGGTAGCAAGGGCGATATGTACCACTGGACTCCATACCACAGGAGCATGCTCAGTTTGTTAATTTCAGTGCTGAGTTAGGAGTTGGAAGTAAGCTTTTTCTTTTGTTATAGAGAGTAGGTCAGCTGACAGCTACCTGGTCCCTTCCCACCTCCTTAATTCTAAATGTAAGGTCTAAATATATCATCTTGATTTTTGTATCCTTCTTTTTTTAAAAAAATATATATATTTATTGTTTTTAAAGATTTTTATTGGGGTATTGGGGGAAGGGAACAGTGCTGGGGAATTGGGGGATGGGGAACAGACAAGTTGCTGTCATTTTGTTCTTCAGTCTAGTTGTGGAGGACGTTGCTTCACTGGCCCAAGTTGGCACCATCATTGCGCT
>NW_017731400.1:3655089-3687332 GCF_001890085.2 Hipposideros armiger | reverse complement strand
ATGTGGGATCCGAACCGGGGCCCTCTGGCGTCCCAAGCCAGTTCTTAACCATCGCGCCACTCGGCCGGCCCTAAAAATATTTTTATTGGGGATTATTGGGGAACAGTGTGTTTCTCCAGGACCTATCAGCTCCAAGTAAAGCCGCTGTTTCAATCTATTGGGTCGTCGGGAAAGTCGTGACATATTTTTCTATGTTTTTCAATGCAAAAATGCGTCATTGACTTGCCCGACGACCCAATAGTTGTGAATGGTGCAGCTCAGCTCCAAGCCCAGTCACTGTTTTCAAATGCGGGGTGGCGCAGCCCACCATCCCATGTGGGACTCGAACCGGCAACCTTGTCGTTACGAGTGCACGCTCTAAACAGCTGAGCCACCCAGACACCCCTGATTTTTGTTTCCTTCTCGAACCTCTAGTGGAATTCAGTGAAAGGATCATCCACTATCTTAGTCCAGGGCTCTTAACTTGCCTTCCACATCTACCTTGTTAATATATCTAATCTGGCCTAAACAATCACTACGATTATTTACATGTGTATAGTGTCTTACAGTTTGTAAAACATGTTCATGTATATTGTCAATTTTATGTAGCTTGGACCTGAAGATAAAGACAGAAGAAGGACTTTGTTAACCTAGGCTTTTAAAAAAGTCATTAGCCATATTCTGATATTTAGACTTCTGAGTTAAATTGTATAGTATTAGTAATAAGTATTTACAATAGGAAGTTTAGTTATGTGCTGGCTAGAACGTTTTTCTTAATGTCACCCAGAGTTTCCTTGTAGAGATTCTTTATTCTATAGCCAAAGATGATACTTTTTATCTGAAGAGCCTGAAGTCCATCTGGAATTACAGTGAAAATAAATTCTATTTTGGTCATTTGCACAGTGTCTGTAATGCAAGTGGTGACCATCACACTACAGATAAAGTTGAATCTTAGCATCATTTTAAAGCTCAGAAGTTAAAGGAAGGTTATACAAAGAGAAACAAAGCCTCTCATATACATTAAAATAGGAACTATATCTGTTGATCTGTAGAATGTCCTCCTTATGTGGGCATTTCAGGCTAATTTTACAAGCTTTTACTATATATATATCCTATATATCCTATATGCTGGAAAACTATAGTCTTAAAATAATTATTTCAAAGTACTTCCTTAACTTGCAAGTAATTCTTTTTCACCTTCCCCTCCTGGTTCCTGTGGAAATATTATTAGGTTATTTGCATGAACTACTAAGAATATTCTTCGTAAGCCTTAATTTTTTTCCAGTTATTTTTGACACTTATTTTACATAGAAAGTTGAGAATTTTAATAAAAGCTGGCTTTGTGTGAGGATCTGACAGACAGCACAGGGGTAGTAGAAGTAGACATTTTTTCAGGGTATGACTTCCAACAAAATAAGAGAGAGTGATGTACCAACTGGCAGGGATGACAATGGTTAATGGATCACTGAGCTGTATTCCTTCTATGAGGTCTCTCCAAGGAACTCAACTTTCAAGGTAGAAGTCTTAAAGAGGTTTGCCAGCTTTCCTACCTTTTATCTCCCCAGACAACAAAAGCAAGACAACTAACAATGTTAGGATTTGATGAGAGAAAACAATTTGGAGATATCTAAATGTAAAATGATACCTCTAGGCACATTGCATTACAGTATGTATAATACACGATGGGTTGAAATAATAAATGTATGAACCAGACAGCCCTTTTTTTGGGATCAGACCTTGTGTTATATAGGTAGATGCAGTTTTGGAATCCTCTACTTGGAGTTATGGAATGGCTAGCCTGAGCTGGGAAAAATCATTTTGTGATCTCAGAAGGAGTTGAGTAAAAATTTGCTCTTCACACCACATTTCCCTTTTGTTGAGAAAAGTAGATTGGGAATGGTGACAAAGTAAAAGATGTATTGGTTGAAGTTGTAGAAGATGAGCAGCAATTTAAGGGGGTTACAATATGACTTTTCAACTGTAAATTGCAGAGGACAGACTTGATTTCCTAAATAAAACCGAAGACTGAAATGCAAGTCAACATAAGAGAATTAAGTAGTGCGCATGTGTGAGCGAGCGTGCAAGCATGCCTGAGTGTGTATGTGTGAGAGAATGAAAGACTCCATTTGGAAGGATGTGGACAGGTGTAACTGAAAAACGATTTGTATGTAATTGATTTTAAAAATGCTTCAATTTGGAAGGCCATTGAATGTATAATTGACTGCCATATGTTATGCATAACTTTCTGGAAAACTGTCACTGTTATCTTTGTGGCATCAGGGATAAATACACCTTGTTGAAGTATAACAACATTGGTATGTCACCTGAAAATGGACCCAAATATATACATTTGTTAGGAAAGCATTGTGGTACAGATATTGTATAGCTTAATTGGCATATTGTGATAAATGTTTTTTTCTATATTTAAAAAAAATTTCAACAACTTTATTGAAGTATAATTTCCATTATATTTAATCATAAAGTTTACCCATTTTACCTATAAGTTCTTATAAGGAGGTTGTCTTTATTTTAAATGAGTCCAAAATGACTGAGAAATGGGAGAAAATTTTCTTTCATTACATAAGGAATTATTTTATGTTTTATGATAAAAAGCTGAATAGAATTCTCTATTCAGGTTCCTAAAATTTAAATTATACATGCTAAATTTTTTGTTTAAATTTTACAATGCTTTGGTGGAATATAACATTTCAAAAAGATGTTTTAGTACATTTTAAAGGGGTGTTGAGACTTCATTAATGTGATATGCAATAGGATGCATGCTGATTTTTCTGATCTCTACGTTCTGGGCTGTTTTCCTTCTTTAGATAGGGCATGGAAATAACATAGTTTCTATTATTTTTCATCTTGTTGGTCCAGGAGTTTCCTCTTGTCATGAGATGAAACAAAACTGTGTGTTTGAGCCAGCACTCCACTGAAGTGGCACTAGTTCTGATTTTGTACTAAATTGTGCTATCTATACAAATTAAATAGTGTCAACTTTTTTTAAAATCCCAAGTGATATTTTCTTTTATGTTTGAGAGTGAACTTGCATGGTTGATTAGAATCGTCACCTTTTTTTTTTTTTTAAAAAGATTTTATTGGGGAGTTGGGGGAGGGGAACAGTATTGGGGAATTGGGGAAGGGGAACAGACAAGTTACTGTCCTTTTGTTCTTCAGTCTAGTTGTGGAGGACGTTGCTTCACTGGCCCACGTTGGTATTATCATTACGCTCTTCCCGAATGAGGCAGATCAGTCACTGGCCTCTAGACGGCCGCTCACGGCGGCTCTTGGCAGCTCACGCCGGTTGCCGGCCGCTCACGCTGGCTGCTGGCCACTCGCAGTAGCTCACGGCAGCCCACTGCAGCAGAGGCTGCAGCCTGCGCCGTCGCCGGCAACTCACAGCAGCCCAGCTCCAGGTCGAGCTGTTGTTCACCATCTTAGCTGTAGAGGGCAGTGTCACTGGCCCTCATGTGGGATCCGAACCGGGGCCCTGCGGCTCAGAGCTGGCATCCCAAGCCAGCTCTTAACCAACGCACCACTCGGCTGGCCCTAGAATCTTCACCTCTTAAAAAGATAAAGAGAAAATCTAGTTTACTCTTGTGAATTCTAAACTATTTTGGTTCCAGGTCCTAATTTTTCTTTGCCTGGTATTATGTCTAAAGTGAATGCCCAGTAATAGTTAATAACTCGCATGGTAATTAAATTTTTCTGATAACATTTTAAACTCTTTTTCTCAGGTTTTTCACTAGTAGATGTTGGAAAAGTTCATCTTTTTTATTGTCTTTCTTTGGGTACGTGAAGATCCCCTTTTATCCTGTTCCACTTTTGGCCTGATCTTTTCAGGTCACTTGAACCTCTTGTTTGAATTTCTTATAGCATGTAAGTAGTAATACTTAAATTCATGTGTAGTTGTATTAATTTTTTGTGAATAAAATGCTATGGAGTGCTAAATTGTGTTAAGATGATGAGTCTTTTCAAAATTGCTGGCATTCTGGCATTGAACCACTTAAAGTATTTTCTAGAATTTTTATGAGACAATCAACATAGACCCATAGATTTTTAGAAACTTGACATTTGATTAATTACTTAATGATTCAAATTACTCTTTGAGATTTTATAAAACATATTTTTGATAATGTATTTAGAAATAGTCTGTATTTAAATTAATTTTTTTTTTTAAGAAAATGGGCAGATGATAAATTACCATGAAAGCTTCACTTAGAAATATATTTTTTGCATTGTCATATTTGATTTTGGGGGAAAACAATTTTTTGAGATGTTGACACTTGAATGTGTAAAATAGTTTTGGTTCTTTTTGGTCTTAATTTAAAATTATAGTGGGTTTGGATTAAAGAAATGATGTATTTTTAGCTCTTGGACAATAGATGGCAGTATTATCTTACGTGATCACTAGCTGTAACATACATGAAAAGTCAATTTCACGATACAAATAGTCTCCTGATAAAATTGTTACATGCCATTAAATTGGTTAACACTTTATTTTTTATGATTTATTGCTTTTTAAACTTTTTACTCCTATTTATATAAGAATTGGACAAATTGACCTTTTCAGAGGCAACATGATCCTGTGCAGGTATCAGCCCACAGTATACACTAGAGACCAGATGTGAAATCATTCGTTCACTGACTTACTGGTTGACGTCTTCATGGCTCTGTTGCCCTGACCGTTCTGCCTTAGAATGTGGTCATTGTCTTCTTGCCCATACGAGCTTGACTGAAGTGGGAGTTTTTAATCTAAGGACAAACATTTGTTACCTTTACCATTACATTATTTTCATACTTACTAAAAACTAAACTTTACATAAAATGCAACTCGAATTGCTCATTAATCCTCAATTTTATTAACATGTAAGTTTAAAGAGGCTTATTATTAAAAGAGAATGGAATCTAGCACAGCCCCTAAAAATGTCGTGTGTGCTCCCCCTACCCCATTTCCATCCCCCCACCCCTCGTTTCCACTTTAATAACATGTGTTTGAATGTTAATTTAAGGGGAGCTGATTTGAATGCCCAGGTCACTGCAGACTTTCCTTTTGGTCCTTCCTTCAATGTAGCTTGGTTGGTGATTCTCAAATTTAAAAGTTTGTAAGAATTTTTGTTTTGTACAGTGTTATACTCATAGATTCATGTGTATCATAAATATGGGTGATTTGGTGGTGGTTTTTTTTTTTTTCCAATCATTTTGACTATACATTAGATCACCTACTCTGATCACTTTTGATCCTAACTCCTTGTATACATGGTACCTCTACTTGCACTGCTGCCATTCAGTTTATGTCCCCTGATTAGAGACACAGAGAGAGTGGTACCCCAGCTAGTGCCTATCCTACGATAATTTGTCTGTTTTACACGTTCTCTCCCATGGCATTGGAGTTCCTTCTTTCTTAGTTAACTTGACCTTTTACATCTCAGAGATACTGTTGATTAGTGCCTCTGATTAGTGACTATAGTCGGCTATTAACATTAAGCCGGACTGTAAAACCAGCTGTTGTCATGTATTAGCTGTATGACTGTGGGCAAATGACAATATGTCTGTATTCTTATTTATTTGATGAAGATGACAACAGTAGTCCTTTCTAAAGATTAAATTTGATTTGGTGTGTGTTTGGTATTATCATTACCATTATTGAACATAGTACCTGGCACAAGAATAGGAATTTGGGTGTTTTGTGTGTGTGCATTGATGAAGAAGTAAAAACAACTTTTTGATTATAATATATTGAAGTAACTTTATTCTTATCTTTATAGCAGAATAAAAAATTACAGTGTATTCTAAAAGCTAAATAAATGCAGTATGTATGTCTGTGCATGTGTGAATCCCTTGAGTTTTTCAGTAGAATCCCATTTAGGAGGCTGTCAAGTCCAGTCTGCGTAGTCTTGACATGTCTTGGATAAGATCCTTGTGCTATCACTTTTCCTGACATGGACACCACAAATTATATTGAATCAGAAATCTAATTTAATCTATTCTTATTAAATTGGAAGCAGTAATTGCTTTCAATTTAATGGGATTGAATTCAGTATTAGAAATTTTGATGTTCTTTCAAACTTAATAAAATTTGGTTACGTGTATTTCCATTTATTTGTGTGTGTGCCTGTGTACTGGCAGAGAGAAGTGATCTTGGAGTATGACTTGTACTTAAATGTTGAGTTTCTTGCAACGTTGGGTAAGGGAGCATAGTACAAGGGTGGCAATGAGAATGGCGCTTCTCATTTTTGCCCCCTTCTGAGGGAATAAAGCAGTGAGAAGTAAAACTAAGGGCCTTCAAAGTGGGATTTTCATCCATTCAGAAATAGAGGAAGGAAATTAAGAGTCTCTAGAGAAGATCTGGAATGTTGTTTACTCTTGAGGGTAAGCATCCAGCCCTCCAAGTGATGAAAAAAGAGCTGTGGGTGAAATGAAATCCTTAAAAAATTTATTCTTAACATTATATTTAATCTTTCCCACTAAATCGTTTTTAGAAATAGCTAAGTTTACCAATTGTCATGTTTTATACTGTGCTTTTTCTTGACTATGTTATGAACCAGAGGTGAGGCTAATTAATGACCTAAATACATTTCTGAGTTAATGTCTAATTACTGCATTTGATCATGGATTCTGTTTTACAGAAGACCTGGTACAATGGCCCACCCCTCTGTCTCCCTCTTTGCTTTTACTCTTTTAGTGTTTTCAGTAACCATTTTAGCTACCATCATATTAGCCATTGTCTTCTTTCTTGCTTTCTTTTTAATTGAGTTGCAATGTATTTTAAGATGGAATCATTACTTATTAACTGTGATTTTGAAATTTGCTCTGTAATGACTGCAATTTGAGTAAAACTTATAGCAACAAGTGAATCAAAGATAAACAGAGATCATTGAGAATATTTTCTCCTTTCCATGTGAGAGCTGAATTGTTAGTTAGCTTATAAAAATAAAGGAACTGTGAGGGAGCTCCAGCATAAATATGTTAGGGTCTAATAAAACCCTTCAGGAAATCATTGAGAGATGTAAAAGTGGAAGACATTGAAAATGGTATACAGATCTAAATATGGGATCAGATTAAGGCGAAGAAGCTTTAGGGAGAGCCATCTCATTTGTAGCAGCTTTTTTATCTTGTGACTTAGGTAAATTGAAAATCATGTGTAAACCATAAACAAGGGCTATTTTTCCTAGGGGGGAAAAAAAAGAACACTTTGCAGTTTTAAGTGCAGGTTTTTTTTGTCTATTAGCATAGAGATAGGAAGAATAGTGTATTGGATGAAGAGTTTTTGCATTTGTGAAATATAAACAGGTATGTGAATGTATTCAATGTGTGTGTATTCTTCATGTAATAATTTAAATATAAATATATTTTCTGTGCTAAATGTATATAAAATACATTGTAAAAACAATAAAATTATCAACGTAGAAGTATGTGCATTACTTGTAACACAGGATAATTATGGGATTTGACTCGTCATATAATTTTTGAGGAATTAATGTTGGAATTTAAAAACTAGCAATTTTGAGCCAGTGGTAGCCCAACCATTCTTTTTTTCAGATAAGTCTTTTTATTTTTATTTAAAAAAAATTTTTTTTTCAGTTAAAGTTGACAGTCAGCATTATATTAGTTTCAGGTGTACAGCATAGTGGTTAGACATTTATATAATTTATGCAGTGATCCCCCTGATCAGTCTAGTACCCACCAGGCACTATACATAGTTGTTGCAACATTATTTACTGTATTCTCTAGGCTGTGACTGTTATGTAATTGCCAATTTGTATTTCTTAATCCATACACTTTTTCACCCAGTTCCCCAGCCCTCTTCCCCTCTGGCAACCATCTGTTTATTCTCTGTGTCTATGATTATTTTTGTTTTTGTTTGTTCATTTATTTCGTTCTTTAGTTTTCACGTATAAATGAGATCATATGGTATTTGTCTTTCTCAGTCTGACTTATTTCACTTAGCATAATACACTCTAGCTTCTTCCGTGTTGTCTCAAGTGGAAAGATTTAATTCTTTTTTGTGGCTGAGTAATATTCCATTGTGTACATGCACCACATCTTTTTTATCCAATCATCTACTGATGGGCCCTTGGGTTGCTTCCATATTTTGGCTATTGTACATAGTGCTGCAATGAACATAAGGATGCATATATCTTTTCGAGTTAGTGTTTTGGATTTCTTTGGACAAATACCCAGAAATAGCTCAACCATTCTTAACTGAGGGATGTTTATTTAGATCAGTCATTAAAATTTTCTGAACCTCCATTTTCTTCAAAATGAAGTGATACTCTCCCAACCTCATGAAATCGAAATGAAAACATATAAACAGGAGGTAATATTTTAACTTTTGAAAATTATTTATAAATTACAAAATAACTCACTTATTAGCTTCAGTGTTATTAAATTATACACTGATGGTTTTTTGAGTTCCTTGCTTTCCTTGCTTACGTTTAAGATGTTTTCATACAATTTAGGAGCTCAATTCTGAAATATACCAAAAGGTGGCACTGTTTACCTATGTTTAGTATTGTAATTTGCTTTTTATGAAAAAAATGTTGGATGTTTTATCTGCAAATGTATTAAATTGAGGTTATATTTTTTTACATTTAATTTTCTGTTTTGTAAATGGATCTTCAATTCATGTAAGATTTACAAGACCAGGTTTCACTTTAATTTTGAAATGGTTTGAAATTTCAGATATTTAACAATCATTTTATAGACATAAACTCCTATATAATACAGTATAATTAATGATAAAACCTTGTATTAATGTGACAGCTAATGTTTCATGGAAAACATAGTTGCTTTTGTATAGCAAAAACCATTCATTTTCTTAAGCCTCTTAAAACAATGCAGTGATTAAAACATAACAACCATAAATAAATGATTTGTGTGGCTTTTAGGTGACACCACATAGGTTGATGCATTCTGGAATGTTATTTTATGTTAAAAGTACCTTTGAAAATTTAGCAAAATATTTCATTGTTTGAATTTCCTACTGGCAGTGTTGTGATGAAAGGAAAATCTAGGTTCTATGAGTAGCTTCTCTTGGTGAGAAATGCAAAAATTAGATAATATGAATTTGGCTTGAGGTAAAGATTATTTATATAGCAGGATGTGGGAAATATACTTCCCGTACAGTTAGGTGAAAACCTTCTGATTCTTCATTCATAGAGCATATCACATCCAACACAGTTTATGACCCAAGCAAGATAATACAAGCAGGATATTTTTATGTCCAGTTAAAGCTATCTATAGTTGTTTTTCAATATAAGCAGAATTTGCCAATGATTTTTACTGGAAGCAGAAAAGCACAAAATGCTTCTGTTACTAATGTGAAATGCTTAACTCTTGTTTGGGGGATAAGGTTGAGAAACCTAAGATAGTTTCAAGTGTGTTTCCACTGTTTTTTTAAAATTTAATAGTAGAAAATATTTCAAGTGAACTTAACTTGTGTGTTTCAGTTTTTATTGTTTTTCTTTAAATATCACTTTTAAGGTGATATTCTAATTCTTAGAAATAGAGTTTCTTTTCCCACTGAAAACTCATCCTTATAACTCTGAAGTGACTGCCTCAGTTACTACATGTGTATGTAGTTTGGGGAAAGTGGAGACACACTTGGCAGTTAGGGTTTATGTTCATGTGGCGTATGTGCTTATATTCAAATGTTCACTCTTGTTGCTGCCTTTGTTGCTGTTGGTAATATGATACATGTGTGATTTATCTTAATTTTTAAAAATGCACAATTAAAGGAGGATTTGATTACTCAGCAACTGTTCCAGTTGCTCAAGACTGTCATTTAGACATTTTCTTTCAGTATTTGATAATTGTTCTATGAGCTATGAATAGTGTGAAAAATAGAAGGAATCTATTATAACACTTTAATACTTCAGAGCCCATATTTTTTAGGGTATTCTTATTGTAGAGATTTAAAAAATAGTGTTTTAATTACTTAGCAAGAATTTAATTTGCTATTTCACCTATTTTTTTGTAGGTGTAAAATTCTGTGGATTTGGTAAATAACAAAGGTTTATTTTCTAAATGATTTGGGGGTTTCAGATTTTTGTAAGGGAATTATAAAAGCAAAAATGTACTCAGAATGACTTTTGAAAACTTGTTTCTGGACACTACATGGAGAAAGACAGCTAAGTGTCCCCAAAATGCTTTCAACAGGTTTCTTCTCCCCCCACTTCTCCCCACCCTCACCCAGTCTGTCCATAATTTCAAATTTGCGTCTCATGGTAGGAGGTGAAGTAGTCAAATGTAGTATTATACAAGCAACATTTTTTCTCCAAATAATACTTGTGATTAAAAGAAATCCAATCAAACAGCATTATATATTCGTTATGAAAAAAACATATATCATGCAGGCTTCATCTAAGGCTCCTTTAGATGCTTTTAATAATGTGCTAATTTATGCTGATGATCTTACCTCATGACCCTTTTGTGTGGCTTAGATATGTTAATATGTTATATCTTTTTTAATTTGAGTTGTCTGTGTTGGTTGAATATGCTTGTTAGTCCATAGCACCACTCAGCAGTCTGTGTCAAAGACTGGAAAAGAACAAGAAAAGTGTATTTTAGAATCAGTTTCTTTAAGCATATATTAGTAATAGAGGAAATTATAAAATAGATGTAATTTTAATAAAACTGAACATTCACTGAAAATAGGAAGCCCTCCAAGTACTGTCAGCTTTTAATTAGGAAAGAGAGTTGGGTCATTGGTTTTATGAAGCAAGGGCTTATTAACATCTTTTGATTTTTTGTTTTGTTTTGTTTTCTTGTTTTTAAAAATGTCAATGAAAAAATATCACAAGAGTGAGGAATAAACGTAATAGACAGTTTTAAAGACGTCAACCATTGTATTACATCCATTTTTCTATTTTGGTTATGTGTATAAAAATCCCCATGGGAAGAGAATACTATATGTGGTTGAAAATTTCAAGACCTTATGATAACAGGGTAAGGACAACCAAGGCCTAAAACGTGTGGGAGAACTAAAATATTTTTAAAAATTTGTTAAAAATTTCCTAGAAGGAAAACAATTTACATGACTTAAATATAATTCATTTATTATCCTTCTTCACCCACCAATACTTCTTTTAAATTATATTTTTATCTTTTCTACAGAAAATATTGGGTTGTCGGAAAAGTCATGACGTATTTTTTCTGTTTTTTGTTGCAAAAATGAGTCCTTAGTCTTCCGACAACCTAATATTTACACCAGGAGGGATTTTTTCCTTTTTATATTTAGCCTTTCATCTGAAAGTGAAATGCTCCTTTCGCTTTGCCTTGAAGTTGTTGTCTCCTTTTGTTGGGTCTCATCTGGAACTGACAGACAGTGATCCACTCAAATGTCTGAGAGACCTGGGGAAAATTTTAAGTTAGCATACTGGGTATAATTGAAAAAATATTTTTCGAACCTCTCTGAGCCTGTGATTCCTCATCTCTAAAATGGGTTATGCTGTTATGGGTTGTTGTGAAAATTAATAAATGGCTGATAAATGTTAGCTATTATTATAATAAGTATTAATAAAGAAAATTCACCATTATATACAAATGTTTTAAATTTGAGTCTCTGAAATGAACTGGTCACTTAATGGAATTGATTTAAACGTGTATTTAATCCCTTTTAATCTCTTAAATGTCTTTTAGTTTTATGTGCTTCTTTCTTGCACATCTTTTTCTGTTGGTGAGTGCTAATTAGGAAATGAGGCAAAAGAGGATCCTGAAGTCACATAATAAATCGATGGCTTCTTTGGGGAACCAGTGAGGAGGAATGGAGTGATTTCATAGATGGAATAAAGAGATGAGGAGGTGGGAGATTTGAGGTCTTGCTTCAAAGATGATACTGATTATTCTTGAACTCGTTTATCTTTTTTCAGCTTTTTAAATCTCTTCTGAGAGAACTCATTTTGACTGTTCCAGAAGTGTGAGGGACAGGTCAATGTTTTTTCACACACATTGTCTCACTTTGGAAGTGATAAAGCACTATATTAAGACATGTCAGGTGTGAAATCCTTCTCGAACATTTCTAACTACTCTTCCTTACCCTGTTTCCCCCTACAACACACCTCAAATCAGGCTCTTCCTTAACACGGCACTATGACAAAGATGATCTCTACTTACAGAGATGATTATCTAGTAGCACTCACTAGATAGACTATTGGAATTATTTGTTTACATATCTCTCCTGATAGACTGAATGTAAGTGCAGAGATAGCCCATTTTCTTTGTATTCATAGTACCTACTACCACATTTGGCCTATAATAAGCAGTGTTTGTTGAATGAATTTATATCCATATTCATGTCATTCATGAGAAATAATTAAAACTTACTGAATGATTATATAGAGTACAGATTTGGTTTCTCATTTGTGTTGCCCCTTTTTTTTTTTTTTACTATTTGGTATAAAACAGCGATGATTTTTTTTTTTTTACCTTCCAAAAGGATTAAAGTTAGCATTTTTCTAGTTCAAATAGTCTTTTATAAATTCCTGAGACCCTTTTATGAGCCTGACCATAGTAAATGGCCTTATTGGTGCTTAACAAATGTTGTGATTCATGGGCACTTAAGTATAGATTTCATCCATAAAGTGACTGAGTAAAATAGGCACATTGTTCTTTGTTAGTTTTCTCAATTGGTTCTTTTAATTTTCCTGTTTTCACTGGTGATACCTTAAGGCATCTGGCCAGTGTTGAGTATTTCTTCCTGACTCATCATTCTTTCTGCCACCTGCCAAAGAAATGCTTTTACTTCAGTCAAGAACATTTGGAGTTAGATTTCATTATTGGTGTAGGTCACGGACCACCTGATAAGTCTAAACATATCATACTAATTAGCATTGACTGCCAGCTACTAGAATGCTTAATTCTGGTGCTATGTTATTTTAAACTTAAAGATGTTATGGAGGGTGGAAAAACCCTTTATCTGAATATGAAACTAGCCACCAAATTTGAAGATTGTTTTCCCATTCACAGTGCAATTTCCCTTTGTGTGAAGTCCAGTAGATTGTATTAAATTTACTTTTGTATAGTCTTTCAGGATCATTAGAATTTTTCCCTTCACTATAGTTAAGTCACCCTTCCTGAGATAATTTAGATAAGAGGAAATTGAGGGCTGGGAATTAAAAAGAAAGAAAATGGCTGATAGGTGCATACATAGAGGTTTTAACCTTCTATCCTGGAAAAGATACTTCTGGGCCCTGGTCCTGGTCCATACCATCTTGTATCTGAAAGCTGGGAGCAAGCTGAGATATGTGTTGGAGGGTTCCTGGAACCTTGTGGGACCCCGAAAATGGGAGTCTGTTACAGTAAGAAAGGAATCGATTGGACTTATAAATATTTGGGTACAATGCAGGTTTCTTAGAAAGCATTTTATCTGTTGCAAGTCAAAAGAAATTTACTCAAATTTCAATGAAATTGTAGAAAGGAAATCCTGAATTTTCTAGAGAACCTTAAAAGTGCAGGTAACCGTCATTACAAACTGGAAGAGTAAAATGTCTCTTATAGTCCTTTCTTTCAGTGCTTTTAGTATTACAGTATATTGTAGTAAATTTAAAATACATCGGTAGGGGCTTCCATGGATTCTTTTTCTACCTTTGGTCTCCCTATTTTATATTCCTATTAGATCTTAAAATGCCCCCCCCCCCAAATGTATTCTCCTGCTGTGAGAATTTGTAGAAACATTAACCCCCTGATGGGGGAGGGACTACTTTCCAGATGTATTTCTATAGGGGGAAACCTATGTAAGTCTCTAGAGACAGGGTTGTGTTGAGCTTAAAGAATAAGTACTATAGGTGGGAGAACGAATTAGAAAAAGCTTGCTGTTAAGGTGGCATCTGTTGAATTAGATTCTGTGCAAGTTGGACCACCCTGCCTTGTGATCTTAGTCAAGCCATGCCATCATTCTGAGCCTCAGTTTATTTACATATAAAATGAATGAGTTGAGCTCCAGTGTTCTCTGGTTCTTTATAAATTCACTTATTTATTAGATATTCATCATGTGCCTGTGGCGCTTGCTGTGTATTCAGCAGTGAACAAGACAGATACGGTCTTACCCTTATAAGAAGACTCCCATCTCTTTATCTCTATTGACCTGTCCTTCTCCCTGTCCTTACTTATCTACCAATTGGGTGGATAACAAGGAAATGAAGCAATGTGAAATGATTAATTACAATTTCGGGAACCTGTCTGCTTTTATTTGCAAAATGAATCAGCATTTTGGGGGAAAAACACAACTTGTAAAGAACATAGTTTATATAATTAAAAATGTTACTAAAATGAAAAAGTGAATTATCTGTTAGTGGAAATTGGGTGACTTGGGAGTGAGAGAAGTGAAAGACTGAGAATGATCTTAAGTTTAGATGTAAAAGGAAAAGATTTACCCTTGACATTGAAAAGTAATTAAAAAAAACTATTTCAGCTTTTTGGGGGTAGTTACTCTTGCTGCAGATCAGATGTACGCTTAAGTACATGGGGGGGCGGGGTGAACCTCTTTGGTATGAGTCAGTGCCAGCTAATATCTTGAGCATTATGCCTTTAGTCTGGAGAATTGAAATTTATTATCTTGCAAAAGGGGGAAAAATTTGAATAGAGTTAATAAGAATGAAAGGAGTAAAATTTTACTTAAGTAATACAGTGGGGCACCCAAAATGAAAAATCCTGCGTTTGGCCTCTAGATCCAAAATGACATTCTAGTCTGTGCAGGTTGGTTCAAGAGCTTTTAACTGCGTTGGAGGCAGCCAGGTTAGCTCCATAGAATTGAAAACTCTGACTTCTCCCAAGATATTGAAGAAAGCAACTAAATTTATCAGGTAGCGAGAGTAAGTTCAATTTTCTCCAGACCTGTGACAATTAGAGGTTGGTTCTAGCATATCTAATGCTTAAGTTTCAAGGCTACCTCTATTTGAGAGCTGTTTTGGGGAGATAACCTTGTAACACATACATTTTAATGAGTACATTACTTTTACCACCTGCTGAAGTAGACTCGGAGTGACTACTGACCTGAAGTGAATGCCTGTGTTCAATATTAATATGGCATGTCTGGATCCAGACAGCAATCTTTCATTTTGACATGCACATAGTCAAAGTAAATTAATGTTTAAAACCTGAACACTTTAAGTTCAGCTAGTGTGTGCATTCCATAATAATCCTTCAGAAGCAGTTTACATAGAAATGCTGAGTGCTTTCTTATACTTTATTTATTATATGTAAGGGTCCACATTGCAGTATTTGTAGCAAGATTTATCCAGTACTAGTTTTGTGACTCACTTGTCTTGCGGTGGCTAAAGAAATTATTTTAGGATTTAGTCTTTCCATGTTTTAAATAAAATTACGCTGTTTTTATATATTCATGCCTGGCAAAATAATAGCCTACTTTCAGTTATATTATTTTTAGATTTTTTTCTTAAGCTAATTCCTTACTTTATTCCTGCTCAAATAATCACAAATATTTGAAAGTATGGTCGTAATTTTTAATAAACTAGGCTTGGAAATAGTATGTATTTGTGACTGACTATCTGTGTAACAAGAATATTGCTGGAGCATTTTTCTTTTCTTCCTTACATACCATTTTCTAAACTGGCCTTTATTGGTTAAAAAGACATTGATGGCAGATGTGGTAATGGGGAAATTATATTAACATTTAAGTATTGAATTAGCTTGTAGCCAGAGTCTCCTACTAATATGATGACATTTAGTAAGTTCAGGATTTTAAGGACCGTGTTGCACAAGTCATTGTTACACATTTCCTGTTTGCTTTTTAAAAAAAGTATGTTAGATCTGCTTTTCCAGATTGAAAAATTCCATTGTGGATTTTAATGTAGTTACTGTTTTACCTTGCTTGTTAGTGTCTGTTATTTATGTATTAAGAATATGGGTATAGTGACCATAATGAGAATAGTATGTGATTGGCGCCGTATGAAAACAAGACAGTTTTCATAACACTTTTACAGTTTAATTTCAAAGAAAAATCTCAAGTTACATTTATTAGCAAACATATTTCAGCTCTAGGGAGTTTTTCATTCTCCAAAAAGATGGCAGATGGAAGTGAACCTAATATGTATTTAAAGAAAATATGCTGCATTTATTTTAAATTATCTCTCTTACATCAGCATGATGCTTTTATATTTTGTCTTAGTTATAATGAATGCCATACTTTTGTTATAAAAATCAAAATTAGATTTTTCGATGAATGACAGAATTTATTTTCTGTTCAGAAATAAATATGATATTTGCTTTAGAATATAGACCATCAAATAACAACTGTTAGATTATACTTAATACATTTATAGTTTTCTGAATCTTGGATATCCATCATATCAGAAAAATGTGTGCTTTACCCGTGGTACAATGGGTAAAACAATGGGTTTGGAAACACGGTACAGAGAACACCTATTGTTTCCGTTGAATGATGTGTGCCCTGTAGAGATGAACCTTTTGACCCTCTGCTCTTCCAGTAGTAATGGATTTTCACTGATTCGAGCATAGTTTCCTACTCGGTCCTGTTTTCGCGTCTCATGTGTGATGGCTGGCTGGTGAAATTAAGCATCTGTTTTGTGCCTGTGGAAGGCAGTGTAACTCGCTGGCTCATACTGGTTCAAATTTACAATGCTGGCTTGATTAGAAGGCTATCACTATCTGAATTAACTAGTTGTGGATAAATTGCTTATAGCATATGAACATACTCATTTTTGTTCTGCTGCATGGGGCATTTTTGTACTCATGTAAGGTTTCATGAAAGGATATATTAGCTTGGGTTAATTGGAAAATCAGCATTTTAATACCACCTCGCTCTCAGTCAGCGATTTTGTGAGTGATTTCTACAAAAACAGAATATATGAGATTATATGATTGGGCCTATTATTCCTGACCTGATTTTAGTTTGCTTGCTTTTATAATTTTTCCATGAAAAAGCAGTCACGTTACACCTCTAGAAAGATTAAGGAGTTTAGGTGGAATGTGTACACGTGTGAGTTTTTGTGGTGTCTTAGACATCTGTACAAATACACTAGAGAGTAAGTGCATTTTGTTGAAATAATAAGACCTCTCAGAAAGTAAGCAGTACTATGGAGTCCTCAGAGGTCTTGGGCTATTTTGCTGGAAGCTACTCCTATACCTCCAGTGATACAAATACGACAGACAGACATTTTCTTTGGTGAAAAGTAGTTCACAGCAGACTGTGATATACATTTCTTTTAGCTTTTTGGACTTATTTCAGGGGACTGGTTACTGAGACCATGATGTGTGTATGATTACATATAATCAAGGTTAATTTTTATCAAGGGTCACCATGTTTTTGCTATGGTCTGACAGTCATGACCTACATTAACAAGAGCCCTGTGGGTCTGTCTGGTGTATTTTTGCTTGATGTCTGGATAGCTCGTTTCAGATGCTTGTCAGTTTCATTATATATTATCCTTTGGGGCTCTCGCTGGATTTCCAGGTATACCATAAAATCAGAGCTCTTTGCAATCAGATTGTCATGAGGGAGCTTCTGTTTCATGGTGTGAAAACACTCTTTCATCTTGAAGGATGAGTAATTTTGGGGACATATTCCATTTTGTTTTGTGTTATATTCAACTGGTAGCTTATTTTGAAGTAGAGTCGACTTTAGCCCTACAAACAAGATTCCAGATTTGGTTCAGTTAATTCATTCTTCAATGAGTTCTTCTTGGGGAAAATATTTCGGAATTTTCAATTCAAATGCATTTTCCTTGGTTATGAAAAATCCAGATGAGTACTTTATTTCACAACATAGCAAGTAAGTAGGATTTATAAGAGAAATTTACAAATATTTCCTTCTTTTGCTTGTACAAAAGGGACGGTGAGTAGTGCTTTTAAAAATGTGATTTAGGACATTTGGTAACTCAAAGACAAAACTTAGTGGCAGTTAAAAATGGGTATTTGGTTTTGGAGTTTTGAAATCATATTTAATTTTGGCCGTATCTATCTTAGTAGTTTAAAGGATAAACAGTTCAAACAGTAAGAAAAAAGCAGTTTGTGTTTTGTCAGTTTTCAACTTTAGATATCAGCAAATCATTGCTGTAGCCTTCTTTATCTTTTGTTTGCACAAAAAACCTGTTAGAATTATGTCTGGGGGGACCATCTGCTGTGGTTCCCAGTCTTGTCAGTGTGATAAGGGATAAGCTGTATAAACAGGGGCAACAACAAAAAAAAAAAAAAAAGAAGAAGAAAAAAGCAGGCTGCTTTTAGGAAGAGAAAAGTATCATGTGGATTTAATTTTATGAGGTAGCCACAGAGAGGCACAGGATTTTGCTCAGAGTCTGTCAGGATTGAGGCTGTGATGTATTTACTTAGAAACCACAGGTCCATGTTGTTTGAATGGTTTATCTTCACATTAATATTATATCTTCCTTTTTTATTACATGGCTCCTAATTTGGAGGACAGGCTTTTAAAAGCTCTTCGAAAAGGTTTCAGTATAGCATTTGACATTGCACTATTTTCCAGATTGTCTGTTTAGTTTTTGGATTTTTTTTTTCCCCTAGCTGTTAATTGTTCTTTGAGTTGAATCCTCAGAAGTCATCCTTTTCCTTTTTCATTTGCAGTGAGGTCATGGTGCTTCCTAAGGAATGAGCCAGTCATTTCCATGGCAACACACTCTATCAAAACATCACAAATCTGTCTTGCCCCTTACCTTTACACTTCCAAGTGCAGGAAGGAGGTGTGTAAGCAGTGGCATTGTTCTTACTGCATATTGGATTATAGTAGGATTGGAGGAGGGGGAGGAAATTCAATTAAAATATTAACCTCAAAAGCACCTTAAATTCACTTAGCCTTGTGTGTGTGTGTGTGTGTGTGTGTGTGTGTGTGTGTGTGTGTGTATGATTTATTTTATATTGAATTAAACAATTTTTTTAGCATGGAAAAATGAAAATTCCAAAAAAATTGATTTGAAAACCGATCATTTAATATGTATGAGAACAGTACAAGAATAAAAAGAATAATAACTAACCTATATTATACATGTGAACATAAAACCCGTCACTCCAGTCATGAGAAGGCTGCCTTTGCTTAAAGGCTCTAGCACATTCTCATCAGTTATTTTGGCTTAAGGCAGTATTATTTCAGCATGATAGTAGTACCTTGAACTTTTAAACGAGTTCCAGAATATTGTCATTTTTTTTTCCCCTATTGTGAGGTGCTAGTGAGATGATGTGATTGCTTTTTTATGGAGTGGGAGACTAATCAGTGTTTCATCATTACCGAAAATTTCATACCCATTGATACCAGGTATTATGGAGCACATTAAATTTAATTTTTAATAATTAAAAAATGTTTTCTGCAACAACTCTGTATAGTGGCTGGTGGTTACTGGACTAACCTGGGGATCACTGCATAAATTATATAAATGTCTGACCACTTACCTACTGTGCTATACATCTGAAACTAATATAAAATAATAGTGAATGTCAAACTGTAACTGAAAAAATAAAAAAGTATTAACAAGATAGATTTGATTTTTCCCCCCTATGTGTTTTGTAACATTTCTGGAGTTTATTGGTATGAGCTGTGAAGATGTAACCGTTTCCCAGTGTTCCCTGTGGCGGTGCATCCGTGCTGGTCCTTCCTGCAGCCTCTGCTGTACTCCAGACCTCGGCTCACCTGCCTGACTCCTCCCACTTGACGGCAGGCCCCTGGAGGCAGGTGCTTGCTTTTCTCCGTATGTAGGTGGCATGGAGGAGCAAGTGTTCATTCAATTTGAGAGAGTAGTGATCGGAATGAATGGAGTTAGTTGTGATCAACTTTTTTTCTACGGCAAAGGTAAATATTCTGATTTTTCGCCTGTATGTATAAAATGAAGTGGGCGTGTGTTCTACATACCTATTTCGTACCTTTTTCATTTTGCAGTGCGTTTGGTGTCTTGCACCGACCCCGTGGTGCCGGTCCAGGCCTCCCAGGCAGCCCTCACAAGAGACCCCGCCCCGAGCCTGCCTCTTTCCCCCAGTACCTTCGTTTCTGAGGAGCCCTCTATGGTGGGAGAAGGAGCTGCTGGTGGTGAAGGTTTTCAGTCTACTGGCACGACTTGGTGGATTGCATTAAAATGCTTTATTATGATGTATTTGACAGAGAAAAGGACTAAAAGAATAAGATAGGGAAGAGCTTCCTTGCCCCCTATATCTAGCTTTAGAAATAAAACATTCCTGATACAGCCGAAGCTCCCTTATGTGTGGAATGGGGGTTAGGTGGGAGTATGCTTTCATTCTCCCTTTCTGCTGGTTTACTCCTCAAAAGCTTCAGCCTTCAAAGGAAATCTCCCTCTGCTTTCATAGTCCTACCCCAGGTCTGTGTGTAGATTGAATCTGCCAGTGTGTTATAACCATCTGTTCCCATGTCTGTCACCTCTCCCAGGCTGTGCTTCATCTTTGTGTTTCCGGCACCATACACAATGGCCGGGGTGGAATAGGTGCTCAGTAAGTGCTTGTTGCATGAAGGAGTGAATAGGTGCAGTTCTTTTCTCACAAACACCATTTTAATGGAGGATTCTGTTTAGCAAAACTATTTCCTTGTCTAGTCCATAGCTCTAAGAGCCTTGCTGCTCTGATTTGAACAAATTGAATTAAACATAAAATCCTGTAGAACAGATGCGTTTACAAGTCTCTGCTCACACAGCTGCTGGTCTAGTTAATAAAAACATTTCTGTTTTGATGGAGTATTCATAGTCTTTCTTTTTGTTAACTCTATTAGTATTGTGGTCTAAGCACAGACTACAAACTCTCTGAGATGAGTGGAAGAGTTAGCCAATGATCAGAACTAAAAGAGACAAAAGGAGATGGATAAGATGGGTGTAAATAGGATGCATAGGGAAAAGGTTTTATTCTTAGGTGTAGCTGTAATAAAAAGAATAAATACATATATTGGTCCTCCCTGGACCGTAACTCATAAGTCTTTGAACCCATATTTCTCAGGTAATTATTCTGATCGTCACTCTCCTAAATCACCTATGTATAACATTCCTACTCTAAATTACAAAGAGTCTATACAGATGCATTTACTTTTTAAAAATTTTAAATATTCAGGTACGATTTATATATATCCAATAAAATATACAGATATTAACTGTTTAGTTCAATGATTTTTTTTCCATTTTATACATTCATGTACCACCACCTAAAGAAGATAGAGAATATTTCCACCCCCCCCCCAAAAAATTTTTTTGTTGTTGTACCTTTTCCCAGTAAATCCTCCCTTCTTTCTCCCCTCGGTGGCAGCCACTCTCTAGTTCTGTTTACACTTATTCACGAGAGTCCTATAAGCTGAATCATATAGTATGTCCCCTTTTGTGTCTGGCTTCTTTCATTCAAAATAATGTTTTTTGAAATTCATCCAGGTTGTTGCATGTATAAATTCCCCATTTTCTTCTAACAAAACTGTGTGCACTAGCAACCAAATTTAAATTTATTTTTACTTTATAGCTGAAAG
Source organism: Hipposideros armiger (assembly GCF_001890085.2). Lineage (NCBI taxonomy): Eukaryota > Metazoa > Chordata > Mammalia > Chiroptera > Hipposideridae > Hipposideros > Hipposideros armiger. The sequence continues at coordinate 3,665,920 of NW_017731400.1, read as the reverse complement.
ATTGAGTAATGCTTCTTTAGGTGTATTAATAGAATTAATGACAACAACTCACATTTGTGGAGTGCTAGCCCCTATGCTAAGTGCTTTTCATGCATTATCGTACTGTGTTCTGTGATGCTCTGTTTCAGTTAGTTCTCTGTGGCAGACATATTGGGTGAAAGTCTTGACATCTGATGAAGGACTTGATGTTTGCCAAAAGAAATTATCTTGTGTTCTGAAATTCTGATTGTTTTCCTCTGGACTAAGCAATGTTTATTGTTGGTTTTGATAAGTAAACTACGAACCAAGAGGGAAATTATAAGAGGGCAGTGGGACAGTGGCATTGGGTAGGAAGGAAAGTGCAGTGGCTCAGTTTGGAGTCCCCTTACTTCTGTGGTGATGGAAGGAGATTTGACTTTGGCTGGTGAACACAATGCAGTCTACAGATGATGTATTATAGAATTGTACACGTAAAACTTATCTAATTTTATTAACCAATGTCACTCCAAAAAATTTAATTAAAAAAAAATGATGCCTCTTATACTGGCTGCAAAGAAATAGCCTTTATATATATGAAAAGTTGTTGCGTTAAGCCTTTCAAAGATGCTTATAGTAATGCATACCCATCTTTCTGTTTTGAATTGTATCAGTCTGGCTTTGCGTTTTTATGTGTAGATTTTGTTTTGCTTGCACTTAAATAATATCTACTAAGTGCCAGACACTGTCCTAACTGCTTCCCATACATTGCTTCTCACAACTCTGCAAAGTGTGAGTGTTTTATTTTGAACCTTTGTTTTGCTCAAGAAGGTGCTGAGGCGCTGAGAGGCTGAAGGACGGGCCACAGTCCCAGGGAGTAAGGATGACGCTGGGCTCGGTACCCAGGCAGGCTGGTCTCAGAGCCCATGCTCTTAACTACTGCACTGTTTGCCACAGTCCCCTTTCCCTAACCACACTCGGTACTTTTTCTCGATCCTGGTGGTGATGATGGGTGAGTATTAGGAGGGTTAGTAAGGACTGACAATATCCAAACAGATGTAGTGATTGGAACTTAGTTTCATGACTTGTATCATACATGAAGTAGGTCTTGAAATTGCAGGGTTTTGTGTGTAGTGTGTGTATGTGTGTGTGTGTGTGTGTGTGTGTGTGTTTGGGGGGGGGAGTATGTTTAGGAAGGAACTATTTATAATTTGAAATCTGTGGCAGTAATTGAGTGAGTACTTGAAGCCTCAACAAAGCTAATCATGCAACCAGTGTTGTATTCAAGCCTGTATGTTAGATGGTTCTCCACTAGTTGTCTGTAGACCCTGGGGGTGAGAGACTCACCACATTTATTGCAGGGAAGGTCTCTGAATGTACTCATATGTATGTATTTTCTTAGTCATTGGCAGTTGAACATATTATATCACCATGGGGGTCGTTGTACTCAGCAAGATTGGACACACCTGCACTAGGTTCTTGACTTTGAGAATTTAGCATTTGGGGTTTCAATTATTTTTGAGCACCCAGAAAGTCCATGACATCTAGTAGTTTGTTATGAGAATAATATCATTTTCATAGAGTTGTGGGGTTGTGAGAATGAAGTAAAAATAACATATATAGGAATTAGTTTCAGAAGGCTGGAGTACAGATTCTAGTCATTTGGTGAGCGAGTGAACCTAGCAGAGCTTCCCACAAGCCTATTTCACTTTGGATTTTCATGGATTTGGGAAGGTCTCAGAATGCATTCGTTTACCGTTCAAAGGGGCCACTGGTGTTTCACTCCTCTCCATGGGCCTGCGAGTCTCTTCCCGGGACTCAGTCCTTCAGAGTTTCTTCTGCCCCTTTGTCCTTTTTACTTCTGTTCAATCTTTAAAGATGAAGTTCCTTTATTTTTTATTCTCTAACTCCCCTCTCGCAGGATAACATAGGCTGTTTATGTTTGTCACCTTTCTTAGCTACGGGTTAAAGCATTCTGGGTAGTATTTTGTCTTTTTATCGCTGGGCCATAGCCCTGGTGTCTCTCCCAACTCACAGTTAGGTCACTTTTTCATTGACACTTTTTCTACCTTTACTTTTTCATCTTAAAATGCATTATTAATTTTCCCAAGAGAAGCCCAGATGTTTTTGCAGCTCGGCCTCTAGAGCCTCAGTCACCTCTTGATGCAGTAGATATCTCGCTGCTTACTAACTTGGAACATTGTATTTTGTAAAAACTTTGAATACACACCTGTTATAATATTATTATAATACATACCTATTGAAGTCAGACTTCCATTTAATTGTACTATACTGTAATTTGAAAAAAATCACACATATTTTCACAAAGATACCATATGCCCTCTCTTTGGTCAGGGTTGCTATAAATACACAATTCTTTAGTAAAGGAGTATTTTTTCCATGTACTACCTCATAAGATATACTTCCTGAATTTGGTTTAGGTAGAAGCCTTGTAATTCTTTGAATTTCCTAAGGAGTCATTCTCATAAGGCCTGCTCAGCGTGTACTGACTCCGTAAAACAAACTGAGCTACATGTTATGGGGGACAGAGACGAAGCTCTGTCTTTCATCCTTATAAAGCGTTCATTCTTTAAGACTCGAAAGGTGAGAAGCTAATGTGTTGGGCAAACCAAGTATAATTCCTTGTTAGAGTTTAGGTAAATATTTGAAGAAAAATTTTATATACTATACTAAACTCTTAATTTATCACATTAACCTTCACTAACCTTCATTTTTAATGCTGTTCCTCATGAAATGCAGGTATTAAGGAGATCCAAGTAGTGAGAGCCAGTAATGATGGCTGCTTTAGCAGCCCTAAGATGGAGCAGTGGGAGATTTACAGCCAATACGAAGTACCTGTAGTAATCGTTAAAGTACAGTCTCCAGTGTTGCTATTATTTTACTTATCTGTGATTTATAATAAATATCTTGAAATTGCAGGTTTCTCCTTTTGCAATAAAATACATCAGTAAATAATGTCACAACCTTTAACACCCTACTTTTTGGCCTGGAAATTCATGGTAATATTTAAAACGTACTTAGCTTTTACTGTGTGCTAGGCTTTTTTCTGAGCACTGTACATATATTAACTTCATGTTAAGGATTAAGCATCGTTTTCAAAAATGCATGCTAAATCTTTCTGGAAAAATACAACAAAGCTTTTTTGCGGACCCTAGGTTTGCAAAGCCCAGCCACCCCCATCTTTTTAAAACATGTGCATACGGATATATAGATAAATATATTTTGAAAAAGAGATGTATAGAAAATTAATTGCTTTTTGGGGAGGAAGTATTTTCTTCATGTATCTAACCCATAAAATACTCTGTTTTTTCATATGACATTTTACAGAGACATGTTCATATATATGAATTTTAACACGTTGCTTAATTATTCAGCATATCTGTGAGCTATAATGCTATGTGCTGAAGGAACTACTTTAAAAATTGAAAAGATTTGGTTCTTGTCTTTATTTTTTTAGTTATCTCAAATGGCAAATATGGACGATCCCAGCATAAGCGTGATGCCCCTGTTTTCCCAATGAGAAGATTAAATAAAGTGTTTTGATGAACTGTAATATATAAACTTTACTAATGAAGATGAAATTGTCAAATAATCTTATGTTTAGTTAACTTATACATACATATTTAAAATTGCGTTCTATGAAATAATTTGAAAATTATTATGTTCTCCCTTGGCTTTTCCTGAAGCAATTTTATTTAAACTCTTCAAGAGCATCTCCAACACAAAGGTTTTTCTCTCTCTAGGATCACTTTTTGAGTTGCCCAATACAGTTTTCTAGACTTTACTTCTATTTGACTTGTTTGAAATCCCACATACTTTAAATCTATCTATGATGTGGTCCCTGGAAATTTTCTCCCAGGTGCTTGTTCTTATAATTAAAGAGCAGTTGGTTTTGTCTTTCCTCCTGTAGGAGCATTTATGTTGATCTGTACAGTGTAACCACTTATTATAATACTTTTAAAAATTAATCTTTGAAAGGCTTGTTTACAGTGATATCCGATACTTGCCAGTGTGAGGTTATATCCCTGAGAGTTATATCAGGATTAAATCTCGTTGCCATTGTTTTGCTGATTTCAAATGACTGATTCAGGAGACTTCTCCAGGCTTCCGGAGATGCCTGTTGTTCAGGGGAATGTCTTTTCCAAGTGATACTCTGTTATTCAAAGTAAGGGAATGGAGAGAGTAAGAGCTCCTAGTAATAAGAAAGACTTTATTAGAAATATAAAACAATTTCCTCTTTTCTGAGGGATTTTTTTTTGGGGAAAAATAAACTGTGCCTTAACATTTGGGCATTTGTTTAGTAGCTGGCTAACCCCTCTTGGAAACAGTAGATAGGTTTTATTTTAGCTCACTTTTTTCTTGCTATACTGTCACCCCTGCATACTGTTTTTCCTTGCCATGAATTTAGCTTTTTTTTTTTTAACCTTTTTTTCTTCATTTTCACATTTGTCTGTTTCATATTACCTTGTTAGATGTTTTTTCCTCCTTTAGTTAAATGAAGAACATTTGTTACGATTGATGTATTCAGTATTATAAATATCTGTAACTTTTATTTTGGGCGGAGAGTAAATGTTTTGATGGTTAAGATTCTACCAAATTGACCTTCAGTACATATTGATGTATTTCTGGATTGAAATGTTCCTGTGCGCTTTGCTTGCAGATTAAAACCTTAGTATTTGAAATCAGACCTGTGCAACGTGGAAAGACAAAATACACTCTTAAAATATTTGCATGATAATCTAAAGAACAAAACATTTAGTGGGAGTGTTGGTAGAATATTTCCAGGATCAACACTTGACTTGAAGACTCTGGGAGAACATTTTTTTTTTTTTTAATGGATGGCAGGTGGCACAGTTGAAAAACAGGTTTTTATAATGGAAATGCTAAGAATCTTAGCTATAGTGGTGTGAATGGTATTGTTACAATAGATGTAATAGATGTATTGCATTATCTAATCTAATCAAACACTTTTGTTAGTAAAAGCTGCCCCCTCCAATTAGTTTCAGCAAGCTTGTTTGCAGAGAATGGTTCCTCTCAATAATTTTAGCTACTCACAAATTTTTGAGAGACTAAGGATTTTTTAAATCTTTGTCAAGTTTTAACAGATTTAATAAGTAAATTTATTTTATTAAAAAATACTACTTTAAACCAGGAAAGTAAGTATAGGAAACAGCCCAGATGTATCCCAGATTAGAGGATATGGCTTTGCTTCTTTCATGAACATCAGTAATGTCGGCGGTGTTCTGCTGGTCCCCACCTCTTCCCCCTAACGTTACTACTCATATTTCACATTTGATTTGTTTTCAATATCCTTACTCTTAGGGGCTCAGGAAATTGAATTACGTTTTATATATTTAGTTTCCAATCTCATTCTTATTTTACGAATCTGTACAATTTCTAAAGGCTTTTTATAACTAGAGGTCTGTAGTGTCTATGAGTCTGGGAGGTAGGAGGGAAATACCTACCACACAGGAGTGGGGTTTGCATACAGTGGGGAAGGCACTCTGCAGTGTGCTTAAAAGCAAAGGGACTCAGTTCAGCCAGAGAAACAGTAGAGCACATTGGTCTGTTGTTAGTAAACAGACCAGTGTCCTAGGGGTCAGTAAAAATCAAAGTAGATAGTTGCCAGTTGGAGATTTTATTCAACAGGAAATACTTTCTGTACAAGGAGGCTGGACACAACACTCCCACCCTCATCTGAGTGCAACAGCACCGTGTGTGTGTGTGTGTGTGTGTGTGTGTGTGTGTGTGTGTGTGTGTGTTTGGGGGGATGGGGAAGAGGCGGAAGGGGTGGCATGCAGTTGGTGATAGCTGTGACCCCTTTGCTCCTGTGAAATGTTGAGTGTTCACAGTACAGACCTGACTGGTAAGTCTTTCACAAGTTAAGGCTGAAGCCGAGGTCCCTGGGTGGTTGGGTAGTTCTAAGAATGTATTTGTTCAGTAGAACTCTTGAATAATTTAATGTGTGCCAGCTTGCTGGTACTGGGAATACAAAGAGATGACTAAAACACAGTGCATTTCTCTGAAATGCTGTCGATCTAGCGAAGCATACAGCTATTTAGAACCATCAGACGAGACTACCTACACATCCCCAATACCAAATCTACCTGCCTACATGAATTTGCTTCTTGTATGTGCTCCAGTATCCCTCCCCTGCACTTGCGGACTGGTCTGTGCGCCCATCTGAGGCCAGCTTTATCTCTGCACACACCCCCTCACCTGCTGGAGGACATCACTCCTGCAGTTTTCTCCTTTCTCTGGTGGATTCTTTTCCCTTCCTCTTTACTGGATCATTCGTTTCTATCAAACATGCTATGATATATCCTATCTTAAAATAATCTTTCTTGACCCCATATTCTCTCCAGCTATTCCAGTTCTTTCTTCTTTTTGTAGCAGAGCTCCTTGTAAGCCTTTGTTTATACTTGCTGCTTCTCCTTCTGTCTCCAGTTTACTCCAGTCAGACACCAGCGTAAAGTGCTTTTGTCAAATTCACGAATCACCTCTGTGTGGCCAAATGCCGCTGTCACTTCTGAGTCCTTAGAGTCTTTCTTTATCTGTTAGCATTTGAAGCAGCTGACCACTCTTTCCTTCGTGAAATACTTTCACTGGGCTTCCTAGATACCACTTGCTCTTGGTTATTAGTTCTTTGCTCATTTCACTGGCTGTTCTTCAGTCATCTTTGCTGGTTCCTCCTCAGCAGGGGTCGGCAAACTGCGGCTTGCTAGCCACATGCGGCTCTTTGGGTACAGTCCGTCTCAAAAGTGCTGACCCCTGGAAGAGCCAATCCTGTCCCTCACAACAATTTAAAAATTATTCGGGAGCCATAAATATATTTTTACATAATCACCATTATGTGAATAATATCCTTTAAAAGTTTTATAAGTGAAAGTATGATAGCTTTATTTTCATTTTCAATTTTACTTCAGAGCCACATGTACGTGCCCAAAGAGCTGCTTGTGGCTCGCCAGCCGCAGTTTGCCGACCCCTGTCGGCTTTTCCGTCTCAAAGGTTTGCCGACCCCTGCTCCTCAGTATTGTATCTAAAGGTTGGAGTGTCCCCAAGGCACTTTACTTCTGTGTTTTGCTTCAGCATCTATACTCACTCATTTGGAATTTCAGGGAGCTTCATAACTTTTAAGTACTCTTCTATATGTTGACACTTCCCAAATATGTATTTCCAAATCTCATCTCTCCTTTGAACCCTGGAGTCTCTGCCTGTAGATTATCTGAATTTGGATCTTTCCAAATTCATGTTTGTTTAACGTGCATTTTTAATTCATGTTAGTTCTAATATGAATTAAAGGCATGTTTGTTTAACATGTCTAACCCTCCTAATCTTCCTCACAGTTCTCTTTTGTCGTCTTCCTATTTCAATAAAAGGAAACTGCGTTTTTTTTCAGTTGCTTGGGCCATTTTGGAATCAAGGATAACTCTGGTTTTCATATCCCACATTGAATCTATCCGCAAATCCTGGCTCTATCTTTAAAACTTACACAGAGTCCTGCCATTTTTTATCATTTCAACTTAGGCCACCACCTTGGTCTAAGCCAGTATCATCACCTTGCCTCAGTTATAATAATTGCCTGATTTATCTCTCTGGTCCCCCTCCCCCGCCAACCCCTCTACAGTCTGTTCCACCTAGCAGTCAGAGATGCTTTGAATACCTAAGTTGGATTATCTTTTCAAATTTCACAATACTGCCCAGTAGAAGTTTTTGCAATAATGGAAATGTTCTCTTTTACACTGTGTAATACGGCAGCCATTGGCCATATGTGGCTATTAAGCACTTGAAATGTGGTTAGTGCAACTGAGGCACTGAATTTTAAATTAAATTTAATTTAAATTAGTTTATATGTAAATAGCCACATTAGTGAAAGCCAGAGTTTTTATCATGGCTTGTGAGGGTTACATAAGCTGAACCCCTCTTACTTCTCTGACTTCATCTCCTGTTACCACTGTCACCCTAATTTTCTTGCTGTTCTTTGAACAAACCAAGCATGTGCTCACAGTTTCTATTCCCACTGCCTGGAACGTTCTTCCAGATATCCACTTGTGGCCTTCCCTCGTTTCAGGTCTTTGCTTAAATGTTATCTTGTCAGCCCTTCTCTGGCCACCCTATATAAAATAGCATCCTTCCCTCACTCTCCATCTCTACCTTTTATTTCCTTTGAGTAATGATCACTACCTGCTGTATTAATTTGTTCATGATCTGTTTCTTCCCCAGTGGAATGGTATTTCTTTGAGAGCAGGAGCCTCATGTGGTGATCCTGTTGTATCGCCCAAAGCTTAGAACAGTTACCAGCTTGCACTAGGCACTCAGTAAATACTTAGTTAATGAACTATAATTGGAGTCCAGGTGATAATACTCTTATTGGCATATGAATGAAGATTTCTTATATTACAGAGGAAATTAGGAACACTTCAACCTCAGGATTTGGGAAAGCTTCATAGAGACAGTGAAGTTTAAATTAGACTTTAAAGAATAAATATAAATTTGTTTAATTTTAGTAGAGAAATTATGATCTAATTTATACTTTAGTTTCCCTCTGTTTTAAATAATTGTGTCATTTAGGCAACACAAATGAGTATATATATGAGTCCTGTTATGTGGTGGGCACTAGGCTGGGCTCTGGTGATACAGATGAATAAGATTAATAAGATGCTCTTCCTTTCTTCAGAGAACTCAGTGTATATGATAATAGTGTAGTATCCAATATTGGGAATAGAGTAAAGTAGTGAAAAGTTTAAATAAAGTAGAGAAAAGTCCAAGTTAAGATTTATTTTTGTTAGCATTTTATGTGGCGTATTTAATTATTTAACAATTAAGAGATTGCTGTGTAAAATATATATATATATATATATTAAGAGAAATGTTATCTACCTGATTCCATCAACACCTATATGACCATTCCTTCCAGCTGTTGATGTGCTCCAAACTGTTGTTGATAGGGATCAAATTTTTTTCCCCACTTCCCTCCTGTTTTTCTCATTATGGGATGGGAGTTCTATAGGAAGTTGAGACAATAAAATACATCAATTGTCTACAAACTTCCAAAAATTACAAATCTTATATATTGAGATTTTTATTTCAAAAAAGAAGTGGTAACTAGGTTTATAAGATAATCTTGAACTACTACAGAACAGATACTGTGTGAATACTTGATGAATTTAATGCTTGTTAAAATCCAGCAATAAATTGAAACTGTGCCTTAGTTGCCCTTTCATAACATTTTGTGGTTCATTTAGGTATTCTGGGTGATGAACAGGCTTTTCAAAAATCCTCTTTCTTTTCTACAACCCAGAATATAGTCTTCAAAGCTTCCTTCTACATCGCCCCCGTCACCCAAGAAAATTCATCTTTCCTTCTAGCTGCCTATGTTACTCTTGTTTCTTTGAGTCCACCTTTGAATTTAGGACTTGTAAAATTATAAACGTTTGTAAATGTTTGATCTCTATGTCCATGGAACAGCTTTAAAAATCTTCTTTAATCTCTGAGATGAGGCAGTCAAGAGTAAGGCATCTTCGATTACAGAATCTCTTTGAAGTTTTCTTTCTATTTTAGTTTTTCCCTCTAGCACTCTTACTTTCAGTGGCTCTGAGGTGGTTTTTTTTTAAAATAATTTTTTTTCCCTCTTTTGCTTGGGTCGGCTTGGCAGTCTTTCAAAAGTTTGGAGGCAACATTAGTAAAATTATATTTTGGTTGAACTTGATTGTTTTCATACACTGCTTCTCTACTAAGATAGATGCTTGGGATAGAAAGAGACCTTTTTAAAAAATATTTTCACCTATTTTACATTTTTATTCCTGCTTCTGTTGTATATATCAGAGTCCTAATAATGAGCTGTTATTTTCCTTGACTAGACTGGAAAGCTCAGATTAATCAAGCTGTCTTGAGTCTAGGTTAGCTACCATCCATTTTTGTTTCACAGGATTCTATACATAGTCTATTTTATGAAATGAAAAAATTGAAATCTTATGTGGGATTTTCTTTTGTGGTTTTACATGAATCAAAGCCTTGGTCCAGGCACTAATATTAAATATGTTACTACAAAAAGAAGATATCTTGTTATTTTTTCCTTCAGGTAGCCCTGTGTGAAATTGCTAGTGGTCTTTTGGTCTCTGAGTATCTACTGTGCTGCACTAAGAAATTTGCTTCGCATTTTGTGATCAGATTCATCTATTATGAATGTTCAGGATAGATAGCATTAATCAGAGCCACTAAAATGTATGTACCATAATATGTTGCCTATTTATATTGGGCTTTACTTCAGTGAATGGTTTGCTTCTGTTTTCGCCTTTATACTTAATATTCCGTGGGTGTGTGCGCAAGATCTAAGTAGTAGTTTCAGGTTGCTTCCTATTTGATTTTAGATGTAATCGACACTCCTCCTGAAAGCCAATGAAATTGAAAGGCTTAACTTTGTAAGTAGAGTTTTTGTTTCTTTAATTCTGTAATTAATAATTATTGTTTCTCAAGTTTCCTCTGGTGGGTATTCTCATAGAACATTCCAGGATCCTGTAGTGTTTTTTGTTTGATTAGAAAGTTATTCATCACTTGCCTCTCAGTTCTTTAGGAAAGTGGAGGGCCTTCTATTCATATTAGTAAGATTGAATTTCAGAAAAAGAATATACCACAGAAAATACTTCCTTAGTTATTTTATTAGGTAGTTTTTCTCTTATTTAGATGAAATATGAAGAGTGCTGTCCACTGACTGTAGAATTGCGTTGCTTTGTTTTAGGCATTAGTGAGGCGGTACAGGAAAGAAAGCAGGCAAGAATGTGTGCGATGGCTGCGTGTAAGTGCAAGGCCACTGTTTACTTACTGCCGTGTGACCTTGAGTAAGTTGTTCATCCTC
>NW_017731400.1:3646781-3649364 GCF_001890085.2 Hipposideros armiger | reverse complement strand
AAATGGTGGCAACTTGTTTAATTTTGAGTTAATGTAGGTTAATCCAAAGTCTTCGATCACTTGGGGTTAGCACTACTTGGGGTCCATCTAATAAAGATTATAATGATTCTTATTTTTACTTTTAAACAAATTAATAATTTGAGGCTAACTAAATCTTATTAGGTTTTAACAAAAGTTTTTTGAGGGGAGAATGGTAAGTGGTGATTAAAGTTTTGAGTTTAATGAATGGAAGAAAAAAAGCTGAGAATTGATTTAAATTTGTCCTTGGAGAAGAGGAGATCAACGCTTTCAAAGCTTCTCTGGTAGTGAGCTGGTAGCTGATGGGGACGAAGATGATGATATAGGCAAATATCTGGGAGGATCTAGCATAGCTATACTAATAATACAAAACTTAAAAAATTAATATGTGATTATTGCATTGCAGAATTATAATGGAGGAAAGAATTCATGACAGCATTTAACTCAAAAGTGCCTTATAGCTAAGAAAACTGCAGCCCATCGAGAACGGAGGACTTGTGTCAAGTTACTGAACTAGTTAGTGGTAGCCTGGAATTCAGATTTTATTTATTCAACTCAGCACCTTTTCCTGCACTAAACTCCTTCCATGTTTTTTGGTTATAGAGCATTATTGGGTTAGCAGATGGTTAGATATGATTGAGAAAGGAGGTAGGAAGACATAATGCAGAAGTTTATTTTACAGTTCTGCTCAAGACCAGGGCTGCTGATAGTTGGTTAGTAATAGTAGCTAAAGTAACATTGAGGGCTTGCTTTGTAAGAGGTGCTGTGCAAATAGCTTTTCAGTACTTACATGTAATCCTCAAAAGTGATTTATGAGGTAGGTAGCAATATTATACTATTTTGTGGATGCAAAAGCTAAGTCTTAAAGAGGTGAAGTAATTTGCTAAAGATACCTACCTACTGAGCATGGGAGCATAGATTTGAACTATCATATCCCATTCTGCTTCCCATTATATGTCAACCAGCATATAAGGTAAGGCCTTTGAACAAATCCAGAGCCCCTTTCAACTCTNTTTTTGTTTGATTAGAAAGTTATTCATCACTTGCCTCTCAGTTCTTTAGGAAAGTGGAGGGCCTTCTATTCATATTAGTAAGATTGAATTTCAGAAAAAGAATATACCACAGAAAATACTTCCTTAGTTATTTTATTAGGTAGTTTTTCTCTTATTTAGATGAAATATGAAGAGTGCTGTCCACTGACTGTAGAATTGCGTTGCTTTGTTTTAGGCATTAGTGAGGCGGTACAGGAAAGAAAGCAGGCAAGAATGTGTGCGATGGCTGCGTGTAAGTGCAAGGCCACTGTTTACTTACTGCCGTGTGACCTTGAGTAAGTTGTTCATCCTCATATACCCAGTGTTCTCATCTGTAAAATAGGATAATAGTACCTATTCCATATGGTTGTTCTGAATAATAAATAAATTTAAAATATTTAGGACATTTAGAAGTGCTTAAAAGTGTATTGAGAAGAAACACTCAATAGAATAGTAGCAGTATTATTGTTCTTATTAGTATCAACAGATCGGTCTGTGTTTGAATTCTTCTTGCTTTGTTATTTAATAGTTATGGGGCCTTCCCAGCTTACTTTATTTTGAGTCTGATTTTTCATCTTTAAAATGAAGATTATATTATGTTGTACCGAATGAAGTCATCATGAGGATGGAAAGGGAAAATGTAAATGATCCTACTATGGGCAGAGTAGGGGCACCATCATATTTTATAGTAATTGTAGTTTTATGTTTTGTCTTCCTGACAACCCCATCTGATACCCATATTTCCCCCGAATCTATTGTAATATTTAACTGTATACTGCTAAATGGATATAGAGAGAGTTTTTAAAAGGAGGAACTCCTTTGGAATTCAGGGCTTTAGACACGATTGAAATAAATCTCTTAATTGCAGGCTGTGAGAGAAACATGGTGGGATCATTAAGGTTCCACCACTGAGTGTTAAAAATGGATGTGAGTGCTGAGCCAAGATTTTCTCCCTCCTTTATCTCCTATCTGTTATTCCCTCCTCTCTGCCCATTAATATCTCTTGTAAGTTGTTAGGGAGGCTGAAGTTATGGTGCAGACACAGTATTGCAGTCCCTTTATTTTAGAGTGATGGCATGGGGCCCACAAAAAGCTGCAAAGACATAAAGGATTAAAAGTTTCAAGGGCCCTGTTAGAAAGATGAAGTTGCATTTCCTTAACTGCTTCTATTTGTAATGGTTATAGTTACAAAAAGCATGGAATTCTTTTGGAATCTAGGGAGGGTGGTGGTGTGGGCCAGTTTTGTATCACAATTTGCCTTAGCTAATATCCCACACAGATTTTCTTTTCCCCAGAAGGCAAAATTGTTTCTAAACTGAAACCTCAGCTTACTGAGCTGAATATTGATTTTGAGGGCTGCATAGTGATGATTGAAAAATATATTACCGCCATTTTTGAAGAGAGAATGCATTTGAACTTTTACATTAAGTATGGCCTGTGCTACGTGTCTGATATATCTTGCTAAAGCAAGTCATTAATGACATGACCTCCTGTCATGACCATAGACACATGTTTTAAATTCATAAATGGTGGC
>NW_017731400.1:3643761-3645191 GCF_001890085.2 Hipposideros armiger | reverse complement strand
CTTTACTTTAGATGGTTTAAATACCTAAATATAAAAAGATTTACAGGCAAAAGTTTGTTTCTATCTGAATTCCTCATTTTCTCAGTTTTCATATCCTCTTCAGATAAAAAAAAATCAGCTACTGTTTCTTGTATCCTTCCACATAGTTTGTAAAAATGCAAACAAATACAAATACATATCTTTATTTTTTCCCCTATTATCACAATTTTAAAAAGTACAAATCCAGAGATGCAAGCTAATAGATAATAAATGTTAGATGTTAGATAATAACTTGGAAAGAACAAAGTCGCAGTTTTTTTATACTTGGAAATCAGTTCATTCGATTATGTGTCCCTACCCACCTCCCCTATTAGTTCAGGTTGAGTGTACGTACATGTTTGCTTCATCTTCAGAATAGAGAGTTCCAGGAGGAGACCAGCCCTTTCTGGAACTGTTTCTGTTTGACCCATCCTATGCAAACTTACTCACTCATGCAAACACTGGGTGCTTTATACAAATATTACCACCTGTATTTTTTATTTGTGTTTCTCAAAGGAGTTTTTGGTAAAATTTGCATAATGACATGGCTTATTTGGCTTTGTATATTTTTAAGAGTTCAAATGCTGTGGATATGAATGATTATAGTGTGTACCAAATAAAAAGGTGCTGTGATAGGCAACGTTCTCAGGATAACTCTGTCATAGGTATTTAAGTCTAATTTGCATATTGAATCTAGACCTATGATTATTAACCCAACTCCATTTACAGTTGATGAAAATTTGCATAAAATTGGTCTTCTTGATAGTTTGAGGTATGTATAGTGAGCAAAATATTAACTCCTTGTGTAGCATGTGTGACTCTCACTGACTGTCATGATGAAAAACTAAGCACATTTGGTATACTGATCATCTTTTCTATAAATTAGCTGTGGTATCATGCCAAAATGTCAGAATATGTCTGACAGTTTGCCTGTTCATACTGGAAATGGTGGATAGCATGTTTTAAATCCTAGCAGATGTGCTGTATCAAATCCTCCCCATATGAATCTCATTCTTGGTAGACAGATCATTCACCTGGGGGACTGTGGCTTGTGATTTGTTTTATAATTTTGAAAGAAATTACACTAATTTTATTCATTTTCTGTTGGCTCTTGCTTTGTTTTTGGCATTAGCTGACAATTTTCCAATCACCTGGTATTTTTTCTCCTATTTGTTATTTGGAGAAGGTGATTCTTTTTATTAAGTATTGTGTGGGTGTATGCATGTGTAATGGTTTAATGGGGGCAGTGAGCTGATATAAATCACCTTTTCAGATGAAGTTCCTGGCTATTTACAAAGGTTGATTACTTCTTAGAATCGAGATTGCCTCAGATTTGCAAAGGCCGAGGAAAATCACACTTATTTTACCTTTTTCCATCTGTGGTTAAACCTTCTGTAAATACATTGGTAAGG
>NW_017731400.1:3622936-3632023 GCF_001890085.2 Hipposideros armiger | reverse complement strand
ATGTGGGATCCGAACCGGGGCCCTCTGGCGTCCCAAGGCAGTTCTTAACCATTGCGCCACTCGGCCGGCCCTATACTTTGTTTTTAATGCTGTCAAACGACTGGTGTGTGATTTGCAATTGCAACTAGCATGATCAGAGTTGGAAAAGTTGTTTTCAAAATGGTGCGAAAACCTTTACAAGAATGAATTTTTTTATAAGATTTTGAATTTGAGACAATTTTGTACTAATAAAATAAATCTCAAAATCATTAGACATTTATAATTGATTCCTTTTCATGTCTATGACTTTATGTTGTGAAATAAAGTTTTGTGTTGCATGTATGGGATTATAGCAGAATTCCTGGTGGTGATGGGGGACACTGGTTTGTCATCACAGCCGTGTGTGTGTGTGTGTGTGTGTATGCTGTCACTCTTCTTCTGTCTCTACCTGGGCTCTTGGAACACTTCTACTTATTTATTCTTAATATTTTTGACTTGGAAATTACATATGGTTGTGTTTTGGTCTGGTTTCCTCTTTACGTGCCCTTGTTGCATAAACTCTTTATAGGACCAATAACTGATATTCAGGCTTTTCCTTCCCTCTCTTGCGCCCTTCTTTTTTCAATTTCTCCTTTCTGTGAGTAAATCTTATCCAGATGATGAAAACAGAAATTAATACAATATAAAAGGTAGTGAAATAAGGCAACAAAATTCAACCTTGGCTTAGAATCTGTCTTGAATAACTTTGTCAGAAAAGGCCTGTGGTATTAATTTCTCTGTTGATGCATGACTGAAAAATGTTTCATACTTGTTGGAAAGGGTGTAAGTTTTTAGATTGACTGTAATTTTTCTTTTAGAATTCAATCTAACAGAGAAGAGGTCTGATATCAATCTGTTTTTTTCCTCTCTGTAGGCACCTTTTGTTATTTTTCCTCTTTAGGAAACCTTATCGTTAGCCTCAGCCTGAAATATTACATCAGAGGGGTATTTCCAGGTGTGCATGATTTTTCAGTTATTATGCTTAGCAATCTATGGATTATCAGTCAGAAGGCTCATGTCTTAGCTCTAGGAAGTTTTTAATTTTGTTCTTTATTTCTATACCTTTATTTTCCTTACCTTTTATTTTTCTGGCAGTCTTGTTGTATAGGGTGGCCTTTGTGGACTGGTTCTCTATGTCTGTTAACTTTTCTCTCATATTTTCTAGTTGTGTTTTCGCTTTACTTTCTGGAATTCCCTTAACAATAGTACACTAAAATATACATGATAGCAGTTGATTTTAGTGTGTACTTAAAACTCCATATATGCATTAACTATACCTGAAGAAGTCTGTATTCAGCATTCCATATTTTCATGTAGATTATTAACATATTCTTGAATTTATATGAATATAATATTAATTTTATAAGGTAGGATGATAAATATCAGTAACTTGTGTTCTCATCTGTCTTTCCTTTCTGGAATTTTCCCACATTTCTCTGCTGTAAATTACTTTCTTTTAGCCACTTAACTGCCTTTTGTTTGTGTTATCTCTCTTGTGGCCCAGAGAAATGAGTTAGTTCATATCTACCCACCCCAACATAGTTTTCTTCTAGCTTTGACTATTCCATCATCTTACTTTAGTGCAGAGAAAAATTGCAGGCATTGTTTCTTAGTAATATAGACTAGTACATATAATGGACAATTGGTGGTACCTGCTGCCTCGCTGAATATAAGAGATACTCAGATAGTCTCAGTGAGAGAAAATTAGAGATTAAAAATTATTTTAAAGTGATAGTATGTTTCAGGAGGCTAACTTATTAGTATTTTTTGGATAGGGAAGGCTTTCTCTGTGACCAAGGACCAATACATTTGTTATGTATTTTAGTTTAAAATGAATAGTTTATGTAACCAAGACTCTGGTGTTTACTCTTACTGTAATGCTTTTGGATCACACTAAGAATATTAAAAAAATTTTTTTGAATGGATAATTTATTCACGTGGCACAAAATTCAAAAGAAACAAAGGGCATACAGTAATAAGACTCCATCCATCTGCCCCAGCTACTAAGNGTCCCAAGGCAGTTCTTAACCATCGTGCCACTCGGTCGGCCCCAGTTTGATCCTTTTGAGCATGACAGAACCATGCTCAGTCAAGGGCTGCTGCTGAGGCAAGACCCTTCTGTGTCCTTTACCCAGTGTCCCATGAACCATGAAGTTTTCCCATCTGCCTGGAGAGAGCAGGTGTTATTCCCATCCCTGAGTGAGCTCTGGGTACTTCACCTCTATTCTTTTGAGGTCATTCTTTCCTACTTTGGGTAGTTTCCTCATATGTGCGCATTGATCAATACTCAGCTGAATATCTGAAGAGCACCTTCCGCACATCTCCGGCATACTCTTGCTCTGCAGCTCTCTTTTCTCTGGTACTCTGTCCTGCAAACAGCAGCAAACCTTGGTTTCCCCAAACTCTTAATTGTTGTCTCCTGAATGTGGACTCGTCTAGACATTCTTGGTCAACTACATCGCAGACTGGAAACTCTGTCAGGGTAATACTCAGGCAATTGTATGGCCACCTCATCTGTGTCCTCCCTCAGGGGTTATTGTCCTTCGTTGTGTGATGTTCAGTGTCTTGAAAATGGTTCTTTTATATAGTTTGCACTTTTTTGGTTATTTCAGATGGAAACTTTTAGGAAAGTGTTTCAAACCATATATTCATGAGACATTTAATAGGCTAAGATTAAACAGATAAGCATAGTGATTATTTAGAAAGTTAAAAGAAACCTTTTTGTATAATTGGAGCCAGTTTTTAAACATTTATAACCACTTCTTAATCATGGCAAGATATTTTGTTTTTAAGATTTGTGTGTCTTCAGAGTTTTTTCCTCATAAATTGTAGAGCATAGATAGAGACGAAGCCGGTAAGATCAGCCTGATTGCCTCTGCAGGTTTGTGTACACAGAGAAGCTGAATGTGTAGGATTCCAAGAAGCTAGTAGAGAAGTCTGGGAGTAGAGTTTGTCTGAGCACCAAAGATGGTTTGTAAATCAATGCAGGATTAGAAAAGCGAGGATTTAAAAGAGGTGCTTTTGAAGCACAGGATTCCTAAGGTCTTGTCTTGGATATATTTATGTGTTATCTATTGATTTGAAATCTGCTTAGTGTATGTTAGGAAATTTATCAGGCTGCATGATGTTCATAGAATGCTGTAGAAAAGTTTGATATAAAATGGGAAACAAAGTTAACTTTTATGAAACTTTTTATTGAATCTATTTCAATTCAGGGTGCAGATTGCAAAACTGTGTGTCTCCCACTGTTTGAAGAAGGTTTTCTGGCTCTCTGTGTGAGATTATGAAGTGAGATTTTATTTATTTGGCTTCTTTTTGCCTTACTCTATGATAGGTGCTTTACAGGTGTTATCTCATCTTGTCCTCTTGACAAACCCTGTGAGTATGTGGTGTCAGTCTCATTTTAAAGATGAAGATTTTGTGGCGTATAGGGTTTAGGGAGTTTACTTAAGGTCACTGCTAGTAAGCAAGCAGGGATCGTACCTGGGACTGTGACTCGTAAGCATGTGTTCTTTATATCTCATCACACATAGGTTGTGGGTTTATAGTTGCATTTTATGAAGATAATAGACAAAGATTTCTTTCCTTGGCTAAAGAGCAAAAACTGAAGAACTGAAAGTAGTTCTTAGGTTATCAGTTTCTTCTGCCCACCACAGTAACAGAAAAAGGGGAGTAGACTGAGTAGCCTAACCAAGGTTTTGCGTTTTCTCTATTATTCTGAGTAACATAATTTTTGTTGAAATGCCCACATTTATTTTGTTGAAATGGCCATACACGTTTTTAATAAAATTGTTACATATTTTTAAATGCATATTTTAATCATTTAATTATGCATTTCTGTTAAATGAGCCATAGACTATCATAGATTGTTATATTAGATGGCACTTAGAGTCATAATGTTAGTATTACAGAAGATTCAAAGAACTCCTTTCCCAAATAAAATAAATCTGATCCTGAAGCACAATTTAACACTATACAAACACAGTTATTAGGAGAGGGGGTAGTGGCTACAGATATTTTGCCCTTTGTTCTGGGGTGGTTGGGGCATGGTGGTTGTAAGAATAGGGTAAAGTTGAACACATTCAATGGCTGTATGTATTTTTTTTGTTTAAGCCTGTTGTATTATTATTTTTTATTTTTTTAAAGATTTTATTGTGGAATTGTGGGAGGGAACAGTGTTGGGGAATTGGGGAAGGGGAACAAACAAGTTGCTGTGCTTTCATTCGTCAGTCTAGTTGTGGAGGATGTCGCTTCACTGGCCCATGTTGGTATTGTGATCATTATGCTCTTCCTGGCTGAGGCAAATCGGTCACCTGTCATTGGACGGCCGCTCATGGTGGCTCACGGCAGCCCATGCCGGCCGCTCACACTGGCTGCCGGTCACTCATGGTAGCTAAGGGCAGCCCATTGCAGCCCCACTGTAGCCTACGCCATTGCTGGTGACTCACAGCAGCCCAGCTCCAGGTTGAGCTGTTGTTCACCATCTTAGCTGTAGAGGGCGCAGCATCACTGACCCATGTGGGATCTGAACTGGGAGCCCTGCTGCTCACAGCTCACGCTCCCAACCCAACTCTTAACCAATGAGCCACTCAGCCAGTCCTGTTGTATTATTAAGAAGGTTAAAAAATGGTATATTGAGATAGCTCTTAATAGATAGCTTATAGTACTTTAGATCTGAGTTTGTTCTGTTGTTCCTGAAGTAAATTAACATATGTACACGCTCGTATAGTAGATTCTAAGATACCATCATTGGACACAGAAGTTTACTGAGGAAAGAAGTTTAGTGTCCCTCATAGAAACAATATTATTATTTTGGTAATGCCTAAAACCTGTGGCCAAAGTTGAGAAAGTTTTTGAATAAAAACAATTCTCATTGTTCGATTGTGAGAGTGAAGTTGGCACTTTGCATACTTTTATTTTCTTTGATATACTCTGTATACTTTAGGAAAATGAAAAGTTTAAGGAATTGAAGATCTTCTACTTTTTAGGTTTGTTCCTGGTTCCAAGTTAATATCAGTTCATATAACTGCATTGTACTATGTTCTCTTCTACCAAAAACAAAGAAGTAAATAAAATCCAGTGTGTTAGATCCTTGACATGAACACTGTTTTGTTGCTGGCATATGGTTAGTCATTAGTTATATTTAATAACATACCTTCCTCATTTAACGGCACCATCTGTTAAAACTAAGACTTATACAAGTAGAGAGGAAGCCAGTTATTTTTTAGTTTGTGATCACAGAGGTAAATGAGAATGTGTCTGAAGTTGCCTGCAGCCAAGTACTTTACAACTGGTTTAGTCAAACAATTGGAGCTAGTGCTACCTTGGGGAAACTAGATCAGGAAAGAACACGATAATGCTTGTTTAGCATCTTTATCTACTCTTAGCAAGGATAATGTGTTGTAAAAAATAAATAACACATATAATTAAGTTATTCAATACCATTTGCATGATATACTTTGTTGTTTTTTTTTAAGATTTTTATTGGGGAATTGGGCGATGGGAACAGTGCTGGGGAATTGGGGGAAGGGGAACAGACAAGTTGCTGTCGTTTTGTTCTTCAGTCTAGTTGTGGAGGACGTTGCTTCANATTATAGCCTTTTGAGGATTGATGGCAAATGGATAAGTTACCCAATTTACCTTAGCTTGGAAAATTGGAATACTTGCCTACCTCTTGTCTTTTCATATTTCCTTCTTTCTCCATGATTTCTCAGAGAGATTACTGATAGATTCAGCAGCCTCACCTGTTTGTTCTCTGATTACCCTGATATCAGTTACCTGGGCTGGAGTGAGAGCAGTGAGGCACTTTATTATTCTTATTCATCTTGGCCTCTGAATCCTTTTAACCATACGTATTCATTGTATTTTCTAATCTGAAGAAAATGGTCACATCCAGTTTCTCAAGGCAAGGAAGAAAACTCACTGGCAATCTTTTCTCTGGGTCTCCTTTATCGATTGGGACTGTAGTTCTGTTGGACTGATTAAATCTCAGAGAGCGTGGATTTAAGGAGTGGTATCCACTTGTTTCCACTGTGGTTGGAAAGAAACAAGGAGGACATTGTGAGTAAAGGTTGTATTATATGATTTTTTTTCCCCCCTCCTACAATTCCTTTCACTATTATTGGCATCTGGCAAGCACCAACAAGAGAAGCACAGTGCAGATGTTAAGGATTTGGGGGCAAATCTATGCCCTCTTCTGCAGACAATGATTCTTCTTTTGAGAAACAGCTCCTGGCTTGTATTGGGCCTTGCTAGAGACTGAATACCTAATCATGAGATATCAGGTGACCATGTGGCCTGAGCTTCCCATTGTGAATTGAGTGCTGTCTGATCCATTTAGCCATAGATTGGGAATAAACAGCAGCAATCCGTTATCAAATGGAAATGTATATGTAGAATAAGAGACCAGACTTGGGCAGGTCTGGAAGGTGTAAGTAGGCTCTGTGGGCAGGTGGCTCAGATGTCTTTGATGCCAACTTCTGTTTCGTTGCTTCCTTTCTTAATCCATGACTTTGACCTCCTGGTAATTCCTTATGACTAGTTGAGCAAGGAAGAAAAAAACTTGAGCCTGATTTACAAATGAGTCTGCATAATATGCAGGTACCATTCAAAAGCAGATACGGCAGCAATAAAGCCCCACTCAAGACCAACCGTGAATGACAATGGTGAAGGAAAATCCTACCAGTGGGCAGAACTTTGAGCATTGTATTTTGCTGCCACTATATTTGAATTGGGAGATGGCCAGAGATAAAAATCTGTATTGATTAATGGGTGGTGGTTAATGTTTTGTCTGGATGGTCAGGGACTTGGAACAAACAGGATCTAAAGACAAGGAAGTCTAGAAAAGAGGTATGTGATGGACCACTCTCAATACCACAGACTGTGTACTCCTGTGAATGCCCACCAAAGGGCATCTACTGTAAAAGAAAGTCTTACTAATGAGGTGGACAAAACAGTGTGCTCTGTGGAAGTCACTTAGCCTCTTTCCC
Source organism: Hipposideros armiger (assembly GCF_001890085.2). NCBI lineage: Eukaryota > Metazoa > Chordata > Mammalia > Chiroptera > Hipposideridae > Hipposideros > Hipposideros armiger. The sequence continues at coordinate 3,625,016 of NW_017731400.1, read as the reverse complement.
CATCTACCCTAGGGTTTGCTTAATGGGCCTATGAAAAAGTGGCAATATTAACAGGGCTGAAGGGTTCATTGTTCAATAATATGGACTTTCTCTTAACGAGGTTGACCTGGCTAATGTTATTACTGAGTGCCTAATCTGCCAACAGCATAGTCCAACACTGAGTCTCTGTTACAGCACCATTCTTTAAGGGAGCCAGCTAGCCTTCTGTTAGTGGCTCGTTACATTGGGCCTCTTCCATCATGGAGAGGGCAAAGATTTATCCTCACTGGAATAGCCACATGTTCTACATATGAATTTGCTTTGTCTACCTATAATGCTTCTGCGAGCACCACAATTTTGGATTCACGGAGTATTTTTATCCGCTGTATTGTAGCTCTTCTGATCAGGGAATTCATTCCACAACAAAGAAGTATAGAATCAGCTCATGCCCTTGGAACTGACTGGTCTTGCCACATACCCCATTACCTGAAAGTAGCTGACCTCATTGAAAGGTGGAATGGCTTACTGAGTCCTCCATTATAGCACCACTTGAGAGGGAATACCATGAAAATGTGGGGTTCTGTTTTACAGGACGCAGTATGAACTTTGAATTAGATGGTGCTGTCTCTCCAATAGTCAGAATTCACGGCTCTGGGAATCAAGAGTTGGAAATGGCTTTTTCTCACTATTATATCTAATAACCTACTTGGGAGTGAGAATGACTTTTCTCACTATTATACCTAATAATAGAACTTTTGTTACCTGTCCTAGTGATACTGAGCTCTGCTGATTTGGAGATCTTAGGCCCCAGTGGAAGAATGTTTCCATTAGGGATCACAACCATGGCTCCACTGAATTGGAAGATGAGGCTGCCAGTTGGCTGTATTGGGTTCCTTATGCCACTGAATGAATAGGCCAAAAAAAAAAAAAGAAAAGGCTAATTTACTTGCTGGAGTGACTGATCCTGATGACCAAGGGGAAATTGGGTTACTATTATATAATGGAGTATACGAGTGAAATCCAGGGGATTTCCTGGAGAACCTCTTAGTACTTCCATTTCCAATAGTAAAGGTCAGTGGAAAACTACATCAACCAAAACGGGCAGAATGATGAATGATTAATGACTCAGATCTTGGGGCTGGTTGAGTGGCTCAGTTGGTTAAGAGTGCAAGCTCTGAGCAACAGGGTTGCCGGTTCAATTCCCACATGGGACAACGACCTGTGCCCGAGCTGAGCTCCCACTGAGCTGGTGAGAGCGCATGCTCGTAGCTGCAAGGTTGCAGGTTCGACTCCTGCATGTGATGGTGGATCACGCCCCCTCCCCAACCCCGCAACTAAATTGAAAGCAGTGACTAGACCTAGAGCTGAGCTGTGCCCTCCACTACTAAGATTGAAGGACAATTTGACTTGGAGCTGATGGGTCCTGGAAAAACACAATGTTCCCCTTCTTCAAATCCTCAACACTTGTTTCCCTCCTCAATTCCCCAATAAAATCTTAAAAAAAAAAAGTGATCAGATTCTGTATATATTTAAAAAAAAAATGACTCAGACCCTTCAAGAATAAAGGTTTGGGTCACTCTGCCAGGTAAAGAATCCAGAGCAGCTGAGATAGTGTAATTTTTAGAGCTTCAATTGGGTCTTTTTAAAAAAATCTTTCCTGTCTGTGCTTAATGTTTTGAACATACGTAATATAGTTACAGTAACTTTTTAATGTTTTTGTCTGGTAATTCTAACATCTGTGTCAGTTTTGATTTGCTGATTTTTCTCCTCATTATGGGATTTAATTTTCTTAGTTTTTACATGCCTGGTCATTTTTGATTGGATGCTAGACATTATAAATTTTACCTTTTCAGATGCTGAATATTGTATTCCTATAAATATTTTTTTATTCCTATACATATATTTGAGCTTTGTTCTGGGATGCAGTTAAATTACTTAGAAGCAGTTTGATCCTTTTTTTTAAAGTTTTTTATTGTGGAATTGGGGGGATGGGAACAGCGCTGCGGAATTGAGGGAAGGGGAACAGACAAGTTGCTGTCGTTTTGTTCTTCAGTCTAGTTGTGGAGGACGTTGCTTCACTGGCCCAAGTTGGCACCATCAT